>NW_004443938.1:33379279-33390390 GCF_000243295.1 Trichechus manatus latirostris
TTGGCCAATGGTTTATCAACTTTGTTGATCTTTTCAAAGAACCAGCTTTTGGTCTTGCTAACTCAATTGTTTTTCTATTCGCTATTTCATTTAATTCTCCTCTAATTTTTGTTATTTGCTTTCTTCTGGTGCCCGAGGGCTTCTTTAGCTGCTCTCTTTCTATTTGTTTGAGTTTTAGGGCCAATGTTTTGATTTTAACTCTTTCTTCTTTTTGAATGTGGACATTTATTACTGTAAACTGATCTCTGAACACTGCTTTTGCTGTGTCCCGAAGATTCTGGTAGGATGTGTTTTCATTCTCATTTGATTCTGTGAATTTCTTTATTCAGTCCTTAATTTCTTGTATAACCCAGCAGTTTTTGAGCAAGGTGTTGTTCTTTTTCCATGTGTTTGATTGTTTTTCCTTGCTTTTTCTGTTATTGATTTCTACTTTTATGGCTTTATGGTCAGAAAAGATGCTTTGTAATATTTCAATGCTTTGGATTCTGTTAAGGCTTGCTTTATGGCTAAATATGTGGTCTATTCTGGAGAATGTTCCATGTTCGTTGGAAACGAAAGTATACTTGGCTGCTGTTGGGTGGAGTGTTCTATATATGTCCATGAGATCAAGTTGGTTGATTGTAGCATTTAGAACTTCCATATCTTTATGGAGCTTCTTTCTGGATGTTTTGTCCTTCACCAAAAGTGGTGTGTTGAAGTCTCCTACTATTATTGTGCAGCTGTCTATCTCTCTTTTCCATGCTGTTAGAGTCTGTTTTATGTATTTTGGAGCCCTCTTGTTTGGTGTGTAAATATTTATTATGGTTATGTCCTCCTGGTGTATTGACCCTTTAATCGTTTTAATAGTCTCCTTCCTTACCGTTTGTGGTGGATTTTAAAGTCTATTTTGTCAGAGATTAATACTGCCACTCCTGCTCTTTTTTGAGTGTTGATATATTGCTTGATATATTTTTTCCATCCTTTGAGTTACAGTTTGTGTGTCTGTAAGTCTAAGGTGTGTCTGTTGTAGGCAGCATACAGATGGATTGTGTTTTTTTTTAATCCATTCTGCCATTCTCTGTCTCTTTATTGGTGCATTTAGTCCATTTACATTCAGTGTAATTATTGATAGGTATGAGTTTAGTAATGTCATTTTGATGTCTTTTTTTGTGTGTTGTTGATAGTTTCTTTGTTCCACTTAATTTTCTGTGCTGAGTCATTTTTTTTTTATGTATTTATTTTCATCTTTTTCATTGTTGTTGATTTTGTATTTGCTAATTCTTTATGTTTTTCCTTTTTTTTTTTTTTTTTAAGTGCAGGATAGTTACTTTCCTTTGTGGTTACCTTATTATTTATTCCTATTTTTCTGGTTTAAACCAATCTTTTATTTCTTTATATGCCTTGACTTCCTCTCTGTATGAAAAATCTATGTCTACATTTTTTAAGTCCCTCTTTTTTGTTTTAATGTTGTCATCTTTTACAATTGACATCTCTGTTTCTCTGTTTACAACGTTTTAGCTTTAGTTTATTTTTGTGACTTCCCTATCTGGGTTTATATCTGGTTGCTCTGTCCTGTGTTCTAGTTTTGGGTTGTTATCTGATGTTATTAATTTTCTAACCGGAGGACTTCTTTTAGTATTTCTTGTAACTTTAGTTTGATTTCTGCAAATTCCCTAAACTTCTGTTTATCTGGAAATGCCCTAATTTTGCCACCATATTCGAAAGAAAGTTTTGCTGGATATATAACTCTTGGCTGGCAATTTTTTTTTTCCTTCAAGGCTTTATATATGTCATCCCATTGCCTTCTTGCCTGCATTGTTTCTGCTGAGTAGTCTGAGTTTATTCTTATTGACTCTCCTTTGCAGATGACTTTTTGTTTATCCCTAGTTGCTCTTAAAATTCTCTCTCTATCTTTGGTTTTGGCAAGTTTGATTATAATATGTCTTGGTGACTTTCTTTTGGGATCGACCTTATGTGGGGTTCGATGAGCATCTTGGATAGGTATCTTCTCATCTTTCATGATATCAGAGAAGTTTTCTGCCAACAAATCTTCAATAATTCTCTCTGTATTTTCTATTATCCCTCCATGTTCTGGTACTCCAATCACTCATAGTTTATTCCTCTTGATAGAGTCCCACATAATTCTGAGGGTTTCTTCATTTTTTGAAATTCTTTTATCTGATTTTTCCCAAAATAAGTTGATGTCAATTGCTTTATCTTCAATTCTGACTTTCATTTCCTCAATTCTGCTCATATGACTTTCTATTGAGTTGTCTAATTCTGATGTATTATTGTTAATCTTCTGGATTTCTGTTTGACGTCTCTCTATGGATTCATGAAGCCTGTTAAATTTGTCATTGTGCTCTTCTGTAATCTTAAGTTCGTTTATTGCATTGTTTGTGTGTTCCTTGGATTGTTCTTCATTTTGAATGATTTCCTTCCTCATCTCTTGTAGAGTTCTGTATATTAATCTTTTGTAGTCTACCTCTGGTATTCCAAGAAGTTTTCTTCCTCTGGAAGATTTCTTGATTCTTTGTTTTGGGCTTGTTGAAGCCATCATGGCCTACCTCTTTCTGTGATTTGATATTAACTCTTATCTCCGAGCCGTCATAAGTTATTATATTTATTTATTGTATGATTGCTTACTGTGTCCTAGCTTCTTGTTTTGTTTTGTTTTGATATGCCCAAATAGGCTGCTCGTGTGAGCTAGTTTTACTATTGTCACCTTTGAAGCTCTAACGTCCTGTCACTAGGTGGTTAGATCTGTTACTAGGTGTGAGCCCAGGAGTCCATTTACTTTTCTTGTATAGATTCAGCTCAGGTGTCCAGATAGTCATTTACCAAGTGCGTGGTACAGGCTCTCACCTACAGTCCTAGAAGGGCAGGGGTGATTGGAGTAGGCACAGTTATCTGGCTGCAGTAGGGGGTCACACACTGAGAAAGGCAGGGGCCTGACAGCCCCCCCTGCATGTCTGGGAAGGATGCATGTCCCTGTTCCCTAAAGTGCGTCAATCAGTGGTTTTGCAGCCGGACTGTGGGCACCCAGTGCTGTTGGCTGTAAGGACTGGGAGACACCACTTATTCTTGGACCCATGTTGCAAGTGGCTAGGTGGTGTGGGTGGAGCCTTAAGGCCCTGATGTGGGTAGATGAGGACCCTGCTTAATGGGCAGAGCGGTGTCAAATGTTACGAACCTACCACTCCACCATATAGCTGATACAGTTGAAGTTAAGCTTCAGGTATATACCCTGTTGTATTGCACTAATGAGGGCCGACACTGATGAAATGGGCCCACACAGATCTATGCAGGGGTGAAAGGCATTCAAAGTCCATGGACCCCTTTATGCCTGTTCCTGGGCAAAGGAGCTGTGCCTGCCCTGAGTTCCCAGCTTAGGGGAGCTGGCAGATTTTTTTTTCCCTGTTTGTTAATTTGTTCCCTCTCCAAGGCTGGGAGAATGGCTCAAGGCATGTGATGAGTCCTACTTCTGGCCCAGGGCATGCAGCAATCACTGAAGCTGGCCTGGAACCTGGTGCAGAGCAGGGAGAAGGCAGGTAAGTGGGAGAGAGAGTCTTTCCAAATGGGGTGTTTTTTGATCCGCCTGGTGGGTTAGACACATTTACTGATCTTTTGCAGATTGAGCACCACTTTTTATTGGTTCTGGAGGCTTGAGTAGACTCTCTGCTGCTTGGTCTCTCCCTCCCCCGCCACTCAGTTCAATTCCTCAACTTCGCCTTTGCTGTTCAGGATTCATAGATTGTCATATATAATTGATGCACTTGTTTTTTCAAGTCTTTGTTGTAAGAAGGACCACAAGAAGAGTCTGACTACTCCACAATCTTGGCCCCACCTCCTGAGAAATCTGTTTTATAAAAAGAATAAAGAAGTGTTATAACCATTTAAGGAAATATATCTACTCAACTCTTTGGGCTCTAAAGTTTACACACAGAAAATATTTTTAAATTTCCAGCTTCAGATAATTTTCCTTCCGACTCTAACTGCAGTTTGTTTACGGAGTGTTTTCTACACATATTCATTTATTATCTTTCCCTCCATTCTCTCCATGGCAAACCCTGCCCACCCTTAAAGTCAGCTGAAATGTCATCTCTTCTGTGAAACTCTTTTTAACTTGCAGAAATCTCTGGGTGGTACAAACAGTTAAAAGCTCAGCTGTTAACCCAAAGTTTGGAGGTTCTAGTCCACCCAGAAGCATCTGGGAAGAAAGTTTGGTGATCTACCTCTGAAAAAATCAGCTATTGAAAACCCTGTGGAGCACAGTTCTTCTCTGACACACATGGGGTTTTCATGAGTCGGAATCAACTTGACAACACCTGAATCAATTGATTGAAACAGTATTACTTCCTTCTGCCTCTGTGCTCCAGAGTATTCAGCTTTATATACCACTAATTAAGGGCATCAGCTTCATCATAATCACATAATAAATATTTATTAAAGTTTCACTGTCTGATAGATATTCTATATTATTTAATTCTTAGAGAAGTCCAATGAATCAGATACTGTCATTATTCCCATTTAAAAAATGAAGATCCAAAATGGATCAAAGACCTAAATATAATACCAAAAACTATGAAGATCATAGAAGAAAAAACAGGGTCAACTTTAGAAGCCCTAATACATGGCATTAACAGGATACAAACCATAACTAACAATACACAAACACCAGAAGATAAGCTAGATAACTGGGATCTTCTAAAAATTAAATGCTTATGCTCATAAAAGACTTCACCAAAAGTGTAAAAAGAAAACATACAGACTGGGAAAAAAATTTTAGCTATGACAAATCCAACAAAGGTCTAATCTCTAAAATCTACACGACAATTCAACACTTCTTCAACAAAAAGACAAATAACCCAGTTAAAAAAAGGGCAAAGGATATGAACAGACACTTCACCAAAGAAGACATTAAGCAGCTAACAGATACATGAGGAAATGCTCCCGATAACTAGCAGTTAGAGCAATTCAAATAAAAATCACAATCAGATACCATCTCAGCCTGACATTACTGGCACGAATTAAAAAAAAAAAGAAAATAACAAACGTTGGAGAGGCTGTGGGGTTACTGGAACTCTTATGCACTGCTAGTGGGAATGCAAAATGGTACAACCATTTTGGAAAATGATACGGCACTTCCTTAGAAAGCTAGAAATAGAAATACTATATGATCCAGCAATCCCACTCCTAGGAATATTTCCTAGAGAAATAATAGCCATCACATGAATAGACATATGCATACCTATGTTTATTGCAGCACTGTTCACAATAGCAAAATATGGAAACAACCTAGGTGTTCATCAACAGATGAATGGATAAACAAACTATGGTACACACACACAATGGAATACTATGCAAAGATAAAGAACAATGATGAATCTGCAAAGCATCTAACAACATGGATGAATCTGGAGGGCATCATGCTGAGTGAAATATGTCAACCACAAAAGGACGAATATTGTATGAGAACACTACTATAAAAACTTATGAAAAAGTTTACACACAAAAAGAAATAATCTCTGATGGTTACAAGGGAGGGGAGGGTTAGGAGAGAGAAATACTAGACAATAGATAATGGTAACTTTGGTGAAGTTAAGAAAGTACTCAGTGCTGCGGAACCCAGCACAACTTGTCCAAGGCAAGGTCATGGAAGCTCCATAGACACATTCAAACTCCCTGAGGAACCAAATTACTGGGCTGAGGGCTGTGGGGGCCATGGTCTCAAAGAACATCTAGCTCAATTGGTATAACATAGTTTATAAAGAAAATGTTCTACATTCTACTTTGGTGAGTAACATCTGGGGTCTTAAAAGCTTATAAGCAGCCATCTAAGATACTCCACTGGTCTCACCCCATCTGGCGCAAGGGAGAATGAAGAAAACCAAAGACACAAGAGAAAGATTAGTCCAAAGGACTAATGAACCACAAGTACCACAGCCTCCACCAGATTGAGTCGAGCACAACTAGATGATGCCCGGCTACCACCACCACTGACTGCTCTGACAGGGATCACAATAGAGGGTCCCAGACAGAGCTGGAGAAAAATGTAGAATGAAATTCTAACTCACACACACACAAAAAAAGAAGACCAGATTTACTGGTCTGACAGAGACTTGAGAAACCCCAAGAGTATGGCCCTTGGACACCTTTATAGCTCAATAATGAAGTCACTCCTGAGGTCCACCCTTCAGCCAAAGATTAGATGGGACCATAAAACAGAATGAGACTAAAGGGGCACAACAGCCCAGGGACAAGGACTAGAAGGCAGGAGGGGACAGGAAATCTGGTAATGGGGAACCCAAGTTCAAGAAAGAGAGAGTGTTGCCGTGTCATGGGGTTGGCAACCAATGTCACAAATCAATACGTGTATTAATTGTTTAATAAGAAGCTAGTTTGCTCTGTAAACCTTCATCTAAAGAACAATAAAAAAAAACAAATACATAATCATTAAAATTTTAAAAGACAAAAAATAAATAAGTAAAAAATGAAGATTGGAGACTCAGAGAGAGTTTGAATATTCTGATCCCTTAACCCATGCTTTTCCCCTCAGTGCTATAGGATTTTAATTCTGTTTATGCCCTTAAACTTGATATTTTGGCACCTAGAAGAGATTTTTGGCATCTCCAAAACCAGACATAGACTATTCAAGATATTAATAATAAAGGTATTATATTATTACTATTAATAAAATATATTAATATGAAAAGTCTAGACTAGAACCAGGGAAGTCAGTTACTGAAGTTGGAAGGTAGGCAAGGAACTGAGAGGCCAGGAATTAAATGATCATATATGTGGTATTGAAAGCACAAGAGATTATCATGGAAGTAGTGCTAAAGAGAATAGGGTGAACTAAAATCTTCAAAGAAAATGTGAAAGTGAACAGGACTTCTATAGATAATTGTAATAAGAAATAGCAATAGATGATATGGTCAAACAACTGGAGATTCAAATATGTGGTTTTAGAGAAGCGAGGGAGGAATAATGATTTGGAAATTGAAGTGGAGAGCAAGAAGCAAGTCCAGTGGTGTAAGGATGTGGTAAAGAAAAGAGCTCACTCTTGAGAAGGCTGCTGAGGGATCACTATCTTCAGGAATCATGGCCCTTACTTTCAAGTGCTCGCTCAAGTATGTATCTCAAGTTCAACTGGAGACTTATCATCAAACGAGCTAAAAAGCCACCCTCTTCTCAATTTTAAAAAAGAGAAAAGACATTGCAGCAGAATAGTACTGTATAATTGCAAGTGAATATCCTGATGTGCTGATAAGACACAATATATCACAGATGGGAAACATCATGACAATCCAAAGATTGTTAATGATCATTCATTAAACAAGTCAGCTACTACAGGCAAGGTTTTTTCAGGAAAGAACTTAGGGAAATGAGAAACAACATCAATATCTGCATTATTAATAAAATATTAATACTGGAAGCCAGATTAATGGTCCACGGTCTGCCAGAATCCTAAACTCCCAAGAAGTCAGAATAACACTCTGAATGAAGACAATGCTTTGGATGTAGTGTTTCTTACATTTTTTCCAAATCCCAGTTTCTCCTTTCTATGCCAAGAAGAAGGGGTTATGTGATATTCTAGAGCAGGGCAGTACAATACAACTTTCTGTGATGACGGTTGTGTTCTATATCTGCGCTGTCCAGCATGGTAGCTACTAGCCACGTGTGGATATCGATCACTTGAATTGTAGCTAACGTGACTCAGGAACTGAATTTTCAATTTTAATTCATTTTAATTAACATAAATTTAAATCACCACATGTTGGATATCATATTGAACAGTATAGTTCTAGAGTATTTTAGCAAAATAGATGGAAAGCAGACTAGAGGAAAAGAGTCATAAAATTCTAGGCAGATAATAGTGACTGCCCTCAGATGCTTTTCTCCTTGTTCAGGCGTATGTGTTGGCCATTTTAGTTGCAGAGCTCCAGGGCTCCAGGGAGCTCAGCTGTCAGGAAACTGTTTTTCTACTCTCTCACCGCCCGCCCCCCATAAAAGCCCTATCAAGTATATCTTTATTAAAAAGAGTGTTTTTAAAAATCTGAACCTTGTAAATAGAACAAAGTTATAGTACGACCTTATTTTGAGTCCAAAATGGATGGAGAAATTAAACAGTTAAACAATTTCATAGAAAAATTATTTATTTTACAAACTGATAGATTACTCATGAGCTATTAGAAAAATACTATAATTTGACTGGTAGTGGTAGAAAGTCATTTTTAAATGATGGAAATGGAAAAAAAGATACAGATTTTTTAATGAGAGTTTGATTTTCCTTTTCCATATATGGATCTCATGTACTGAAAAAGTAGCTAATTTTGATAGATATGACTAGAATTGGAATTACAACTGATGGCTATTGGAGCCAGCTTTCTCATTCTAATTTCTTTCCTGAAACTTCCAATTGAAGATGACATCAATATTTATGTGAACTGGGAAAAAGAAACGAGGCTCAAGGTACATAAAACTGATTAATGTAAACTGGAGAGGAAAACCCTAAAACTAAATCTAATGATCCATCAAACGACAGTCACTCTTCTTAACAATGTGAATGCTGCCAATTTGAAGTAAACTTAAATAAGATACCAGAGAGTAACAAATATGTTTCTCTTAAGAAATAAAATATAAAAACTTATTAAAATCAAAGAGCAAGAGAATGATCGTGAACTCTTAGAACAAAACCTGTATCATTCTTCAATTAGCTGACTTAGAGAGGGTTGTGTGTCTGTGTGCCATATTTAAATTAGCTTTACTTGTAAAATCACTACATGCCTCAATTCAAAATGCAGCTGAGAAATCTCCCTGTTTGACGTATGGATGATAACCTAATTCCAACTATTTTTATCTACTCTGTAATTCAAGTGATGCATGCTATATATTATTTCCCAAAGAGTCAGAATTATATTTAGAATTAAAATTGGGTTTATATAGTTCAAGTTATTGCACCCAAAAGCAATGAGTCATGTTCCAAAAGTACACAGATTTAGGAGGCAAATACGGAACCATTAACTGCTCAGCAAGAGCTGCTCAGCCCCTTAACTCTAAGAATAAGCTTTAAAAATACTGTACAGTCAATGTGGGTTGGAACAACAAGGTCACCTCTGTTCCTTTTTCAAAGGTGCCATGGGCTCTTTGTCTTCTACCTTAAGGCCATGGAACTAAATCAGGCTTGAAGAAAGTTTTCAGCTTGTTAGTATGTTCTGTACTACATCTCATATGTGAAGGTGATTCTACTGACCACCTTCCAGTCAGTTTTAAGTTGTTTTTCCTTGTACTGGTGGTGGATATTCAATGGCCCCTGCATACATTTTCTCTCCATTGCCTAATAACCAGACGTAGAGGCTGTCTGAAAAGAGACAGAAAGAGAGGCTCTATCTTATTCACGCAGATATTTCATCGATGACCTTGGCCTCATCATCATATATTTCAAAACAACTCGATTAGCCAACAAGCATCAAACAGTCGGCAGTAATATAGGTACCTTTAACAAGGTTCACTTTTCACTATCACACTTGCACTTATAGGATGGAAGACAGATGAGGGAGAATTAACATCATTAAGTACCTAACATATATTATGTTCATTTCTTTTTCTAGTTGTCTCTTTTATTCTTCACAAAAGTCTTGTGAGGGATGACCACTTCAAGAAATGCAAAAATAGAAGTCTGAGCAGCTAAGTATTTTTTCCAGTGTCACACAACTCTCAGGAAGTGGGACTAGGATTTGAACCCAGACTAGTGTGACCATAAAGCCCCTACTCTCTCAACCACAACTCATGGTATATCTCCTAACCAGTGCTCCTAACCAAAAAGTTTGCTCTCTGCATCACTTGGCAGAGCAAGAGAGAGGGATATTATATAGAGTGATACTGGAGCCCTAATTTTAGCACAGATTTCTGTGGGAAAATGTATCAAAAGCTTTGAAAACCAAAAGAGCCTCATAAGATCACATGTTTTGGGAATTCAAACAAACTAATTTCCTACCCTTGTTCCAAAATGACTTCACAGTCATATATGCCACAATCTTAGATAAGCTGTCCCAATGTTGCTAATTAAAACCAAATAACATAAGGAAATGATCAGTTACTGCCAATTGGTGAGAACTATGAAAATAAAAAAAATAGAAAAGGGCACTCAGCCAAAATCATATTTAAGGTCATGAAAAATCAGGTAAAGGAAGATTTGTCACTGAAAAATAGCACTCAAAAATGGTCAGTCTGAGAAATTCTACTTCCAACTGTGAAAGAGCATCGTCTCAGATAAATCTCTCGTCTCTAAGGCTCTAAAAAATGGGTAAAATTAAAAACAAAAATTTGAAGGTATCACTGATTAACAAAGACATTGGGATTTAAGAGGCCAATGTTCCAGAGGGGGAAAAGAATGCATTGCAGTGAGCATGATCTTCTCTGCCACTTTTCCTCTTAAAGTATTTGTTATTTGCCTATTATTGAGTAGTATGGTACTGAGGAACCAAGCAGAAAGTTGCAGCACTGAGGTTTTGGCAGACTCACAAAGCTATGGAGACAAAAACGGGTTGTGACACTACCAAGCTGGTCAAAGTTTGAAGGGCCAAGATTCGGGAGAAAATGGAAATACAAAAAAGAGAGCTCAACGTTTCAACATTCTGCATCATTTTTTCCCTTTTAACATTTAAAAATCCTAAGCTGCCTCATGGATAGGCAGACTCAACATTGTGAAAATGACCATTCTACCCAAAGCAATTTACAAATACAATGCAATCCTGATCCAAATACCAACAACATTCTTCAAAGAGATGGAAAAACTAATCATTAACTTTATATAGAAAGGTGAGAAGCCCCGAATAAGTAAAGCACTACTGAAGAAGAAGAATAAAGTTGGAGGACTCACTACCTGACTTCAGAACCTACTATACAGCTACAGTAGTCAAAACAGTCTGGTACTGGTACAACTACAGCTACATTGACCAATGGAACAGAATTGAGAACCCAGATGTAAATCCATCCACCTACAGTCACCTGATCTTCAACAAGGGCCCAAACTCCATCGGATGGGGAAAAGACAGTCTTTTTAACAAATGGTGCTGGCAAAACTGGATATCCATCTGCAAAAAAATGAAACAGGACCCATACCTCAC
>NW_004443938.1:33398873-33438505 GCF_000243295.1 Trichechus manatus latirostris
AAATATTAACTAAAATAAAATTAACATAACTTTACTATCATCAACCAAGACATAATTTAAGGGAAGAATTGATAAAGAGGGACATTTCATGAAAGTAAAAGACTAAATCCACCAAAAAGATGTAACAATTCTAAAAATGTAGATAGGCAGGTAGATGGATAGATTTAAAATACATGCAGTAAGCAGGTAGAGCTGACATGGCACTATAGACAGAAGTACCACACCAACCCTCCACAGCAAAGACCCGAAAAGCTAAGTAAAGCAGAGACAACAATCAATCCTGGAACCCTTATCCTCAAATAAAGAGATAAAGAACTCAGCCAAGGACTAAAAGGAATAAGAAACTGACAGAGAACAGAGAACAAGGAGAGATATGTGTGGACGTCCCCTATCAGCTAATGCAGCATTGATCCACCATCTTGGACTCCAGTCGGAGATCAGCTGACAAGGAGTACCGGTAAGCAGCTTCACGGAACTCTCAGCAGGAGACAGAACAACTGGTAACCGGAAATACATACTTTCCCACCCCCCACCCTTCTTTCCCCCTGCTAGGCCTCCTCTGCTTCCCACCAGCTGAAGTCTCTTG
Source organism: Trichechus manatus latirostris (assembly GCF_000243295.1). Lineage (NCBI taxonomy): Eukaryota > Metazoa > Chordata > Mammalia > Sirenia > Trichechidae > Trichechus > Trichechus manatus. Next base: position 33,399,460 of record NW_004443938.1, read on the forward strand.
GCCAGGAAGCACAGGCTTCCGCCTCATGCTGCTTGTATTCACCCCGTCCACACTGGCCAGCTCCCCGAGTGACATTTGTTTGTTGCTGGTGTTACTTTTTTGCACTTCTTTTGATTTCTTCCATGCCTCTCACCACCTCCCCGTCCCTTCTCTAGAACACCTGCCTCCTTGTGCCATCTTTGCTTCTTCTTGAAAGGCTGTGAAGCACTGCTTGATTGTGGAACCGCTTCATGGCCCACACTGCCACACTTGTGGTATCCCTGAGGTTTTTCTTTGTTTTTTAATTTGTTTGTTTGTTTTGCTCTTTGTTCATTTGTTTTCTTCTTCTTTTCGTGGCTTAGGAGCCCCTTCAAGCCAGGCTGTACTGTGCAGCTTGGGAGCTACTTCCTCGGTCTGCACAGCATGCCAGTGGAATCCATGGGGGCATTTCTTTTTTATTTTTTTTTCCATTTTTGTATCTCTTCACTTCTCAGTTTCTCGTCTCTCTATACTTACCTTCCTTTCCTGTCTCCTGAATATCTGGCACTGTGTGACATGTCTACCCTTTCTAGCTAGGCTGTACTTTGTGGTCTGGGAGCCACTTCCCTGGTCTTCGAAGCTGCACTGGTGGGATCCCTAGGGGCTTTTCTTTTTTTTTCATAATTTTTGCTTTTTTTTCTTTTTGTTTTTCTCCACTTCTTGGTTACTCATCCCTCCAGTCCAACAGCAAACTCGCTTAGCACTCTTTTTTGTTTGTCTGTTTGTTTGTTTTTGGCTCCTGGTTCTCTGTCCTCTCTCCTCTTTCCCATACCCATCTTAGCTCCACACATCACGATTTCCCCCTTCCTTCCTACCTACCTGCACAATGCACTGAACATCACACCCCGTGAGGACCACAGGCACGCCTACAGGAATCTGCCTGCACTGATTCCTGGCCCACCCTGTTGGCCCTAGTACATGCCACAAACAACCAATCTCAGCAACTCCCCTTCAACTGGACCAGCTCTGCTGCACCATAGCTGAGTAAGTGGCCCTGCCCATTGGACAAGGGGTGAAAAGTATCATTCCCACAGATAAGCAAACAACATAGAACGCACAGGCGGCCTGGTCAGACATAACCAAATAAAACAAAAAAGCAGGATGAAACAAACAAATCTACAATCAATAAATGAGAAAAATAACTACTAAATGTCCCGAATACAGCAGACAATATCAAAACATATTAAAAAAAAAAAGTACAGGATGGTTCCAGTAGACAGCCAAAATAAAACAGCAGCTGACTTTCCAATGGAAGAAAAGGAACTAGAACTACCTGACAGGGAATTCAAATCTCTAATATTCAGAGCCATCCAAGAGTTGAAGTAAAAAGCAGACAAAAATGAGGAAAAAATAGAAAAATTCATGAAAAAGACAGACAAATTCATGGAAAATACAGACAAAAAAAATGGAAAAATTCAGGAAAATAATACAGGAACAAAATACCAAAATAAATTCACAACTAGAAATCATACAAAAATAACAATTAGAAATCCAAAAGATAAACTACAAGATTTCAGAAATGGACAGTGTCATAGAAGGGCTGAGGAGCAGTTTTGAAACCATGGAAGACAGGATCAGCAAAATTTAAGATAAACACTTGGATACAACTCTGTTTGAGGAAAAATCAGAAAAAAGAACAAAGAAAAATGAAGAAACCCTGAGAAATATGTGGGATATGATCAAAAGCAAAAACGTGCAAGTGATCTGAGTTCCAGAACATGGGGAGAAAACAGAAAACACAGAGAGGATCATTGAAGAATTGCTGAGAGAAAACTTCCCCAATATCATGAAAAATGAAAAGTTGACCATCAAAGAAGCTCAACGAACCCCATATAGGATAGAACCCAAAAGAAAATCACCAAGGCATATCATAATCACACTCGTGAAAACCAAAGACAATGAAAGAATCCTGAGAGAAGCTCAAGCAAAAAGAAAAGTCACATACAGAGGAGAAACAATAAGACTAAGCTCGGATTATTTAGTGGAAACCATGCAGGCAAGAAAGCAACAGGATTACACACATAAAACCATGAGAGAAAAAAAATCAACAACCAAGAATAATATATCCAGCAAAACTCTCTTTCCACTATAATGGTGAAATTAGGACATTTCCAGATAAACAGAAATTAAGGGACTATGTAAAAACCAAACCATACTTACAAGAATTATTAAAGGGAGTCCTTTAGTCTGTGAACAAACAACATCAGACCACAGGCTGAATCTAGGTTTCAAGATTGTCCCAGCCAAATACCAACCTAGGAAATGAACTCTCAAGGACTATCCAAACCAAAAGAACTGCAACAGGGAACCAGAGAGGTTAATCTGTAAATGACAACATCAGAACAATGACAGAGGGAATAAACAGTGTAGGTATACAACTTTCTAATGGAGAGGAAGGCAGGGTGATATCAAGTAATAATAGATGGGTTCAAACCTAGGAATATAAGGATAAATCTCAAGGCAACCGCAAAGAAAGTTAACAAACATACTCATCAAAATAAAGAAGAAAAACATAAAGTCTCAGTAAAAACAAAATCTATTAAAACAAAAGAAATGAAAAATATCCACATACAAAAGGAATTCAGCACAAGAGAGTAAGAGGAACAAAGAAAATGTCAGCACCACCAAAAAAAAAGCACTACAAAATAACGGCAATAAACTCACACCTATCAATAATTATACTGAATGTAAAGGGCCTAAATGCACCCATAAAGAGATAGACAGTGACAGAATGGATAAAAAAATAAGATCCATCAACATGCTATCTACAAAAGACACACCTTAGAAACAAAGATGAAAATTTATTAAAAATCAAGGAATAGAAAAAAAAATATATCAAGCAAACAGTTACCAAAAAGAGCAGGAGTGGCAATACTAATCTCAGATAAAGAGACTTTAAAATAAAATCAGCCATAAAAGACAAAGAAGGGCACTATATCACGATTAAAGAGATGATTCATTATGAAGACATAACCATAATAAGCATCTACACACCCAATGACAGGGCTCCAAAATACATAAAACAAACTCTAACAGCACTGAAAAGAGAAATTGACAGTTCCATAATAATAGTAGGAGACTTCAACACACCACTCTCAGTAAAGTACAGAACATCTAGAAAGAAACTCAGTAAAGATACAGAAGATCTAAAGGGCACATTCAGCCAACTTGACCTCATAGACATATATAGAACACTCCACTCAACAGCTGCAAAGTGCACATTCTTTTCCAATGCACATAGAACATTCTCCAGAATAGAGTACAGCTTGGGCCACAGAGCAACCCTCAACAAAATCCAAAACGTTGAGATACTACAAAGTATCTTCTCTGACCACAACATCATCAAGGGAGAAATCAACAATAGGAAGAGCAGGGAAAAAAGATCAATTACATGGAAACTAAACTACACTCTGCTTAAAAACCACCGGGTAATAGAAGAAATCAGAGATAAAATTTAAAAATTCCTAGAATCAAACAGGAATGAAAACACATCATACAAAAATCTTTGGGACACAGCAAAGTCAGTGCTCAGAGGCCAATTTATAGCAATAGATGCACACATCAAAAAAGAAGGAAGGGACAAAATCAAAACATTAGCTACACAACTTGAACAAATAGAAAGAGAACAGCAAAAAAAGCCCACAGCCACTAGAAGAAAGGAAATAATAAAGATCAGAGCAGAAATAAGTCAAATTGTTGTTGTTTTTAGGTGCCATTGAGTTGGTTCTGACTCATAACAACCGTATGTACTACAGAACAAAACACAGCCGGGTCCTGCTCCATCCTCACAATCACTGTTTTACTTGAGCCCATTGTTGCAGGCACTGTGTCAGTCCATCTCATTGTGGGTCTTTGTCTTTTAAGCTGACCCTGTACTTTACCAAGTATGATGTCCTCCAGGGACTGATCCCTCCTTATAACATGTCCAAAGTATGTAAGACATATTCTCGCCGTCCTTGCTTCTAAGGAACATTCTGGTTGTACTTCTTCAAGACAGATTTGTTTGTTCTTTTGGCAGTCCATGGTATATTCAATATTCTTCACCAACACCACAATCTAAAGGCATCAATTGTTCTTTGGTCTTCCTTATTCATTGTCCAGTTTTGGCATTCATATGATACAATTGAAAATGCCATGGCTCGGGTCAGGCGTGCTTTAGTCTTCAAGGTCATCTTCACTTTTCAACACTTTATAGAGGTCTTTCGCAGCAGATTTGCCCAGCACAATGAGTCTTTTGATTTCTTGACTGGTGCTTCCATGCGTGTTGACTACAGATCCAAGTAAAATGAAATCCTTGATAACTTCAATCTTTCTCCATTTATCATGATGTTGCTTATTGGTCTAGTTGTGAGGATTTTTGTTTTCTTTATGTTGACATGTAATCCATACCAAAGACTGTGATCTTTGGTCTTCATCAGTAAGTGCTTCAAGTCCTCTTCACTTTCAGCAAGCAAGGTTGTGTCATCTGCATAACACAGGTTGTTAATAAGTCTTCCTCCAATCCTGATGCCCCTTTCTTATTCATATAGTCCAGTTTCTGGGATTATTTGTTCAGTATACAGATGGAATTGGTATGGTGAAAGGATAAACCCTGATACACACCTCCCCTGACTTTAAACCACGCAGTATCCCCTTGTTCTATTCAAACAACTGCCTCTTGATCTATGTACAGGTTCCTCATGAGCACAATTAAGTGTTCTGGAATTCCCATTCTTTGCAGTGTTATCCATAATTTGTCATGCTCCACACTGTCAAACGTCATTGCATAGTCAATAAAACACCGGCAAACATTTTTCTGGTATTCTCTGCTTTCAGCCAGGATCCATCTGACATCAGCAATGATATCGCTGGTTCCATGTCCTCTACTGAATCCAGCCTGAATTTCTGGCAATTCCCTGTTGATACACTGCTATAGCCATTTTGAATGATCTCAGGCAAAATTTTACTTGCATGTAATATTAATGATATTGCTTGATAATTTCTGCATTCAGTTGGATCAACTTTTTTTGGAATAGGCATAAATATGGATCTCTTCCAGTCAGATGGCCATGTAACTGTCTTTCAAATTTCTTGGTATAGACGAGTGGGCACTTCCAGTGCTGTATCCATTTGTTGAAACATCTTGTTTTTCATCAATGCCTTCAGTGAAGCTTGGACTTTTTCCTTTAGTACCATTGGTTCCTGATCATATGCTACCTCTTGAAATGGTTGAATGTCGACCAATTCTTTTTGGTATAATGACTCTGCGTATTCCTTCCGCAAACAGCGACTAAACACGTGGACCTCACCAGATGGAATACACAGAAATTAAATCAACTACATCTGTGGAAAGAGAAGATGGAAAAGCTCAATATTATCAGTCAGAACAAGGCCGGGGCAAACTGTGGAACAGACCATCAATTGCTCACATACAAGTTCGAGTTGAAACTGAAGAAAATTAGAACAAGTCTATGAGAGTCAAAGTATGACCTTGAGTATATCCCACCTCAAGAATGGATTTGATGAGTTGAACACTAATGACCAAAGACCAGACAAGTTGTGGAATGACATCAATGACATGATACATGTAAAAAGCAAGAGGTCATGGATTGGATTATGTCCCCCAAAAAATGTGTGTATCAATTTGGCTAGGCTATGATCCCCAGTACTGTGTGGATGTCTTCCATTTTATGATTGTAATTTTATATTAAAGAGGATTAGGGTGGATTAGTAACATCCTTACTAAGGTCACATCCCTGTTCCAATATAAAGGGAGTTTCCCTAGGGTGTGGCCTACAGCACCTTTTATTTTAGAAGAGATAAAGGGAAAAGGAAGCAAGCAGAGAGTTGGGGACCTCATACCATCAGGAAAGCAGTGCCTGGTGCAGAGTGTGTCATTTGGACCCAAGGTTCCTGCACATGGAAGCTCCTAGTCCAGGGGAGGATTGATGACAATGATAAGGACCTTCCTCCAGAGCCGACGGAGAGAGAAAGCCTTCCCCTGGAGCCGACACTCTGAATTTGGACTTCCAGCTTACTAGACTGAGAAAATAAAGTTCTCTTTGTTAAAGCCATCCACTTGTGGTATTTCTGTTATAGCCACACTAGATGACTAAGACAATCACTAAAAAGACAAGAAAGAAAGAAAAGACCAAAATGGATGTCAGAAGAGACTCTGAAACTTGCTCTTGAACATGGAGTAGATAAAGCAAAAGGAAGAAATGATGAAGTAAAATAACTGATAAAGTAATATAACTGATTTCAAAGGGCAACTCAAGAAGACAAAGTAAAGTATTATAATGACATGTGCAAAGAACTGGAGAGAGAAAATCAAAAGGGAAGAACACCCTTGGCATTTCTCAAGCTGAAATAACTGAAGAAAAAATTCAAGCCTCAAGTTGCAATAGTGAAGGATTCTATGGGGAAAAAATGAAATAGAGAATAGAAAAACAATAGACAGAATCAACAAAACCAAAAGTTGTTCTTTGAAAGGATCAACAAAATCTACAAACCACTGGTCATACTAACAAAATAAAAACAGGAGAGGATGCAAATAACCCAAATAAGAAATTAAATGGGGGAAATTACAATAAACTCAACCAAAATAAAAAGGATCATAGCAGAGTATTATGAAAAACTATACTCCAACAAATTTTAAAACCTGGAGGAAATGGGCAAATTTATAGAAATACACTAACTACCCAAACTAACACAAAATGATGTTGAAAATCTGAACAGACCCATAACAAGAAAAGAGATTGAAAAGGTAATTAAAAAAACTTCCAAAAAAAAAACAAAAAAAGGCACTGGCCCAGATGGCTTCACTGGAGAATTCTATCAAACATTCAGAGGAGAACTTACACCAATACTACTCAAACTATTTCAGAACATAGAGAAGGAAGTGACACTTCCGAATTTGTTCAATGAAGCCAGCATAACCGTGATACCAAAACCAAGCAAAGACATCATAAAAATAAAATTACAGACCAATATCTCTCATGAATATAGATGCAAAAATTCTCAACAAAATTCTAGCTAATAGAATTCAGTATCATATCAAAAAAATAATACAACACAACCAAGTAGGATTCATACCAGGTATGCAAGGATGGTTCAACATTAGAAAATCAATCAATGTAATCCACCACATAAATAATAGGAAAGAAAAGAATCACATGATCATCTCAATTGACACAGAAAAGGCATTTGACAAAGTCCAACACCCATTCCTGATTAAAAAAACTATGGATAAAATAGGTATAGAAGGGAAATTTCTCAACATAATAAAGAGTATCTATGCAAAACCAACAGCCAACATCACTCTTAATGGAGAGAAGTTGAAAACATTCCCCTTGAGAAGAGGAACAAGACAAGGATGCCGTTTACCACCATTCCTATTTAACATTGTGCTGGAAGTCCTAATTAGAGCAATAAGGCAAGAAAAAGGAATAAAGTATATCCAAATTGGTAAAGAAGAAGTGAAACTGTCCATATTTGTGGCTGATATGATACTATACATAGAAAACCCAAAAGACTCCAAGCGAAAACTACTGGAACTAATAGAAAGATTCAGCAAAGTAGCAGGATACAAGATAAATATACAAAAATCAGTTGGATTCCTATACACCAATAAAGAGAATGATGAAAAGGAAATCAGGAAAACAATACCATTTATAATAGCCCTAAAAAAAAAAAAAAAACTTAGGAATAAATCCAACCAATGATGTAAAAGAGCAAAACTACAAAACACTACTGCAAGAAACACAAAAGGATTTACATAAATGGAAAAACATACCATACTCATGGATAGGCAGACTCAACATTATAAAAATGACAATTCTACCCAAAGCAATGTACAAATACAATGCAATCCCAATCCAAATACCAACAGCATTCTTTAAAGAGATGGAAAAACTAATCATTAACTTTATATGGAAAGGGAAGAAGCCCTGGATAAGTAAAGCATTACTGAAGAAGAAAAAGAAAGTAGGAGGACTCGCACTACCTGACCTCAGAACCTATGATACAGCTACGGTAGTCAAAACAGCCTGGTACTGGTACAACAACAGATACATTGACCAATGGAACAGAATTGAGAACCCAGATGTAAATCCATCCATCTACTGTCACTTGATCTTTGACAGGGCCCAAAGTCCATCAAATGGAGAAAAGACAGTCTTTTTAACAAATGGTGCCAACAAAACTGGACGTCCATCTGCAAAAAAAAAATGAAATAGGACCCATACCTCACACCATATACAAAAATTAATTCAAAATGGATCAAAGACCTAAATATAAAGCGAAAAACTATCAAGTTCATAGTAGAAAAAGTAGGATCAATGCTAGGAGCTCTAAGACATGGCATTAACAGGATACAAACCATAACCAATAACATACAAACTCCAGAAGATAAGCTAGGTAACTGGCATCTGCTAAAAAGGAAACACTTATGCTCATCAAAAGAATTCACCAAAAGAGTAGAAAGAGAAGCTACAGACTAGGAAAAAAAATTTGGCTATTACAAATCAAGCAAAGTTCTAATCTCTAAAATCTACAAGAAAATCCAACACCTCTACAACAAAAGGCCAAATAATCCGATTAAAAAATGGACAAAGGAAATGAACAGACAATTCACCAAAGAAGACAGTAAAGTGGCCAACAGACAGATGAGGAAATGCTTGGGATCACTAGCCATTAGAGAAATGCAAATCAAAACCCCAGTGAGATACCATCTTATCCTGGTGTTGCTGGCACAAATCAAAAAAAAGAAAATAACAAATGTAGAGAGGCTGAGGAGAGATCAGAACTCTTAAGCACTGCTAGTGGGAATGTAAAATGATACAATCATTTTGGAAAACAATATGGCACTTCCTTAGAAAGCTAGAAATAGAAATACCATGTGATACAAAATCCCACTCCTAGGAATATATCCTGGAGAAATAAGGGCCATCACACCAATAGTCATGCACACCCATGTTCATTGCAGCATTGTTCACAATAGCAAATATATGCAAACAACCTAGGTGTCTATCAACAGATGAATGGATAAACAAACTATGGTACACACACACAATGGAGTATTACACAATGATAAAGAACAATGATGACTCTTCGAAGCATCTCATAACATGGATGAATCCGTAGACAATTATGCTGAGTGAAATAAGTCAATAATAAAAGGATAAATATTGTATGAGACCACTGCTATAAAAACTTATGAAAAGGTTTACACACAAAAAGAAACAATCTTTGATGGTTACAAGGGAGGGGAGAGGTGGGAGGGAGAAAACACTAAATAGACAATAGATAAATGGTAACTTTGGTGAAGGATAAGACAATACACAATACTGGGGAAGCCAGAACAACTTGTACAAAGCAAGGTCATGGAAGCTCCATAGACAAATCCAAACTCCCTGAGGGGCCAAATTTTTGGGCTGAGGGCTGTGGGGACCATGGTCTTGGGGAATATCTAGTTCAGTTTATAAAGAAAATGTTCTACATTCTACTTTGGTGAGTAATGTCTGTGGTCTTAAAAGCCTATGAGCAGCCATCGAAGATACTCCACTGGTCCCACCCCTTCGGAAGCAAGGGAGAATGAGGAAACTAAAGATAAAAGGAAATATTAGTCCAAAGGACTAATGGATCACATCTACCATGTCCTCAACCAGACTGAGTCCAGTACAACTAGATGGTGCCAGGCTACCACCACTGATGGCTCTGACAGGGATCACAATAGAGGGTCCTGGAATGAGCTGGAGAAAAATGTAGAATAAAATTCTAACTAATAAAAAAAAGACCAGACTTACTGGCCTGACAGAGACTGAAGAAACCCCGAGAGTATGGCCCCTGGACAACCTTTTAGCTCAATAATGAATTTACTCCCTAGGTTCACCCTTCAGCCAAAGATTAGACAGGCTCACAAAACAAAATGAGACTAAAGGGGCACAACAGCACAAGGACAAGGATGAGAAGGCAGGAGGGGACAGGAAAGCTGGTAATAGGGAACCCAAGGTCAAGAAGGGAGAGTATTGACATGTAGTGAGATAGTTAACCAATGTCATAAAACAATATGTGTACTATTTAATGAGAAACTAACTTGTTCTGTAAACCTTCATCCAAAGTACAATAAAAAAAATTGAAAAAAAATACATACAGTAAATATTAATGGTATAAGAGAAAAAAATAGAAAAATCCCCAAAAATATTTGGACAATTTTGGATATTGATTACAGTGAGTGGTAGAACAAGAAACAAATAAATAAAGATTTGAATAACAAACTTGACCTAATTTACCTAAAAACCCTACTGCTGTTGAGTCTATTCTGACCCATAGCAGTCCTCTAGGGCAGAGTAGAAATACCTCATAGGGTTTCTCAGGCTGTAATCTTTATGGAAACAGACCGCCACATCTTTCACCCAAAAAGTCACTGGTGGGTTCAAACTGCCAGCCCTTTGGTTAGCAGCCAAGCGCTGACTCACTGTACCACAAGGGCTCCTTAACTGACCTATAGAGAACATTATTCACATCAACTCTGGAATACACATTTTTTTTTTTCCATGTGAAACTTTTTTCAAAGTATACCATATGCTGGGCAATAAAAAAATTATCAAACATTTCAAAGGATATAAATTATACAGAGTATGTTACTTACCAAATAAAATTAAGCTAAAAATCAATAACATAAAGATAATCAGAACATTCCCAAATGTTCAGAAATTCAGCTATACCTTTATAAAATAATCCATAGGAGAAAGGAAAAATTAAAAAGAAAATTAGGAAATATTTTGAAATGAATAATTATACATATATGTATATATGTATAAACTTGTGGGATACAGCCAAAGCAGTGAATAGAGGGAGACTTATAATAATGATGCACATATTAGAAAAAAAGAAAATCAATGATCTAGGTATCTATTTCAATATGTAGAAAAATAACAGTATGTTAAACCTTAAGAAAAACTATAAGAAAACAAATAAAAGAACACAATTAACAAAATAGAAAACAAATGTACAACGAAATCAATAAAACCAAAAGTTTCTTCCTTGAAAAGATAAACTTCTAGCAAGACCAAACAAGAAAAAGACATGATACACATTACCAAATTGTAGAAATAAAAAGGGAAAGATCACTACATACTCTAAAGACATCAAAAAATAATAAGAAGTATATTATGAACAATTTTATGCCAATAAAGCTGAATAATTGGGCAAAATTTTTTTAATTTAAAAGAAAAAGCACATAACTTACCAAATCTGACACACAAAAGACAGCAAAACTGAATTGCACTTTTTTTAAAAAACTGCCCTCAAAGAAAATTGAAGGCCTAGGTATCTTCACTATTAAAACATTTTAAACATTTAAGAATAATAAATAAATAAATAACACCAATCTTACACAAATTCATGCAGAGAACAGAAAAAGGAGGAACATTCTCAAACTTGTTTTATTAAGTCAGCATGACCTTGACATCAACACCTCGCAAGAACATTTTAAAAAAAAAGGAAAATTAAAGGCCAATTTCCCTGATGAACATGGATGGAAAAGTCCTCAATAAAATATTGGCAAAACAAATCCAGCTATATATAAAGAGAATTATAAATTAATACATATTTTTATTACAGGAATGCAAGTTTTTTTTAATACTAAAAAATCAATGTTATTCATAGGTTAACAGAATAAAGGAGAAAAATAAATAACCACTTCAATTGATATAGTTCAATTAATAAAATTGAACATATTTGTGACAAAATGGATAGCAAATCAGGAATAGAAGGAAAATCTCTTAACTTGATAAATCATATCTCTAAAAATCCCACAACAAAAAGTATTTTTAATGGTGAGATACTGAAAGCTTTATATTTGCAGTCAGGTACAAGATAAAGATGCCTACTACCAACTTCTGTAAATTGTGTGCTGTTGTTTCTAACCAATGCAATAAGGTGAGGGAAAAAAGTTATAAAAATTGAAAAGGAAGAAACAACATTATCATTATTTAATGATAAAATCATTGTGTATTTAGAAAGCCCAAAGAATCTACACTAAACTATTAAAATTACTATGTTAATTTAGCAAGGCTGTTAGATATGGTGTCAATATAAAAAAATATTATTTGTATGTAAAAGCAAAATTAACAGTGAAAGAAATTTTAAACTGATAGCATTTAAAATCAAATACTTAGAAATTAATATATTAAAATACATGAAAGTCTTTACAATAAAAATAACAAAACACTACTGAGGAAAACTAAGAAGTCCTAAATAAATAGAAAGATAAACCATGCTCAGAAATTATAATATTCGATATTATAGCAATGTTAATTTTTCCCAAGTTAATTTGTATATTTAACAAAAAAACAAAATCAAAATCCCTGTAGGATTGTATGTGTGTGTGGAAATCAACAAGCTAATTCTAAAATTCATATGAAAGTGTAAAGGACCAAGAACAATGAAGACAATCTTGAAGAGGGAAAAATGTAGGAAAATTTAAGGTGCTAGATATCAAGGCTTTTTATAAAGCCTCTGTAATTAAGACAACCCCATGCATCTGTCAGTTTGTCATGACGTGGGGGCTTGCAAGTTGCTGTGATGCTGGAAGCTATACCACTTGTATTTCAAATACCAGCAGGGTCACCCACGGTGGACAGTTTTCAGATGAGCTTTCAGATTAAGACAGACTCGGAAGAAGGATGTGACTGTCTACTTCCAAAAAAAATTAGCCAGTAAAAACTTTAGCAGCAGAACACTATCTGATATAGTGCTGGAAGGTGAGCCCTTCAGGTTGGGAAGCATTCAAAATACGACTGGGGAAGAGCTGCCTCTTCAAGGTAGAGTCAACCTTAATGACATGGATGGAGTCCATGGAAACCTTCATTACTGATGTGGCATGACTCAAAATGAGAAGAAACATTAATAGTAGGAACATGGAATGCACAAAGTATGAATCTAGGAAAACTGAAAATCATCAGAAATAAAATGGAACACATAAACATCAATATCCTAGGCATTAGTGAGCTGAAAAGGACTGGTATTGGCCATTTTGAATCAGACAATCATATGGTCTACTATATCAGGAAAGACAAGTTGAAGAGGAATGGTGCTGCATTCGTCCTCAGAAGAACATTTCAAGATCTATCATGAAGTACAAAGCTGTCAGTGATAGGATAATATTCATACACCTACAAGGAAGTGCTGTTAATATGACTATTATTGAAATATATGCACCCACCATTAAGGCCAAAAATGAAGAAATTGAAGATTTTTACCAACTTCCACAGTCTGAAATCGATCAAACATGCAATCAGGATGCATTGACAATTACTGGTGATTGGCATGCGAAAGTTGGAGACAAAGAACAGTAGTCGGAAAATATGGCCTTGGTGATAGAAATGACACCAGCAACTTCATCATTACAAATACTGTTTTTGACAACATAAATGGCGACTATACATGTGGATCTCTACTGATGGAATACACAGGAATCAAATCGACTACATCCATGGAAAGAGATGATGGAAAAGCTCAATGTCATCAGTCAGAACAAGGCCAGGGGCCGACTGTGGAACAGACCATCAATTACTCATGTGCAAGTTCAAGTTGAAGCCAAAGAAAATTAGAACAAGTCCACGAGAGCCAAAATACAATCTTGAGTATATCCCACCTGAATTTAGAGACCATCTCAAGAATAGATCTGATGCATTGAACACTAATGACCAAAGACCAGAAGAGTTGTGGAATGACATCAAGGACATCATACATGAAGAAAGCAAAAGATCATTAAAAAAGACAAGAAAGAAAGAAAAGACCAAAATGGATATCAGAAGAGTCTCTGAAAAATGTTCTTGACGTGAAAGGAAGAAATGATGAAGTCAAAGAGCTGAACAGAATATTTCAAAGCACAGGTTAAGAAGACTAAGTATAACAATGACATGTGCAAAGGCCTGGAATTAGGAAACCAAAAGGGAAGAACATGCTCAGCATTTCTTAAGCTGAAGAACTGAAGGAAAAATTCAAGCCTTGAGGTGCAGTATTGAAGGATTCTATGGGGAAAATATGGAACAACACAGGAAGCATCAAAAGAAGATGGAAGGAATACAGACAGTCACTGTACCAAAAAGAACTGGTCAACATTCAACCATTTTAGGTGGTAGCATATGATCCAGAACTTACGGTACGGAAAGAAGAATTCCAAGCTGAACTGAAGGCACTGGCAAAAGACAAGACTCCAGGAATTGACAGAATACCAATTAAGATGTTTCAACAAAAGAATGCAGCGCTGGAGGTGCTCACTCATTTATGTCAAGAAATTTGGAAGACAGCTACCTGGCCAACTGATTGGAAGAGATCCATATTTGTGGCCATTCCAAAGAAAGGAGATCCAACAAAATGCAGAAATTATTGAACAATATCATTAATATCACACACAAGTAAAATTTTGCTGAAGATCTTTCAAAAGCAGTTGCAGCGTTACATCCACAGGGAACTGCCAGAAATTCAAGCCTGATTCAGAAGAGGATGTGGAAAGAGTGATTGTTGATGTCAGATGCATCTTGGCTGAAAGCAGAGAATACCAGACAGATGTTTACCTGTGTTTTCTTGACTAAGCAAAGGCCTTAGACTGTGTGGATCATAACAAATTATGGATAACATTGTGAAGAATGGGAATTCCAGAACACTTCATTTTGCTCATGTGGAATGTGTACATAGACAAAGAGGCAGTTGTTTAAACAAAACAAGGGGACACGGCATGGCTTAAAATCAGGAAAGGTGTGCATCAGGGTTGTATCCTTTCACCGTACCTATTCCATCTGTACGCTGAGCAAATAATCCGAGAAGCTGGACTATATGAAGAGGAACCGGGCATCGGGATTGGAGGAAAACTCGTTAACAACCTGTGATATGCAGAGGACACAATCTTGCTTGCTGAAAGTGAAGAGGACTTGAAGAACTTACTGATGAAGATCAAAGACTATAGCCTTCAGTATGGATTATGCCTCAACACAAAGAAAACAAAAATCCTCCCTCACAAATGGATTAATAAGCAACATCGTGATAAATGGAGAAAATATTAAAGTTGTCAAGGACTTCATTTTACTTGGATCCACAGTCAACACCCATGGAAGTAGCAATCAAGAAATCAAATGATGCATTGCATTGGACAAATCTGCTGCCAAAGACCTCTTTAAAGTACTAAAAAGCAAAGATGTCACTTTAAGGACTAAAGATGTGCCTGACCTAAGCCATGGTGTTTTCAATTGCCTGATATGCACGTGAAAGCTGGACAATAAATAAGGAAGATCATAAAAGAATTGATGCCTTTGAATTATGGTGTTGGCAAAGAATATTGACTATTTCATGGACTGCCAGAAGAATGAATAAATCTGTCTTGAAAGAAGTACAAACAGAACGCTCCTTTGAAGGGAGGATGGCAAGACTTCGTCTCATGTACTTTGGACATGTTGTCAGGAGGAATCAGTCTCTAGAGAAGGACATCATGCTTGGTAAAGCAGAGGGTCAAAGAAAAAGAGGAAGACCCTCAACAAGATGGATTGACACAGTGGCTGCAACAATGGGCTCAAGCATAACAATGATTGTGAGGATGGCTCAGGACTGGGCAGTGTTTTGTTCTGTTGTACATAGGGTCTCTATGAGTCAGGACCAACTAGATGGCACCTAACAACAACAAGAACAATTAAGACAATGAGCAGTATGGTATTGGTACAAGGATAGATGTGAGACCGATGAATCAGAATCGAAAGTCTAAAACACCAGACTTATGCCAAAGGTGCCACAGCAATGGAGTATTGAGAAAAGATAATCTTTTCAAAAATCGATGCTGGGTTAATTGTATATCCATGTGGGGAAAAAATTAAATAACCTCTACAATACTCTGTAGACAATAATAAATTCTAGGGGTATTGTAAGACCTAAATTTCATCTTTCCAGGCAAAATAATAAACCTTTAAAATAAAACATAGGATAATATCTCTGTAATCTTGGGTTAAATAAAGACTTCTTAAGCATGACACAAATAATACTAACTATAAGGGGAAAGATTGATAAATTGAATTTTATTAAAATTAAGAACTCTTATTCATCAGAAGTTATCATTTAATAACTAAAAAGGCAAGCTGTAGAGCAGGTAAGATATTTGTAATATATGTATTCAACAAAGGACTCTTACTCAGAACATATACACATATACATACACACACAGATATATGTTTGTATATACATTCCTATAGAACAGCAAGAAAAACGACAGTCTAATTGTCTTACTCTCTGACTTAGAAATCCCTCTCCTTCATATATACCCAAAAGATGTATACCTATATATGCCAAAAAAATATGTACAAGAATGTTCATAGATGCATTATTCACTGTAGCCAAAAATTAGAAACAACCTAAATGTCAATCAACAATGAAATGTATAAATAGGATAATATTCCGAAATTAAAATAAATTAAATACTGTTGTATGCCATAACATGAACGAATCTCACAAATATAATATTGAACAAAAAAAGGCAAGCACAAAAGAATACAAACTATATGATTCTATGTATATAAAATGCAAAAACATATTTAGTGGTAGTTATTAGAATAGTAGATACCGTTGATGAAATATGACTGGTAGAGGGACAAGGGAAGCTTCTGGAGTGTAGGACCTTCTGTTTTCTTAATCTGGATGGTGATTGCATAGGTGTGTTCACTGTAAAAATTCATCAAGTAGCTCACTTATATATTATAGTTAAATAAAAAAGTATACTTTTATAAAACCACTTAAACATCATCACATACACCATACACACAACACACACACACACACACACAAATTAAATATATGAAGTTGTCCTGCAATAATTTAACAGTTTATCTAAACTCATAGTTGACTGAGTAAACCTAATAGTCAATGGCTACTGTAAGAATGGCAATATCTGTGTAAAGAGAGGGCTTTTCTGTTAAATCCCATTACTTCTTATTATCTATGAACTTATTATTTCACTTGGTCCTTACAACAAACTTACAAGGTAAGTACCATTGTTTTCTCCACATTAGAAATGAATAAGATTAAATAGAAGTATTGAGAATTTAAGCAATTTGCCCAAGATCACAGTCTTAAACTTATTGGCATTGAGTTGATTCTGACTCATAGCAACCCTATAGATCCAACAGAATGAGGAAATTATCAAACAATATCATTGATATCACACACAAGTAAAATTATGCTGAAGATAATTCAAAAAAGGTTGCAGCAGTATATCAACAGGGAACTTCCAGAAATTCAAGCCAGGTTCAGAAACGGACATGGAACAAGGGATATTGTTGCTGATGTTAGATGGATCTTGGCTGAAAGCAGAGAATACCAGAAAGATGTTTATCTGTGTTTTATTGACTACGCAAAGGCATTCAACTGTGTGGATCATAATAAATTTTGGATAACATTGCAAAGAATGGAAATTTCAGAACATTTAATTATGCTCATATGGAACCTGTACATAGACAAAGAGACAGTTGTTCGAACAGAACAAGAGGATACTGCGTGATTTAAAATCAGGAAACGTGTGTGTCAAGGTTGTATCCTTTCACTATACTTATTCAATCTGTACACTGAGCAAATAATCTGAGAAGCTGGACTATATGAAGAAGAATGTAGCATCAGGATAGGAGGAAGACTCATTAACAACCTGCGATATGCAGGTGACACGACATTGCTTGCTGAAAGCAAAGAAGACTTGAAGCACTTACTGATGAAGATCAAAGACCACAGCCTTCAGTATGGATTACACCTCAACATAAAGAAAACAAAAGTCCTCACAAGTGGACCATTAAGCACATCATGATAACTGGAGAAAATATGGAAGTTATAAGGGATTTCATTTTACTTGGATCCACAATCAGTGCCCATGAAAGCAGTAGTCAAAAAATCAAACGACATATTGCATTGGACAAATATGCTGCGAAAGACCTCTTTAAAGTGTTAAAAAGCAAAGATATCACTTTAAGGACTAAGGTGCCCGACCCAAACTGTGGTATTTTCAGTCACCTCATATGCATATGAAAGGTTGGCAATGAATAAAGAATATCAAAGAAAAAATGATGCCTTTGAATTATGGTGTTGGCTAAGAATATTGAATATACCATGGACTGTCAGAAGAACGAACAAATCTGTCTTGGAAGAAGTGCAGCCAGAATGCTCCTTAGAAGGGAGGATGGCGAGACATCATCTTATCTACTTTGACATGTTATCAGGAGGGACCAGTCCTTGGAGACATCATCCCTGGTAAAATAGAGGGTCAGCAAAAAAGAGGAAGACCCTCAAGGAGATGGATTGACACAGTGGCTGCAACAATGGGCTCAAACATAGCAATGATTGTGAGGATGGCAGAGGATCAGGCAATGTTTTGTTTGTGCTGTTGTATTTAGGGTTGCTGTGAGTTAGAACCAACTCTACAGCACCTAACAACAACACATAGTCTTTAAATAATGGAACTAAGATTCAAGTAGCAATGAAAGTTCAGTCAACTTTTATGAGGCAAGTCCCTTGTTTTGTGCAAAGACGTTCTTGTGGAAGAAGTGTCTGTAGATCAATACACTGTAATACCCAGTAATTGAAGGGTTATGGTTGTTGACCTTTAGATAAGTTAAAAGCTCCAAGTGTTTGCTCTGTTTATATTAAGTACCAAGACTTGTACCAGGTCCCAAGAACTCACCACTAAATAAAATACTGTCTTTATCCTCAGGTAGTTTACAGATCCAGTAGAGAAAACATACATATAAACAGCCAAAAAATAAACAGTCACCCTTTAGTCGACTCTGACTCATGGCAACCCCATGTGTGTCAGAGTAGAACTGTGCTCCATAGAGTTTTCAACAGCTGATTTTTAGAAAGTAGATCTCCAGGCCTTTCTTCCAAAGTGCCTCTGTGTGGACTCAAACCTCCAACCTCTTGGCTAGCAGCTGAGCACATTAACTGTTTTCACCGCCCAAGGACTCCAAAACAGACAAATCAGTGTTCAAAACCAGTGTGTCAGTTTCAAAACCTGGCTCCCACTTTTTTGACATTCTCCCGTTGAGAAGTGGGGTCTCTGCCCCCACACCTTGAATGTGGATGGGCTTGTGACTGCCTTGGCCATTAGGGTATGAGGAAAGGGAAGGTGAGCCATAACAGGCCCGGTATCTTTGTCCTAGTGCTTTTGGAATGTTTTCTCTCTTGGAATGCTCCCTCCTAGAACCCAGCTGCCATGCAATAGAATCCCAAGCCACAGGTAGGTGAATTGGTTGACAGTCCCAGCTGAACCTAGCTTTCAAATCGTCTTGGCCCAGGAGCTAGGCATGTGAATGAGAAAACCACACTGGCAGGGATCCTCCAGCACCATCTATTCTAGCCCTGCCGTTCAAGTCATCCCTCCCTAGCCATGTGAGCTTTTCCAGCTGAGACCCCAGATATCATGGAGCAGAGCCAAGCCATTCCTGCTGTGTCCAGTACAAATTCCTGACCTTTAGAACCCATGAGCATAATAAAACAGTTGCCCTTTTCTGCCTGTATGTGGTTTGTTTACACCACTAAGCATGGTTGGCTATGCAGCAATAGACAACTGAGATAGTCTGTTTTCTCAAAGTTTGCTCCTCTCATACCTGTGTCTTATACCTGCTTACACAAGCTGCAGATTTCTGGGTCACTCTTCATTACTTTTAAATCAGGGCTTCTGGGAATGGGTTCCAGGAATTTGAATATTATCCAACACGCTGGATAATTCTTACATTCAATAAGTTTGAGCACCACTGCCCTAAACTAAACATGTGATCACCCACGGTAAGAGCGGCTCAAACATTTATTAATCACTGTTTATCAGTGGTTCTCAAATATTAGTGAGCATTAAAAAAAAAAAAACCAAAACCCAGTCCACGTGTTAAACATGGAGAGTTAAATCTATAGAGAGTCAATAGACTTGTAAACAGTTTGTGTCATAATGTATTACAGGGTACATAAAGAGGAAGATGGAGGGTGGTTATGTCTTCCCATGGGGCAAGAAAAGTCTTCAGAGAGCGTGCAACATTACAGTGAGTCCTAAAAGTTGGATATGCATTTGTTCTCCAACAGACTAAGGCCCAGAAAGTCTAAGTAGAAGCAGCAGCTGCAGTAGAAGTAGATGTGAAATAGCCTCAATTACCTGGGTGCATTGCCCCAGAGAACAAGAGATGACACCATCAAAGTAAGATCATGAGGGACCTTCTTTGCCAAGGAAGTTGTACTTTTACCTGAGAGCAATAAAAAGCCTCTGAAAAGTTTTAAATTAGGGGAAACTGTGATCGAATATGCATTTTAAAAAATCTCTTTGGTGGCTGTGTGAAGTAAGGAATTAGGGAAAGCAATTAGAACCCTATTGCAATTGCTAAGGCTAAACTAAGAGGTGAGCTGTGACGGTAGAGATAGTGAAATGATACATGTCAAGGAGGAAACTCGCCAGGACTTGGTTTTGATGGACTGTGGAAGGCCAGGCTAAGGTCTAAGAGGATTTCCTGGTTTCTATCATAATATTAAAGGAGCCCTGGTAGCGCAATCGTTAAGCGTTCTGCTAACCTACCCAGCAGCTCCAAAGGAGAAAAACCTGGCAATCTGCTCCCATAAAGATTATCGGTACCCAACAACTCAATTCCGACTCATAGCTACCCTATAGGACAGAGTAGAACTGCACCATAGGGTTTCCAAATCTGTAATCTTTACTGAAGCAGACTGCCACATCTTTCTCCTACAGAGCGGTTGGTGAGTTTTAACTGTTGACCTTTCCATTAGCAGCGGAGTGCTTAACCACTGTACCACAAGGACTCCTTCCTTAAAGATTACAGCCTATGGGGCAGTTCTGCTCTGTCACATGGGGTCGCTATGAGTCGAAAATCAACCTGACGGCACCTAGCAACAACAAAGGCTGCAATGATAGGCTCAAGCATAGCAACAGTTGTGAGGATGGCACAGGACCGGGCAGTGTTTCATTCTATTGTACACAGGGTTGCGATGAGTCGTAACTGAGTCCATGGCACCCAACAACACAGCAAGAGCAACAACCACAAGATAAAAAAGAGGAGGTATCCATCCCCTTCTTCCAGGGACCACAGACGCGTAAGTAAAGGAACCAGGTTAACTCGCTCCTCTTTCAAAAATATGAAAGAGCAGGAACTTTTTGTTAATACTAAGTGAAGTTGCTGTCCCATAACCTACTTGTTAAATAGTTCTTTTGGATAATCTTCAAGGTAACTGAAGACTAGGTGTGTTTTTGGGAAATTCTTTACCTCTAAGTCTAATGGAGCTCATTTACTCCAGAGAGAGAATTTGAAATTAGAGAATGAAGCAAATATTCTAACGTTGGATGACTCCATTTGACCTTGCATCCAGCTGATGCATCTTTGTTGTGCAAAGTGGGAGGATACTGTAGCTGTTATTCAAATTGCACAACAACAAAAAAGATATGATGAAATGCGTATCGTCCTTGATTAGGCTGTCCACTCAGATAGCTAAAGACAGGATATGTGTGATAATACAAGCTTAAATCTGTGAAAGTAATT
Source organism: Trichechus manatus latirostris (assembly GCF_000243295.1). Taxonomy (NCBI): domain Eukaryota; kingdom Metazoa; phylum Chordata; class Mammalia; order Sirenia; family Trichechidae; genus Trichechus; species Trichechus manatus. The sequence continues at coordinate 33,421,020 of NW_004443938.1, forward strand.
GCTTCTGACATGTCCAACTAGGCAGCAGGCTGCCCAAACAGTCTTATTCAGTCACAAATTCTAAGCCTAATGAAGTGAGAAGAACACAGTGTAGATAAAATTAAAATCTACTTACCAAGAACAGTCAGTATTTTCTTCTTTTTTGTATACTTCCTTGTTTTATGTGAAGGAGAAAATAATCTGTTAGGAATAATCATCCTTTTATGTTTTAAGTCAACACAGTAGACCTGTTATTAACCACAAGAAACAGCCATCTGGAAATTCTAATCTGTTGCTGAAACCTTTGCCTCCTACAGAGGTTTTTTTAGATTCTTTTAATGATTATTGTTAACCAGGTGAAACACAGTTGTGAGAGAAAAAGGGGTCTGCTTTAAGTAATGGCAAAGCATACACCTTTATTATTTTGATTTCTTCCATCTTTTTCTCCAGCCCATTCAGAATTTTTGAAGACCCAATTTTCTCATCAACCACACATCAGCTGACACTGTGTAACTCAGAGGAGAGCTGAACGTTTAGAACGAGGATTTCATATAACTGGATTGCAATGAAGTATGATGTAAATAACTAAAGATTGTCAACAGTCCCAGGAATTCGCTTTCTAATGATTGTGTTTTGTCTCAGATGTGAATTGTTTGTGAGTAACCTTGCTAACTTAGAAAAAGTAGACAGGAAACCTCCTATGATATATGAGTGAATCCAAAACCTTGCTCACATTCTTTTATATCACCTGTGAGTAAAATAGCTGAAATACATCTTCTGTGACATAGAACCTTCAATAAGGAAACAAGGCATCATTAAACGTATTACAGCAATAAGTCATCTATCATTCAATGGCCAATTATACTTTGGCAGCTTTAACTTAGACTACTGTGACTTGAGTGAGTCTCTCTGGCTTTGAGAAATCAGACAAAAATCCATACAAACAATTCTGCTTGTGTTGGAGCAAATAAGGGAGTTCTTTTATAATGATTTTTCAAAATGTGCATGTACTGCTATACGTACAATATGTTTTTCAAATGTAAACTTGATTACTGTATTCCAAGTGAGAAAGATAGCATGATATGAAGAGGAAAAGCATGGCATTGGGGTCAGATGGCTTGGGTTAAAATAATTGCTTCACTACTTTCTTAGTTACTCTGGGAAAGTCAATTACCCTCTTGAGTACTGTTGTCTCGTCCTTAAAATGGGAAAATAATGCCTACCTAAACACTATGTTATGAAAATTACATGAAGTAATGAACACAAACGCACCGGTACACTATAGGCTCTTTACAAATTTTAGCTCTGATGTGGTAGCCTGGCTGGGATCTTGGAACAGAACAAGAACACTAAGTAAAAACTAACTTTAGTCGATACTAATTTATCAATATTCATTTATTAAACGTGACAAATGTACCGCACTAATATAAGATGTTAATAATAGGGAAAACTGAGTGTAGGGTGTGTGGAACTCTCCGTTCCATTTGCCAACATTTCAGTAAATCTAAATTTAGGGGAATTGAAAAACAAAACTAATCAAGCATTCATAACCACTCATTTAATTCAGGAGGCTTCTTTTGCCCCTCCAAACAGCCTAACATTGAAGTCAGAATCTCATAGTGTTTCCTATCTAGTTAGAGTGATGACAAAAACAAGTCTGCCTTGTGGCCTCTGTGGAGCCACCAGAGAGCATTTAGCTGGACATCACCTGCTCTGCAATCCCCTTCCTTGCTTCTACGCAACACCATGAGTATTGCCCCCCAAACACTGATATGTGAATAACTAAGATTAAATTTCAGGATTTAATTGATAATTATGAAGTTGCAATGACACGAGAAGCCTAGAAGTGCATATTGTCCCTCCAGCAAATTATTAAGATACACAAAGAACTCATCTTGACTATGGAGACAAAAACAAAGAATACCAGTCACTGGTTAAAGTACTCTTTGCCTACTTGCATTTGAGTGATTTTTTTTTTTTTTTTTTAATGACTACTGACAGAAATTTTTATGATACATAGAATCAATTTTTTTTTTAATCTACCAAACCCAGGGACTTAAAAAAGACTTACAGTATTGATTTATGTTCTTAACTTTCCACCAAACTTAAAGGAAAAGAAGATCTTAGCCTAATCATCAATAAATAAGAAGTGGTCAGTGTAATAGGGCTGAGAGTCAGACAATTCCAGAAGAAAGAGGAGGAGTTAAGAAGTATTTATTGAGTTCCTGCTATGTCCTTGGCATTCTCATTGGCATGAGGAATGTCAAGTAGGATGAGTCATGATTTCTGCTCTCAATAAATCTGCAGTCCAGTTGAACAGATGGAACAGAGTGAATAATATCATAGGATAGTGATTGAGTTCTTCCTATTTCTTAGACTATGTACCGAGAGCACAAAGTACGTTACCTCTTTTAACACAACCTGCAACAGTCTGAAAAGGTAGGTATGATTCTATCCATTTTACGCAGAAGACTGAGACCCAGAGAGGTGAAGATTAAAGACTCCAGGTACACAAAGGCAGCGACAGGCCTGGGTTTAAACACAGGACTATGATCCCAAAGCCCATGCCCGTAACCATTACACTATGGTGCTACGTTTTTAAAAGTAAAATTCAAGCACTTCTTTGCAAACAACTTGTAACAACTTCCCTGAAACAAGATAAGAATTTAAGCATTTTCTGTGGCATATTTCAATAGTAATGAGAAAATATACTCAAAGAGGAAAATATCAGTTAACAGAGCCTTGTTAACTAACACCTTGAACTGCCTTTGAAAACAACCTGGTCACGTCAATTCTCCTACAGCACGTGCAGGATAATACTCTTCTGGCCATTGACCCAGGGAACCAGTTACAAGAGAACCTTGCAGACTTGAAACCCCTGTGGCATTCAAGCTCCTCAACCATTCTACACATTCCTGAAGTGTTACCATGATAAAGTGTTCACTGGTGCACAGATAATTGTGAAGCCAGCAAAAGGAAAACATGACTTTTAGAATAATGTTTCAAGGTCATAATGTTACCCAACTATGCAGGACCATGTTCAATTCTAGTATTATCAAAGTACAGATCCAGTTTCTCAAGGTCTCTGGGATAAATTTCAAATCAGATTGTTTAAGAGAGGGCTCTTATCAGTTTTATGGGCAGCTTTCTCCAGAACATAGCCAGCTTACTTGATAACATTAGGCAAGAAGAATTTTCCAGCAATAGTCCCAGTGACCAAACAGCAACAAGTTAAGAGCTATATTCTGTTCTGATACAGACTTGACATCCCTGGAAGCGCTTCTCCAAGAAACTTGGAGTATACAATTGCCTCTGGGACTTGTTGCAAATCCATTAGGGAATCCCTGAAGTGCCTCACTAATCACCCTCTCAGACTCTTAACATAAAATAAAGCAAACACTGGTTGATGCTCCCTAAAGGAACTTTGCACAGAGTAAGGGGTGTGGTCAAACAATATTTATGAAGAATTTAGTCATGCTCTTTAACAACAAACTCCCACAGGATGGGAGCTAATCTGAATATAGCCTGTGAACTGTTAACCATCCTGGCAGCTCCTTGCCAAGAGGAAGTGCTCTTATAGGGAGGCCGATTAGTATATTGAGATATTAATTTGGATTTTTTTTATCCCTGCCTCCCTCCTCACCCCCCATTCCACAAAGGCAGCCAGGTCCCCTGTGCTTCTGACATTGGAGGAGATTTTTGTTTCACAAGTTTCTTGAAAACACCCCTTCCCTCTTCTTGCCTTTTGTTCTCAGAAAGTCTGGGTTCCTTAAGATTAAGCTAAGTGTTATGGAGAGGCAAGGAGAGATGTGAATGCTTCTGATGGGAGGAGTGGAAGCAGCAGTGGGAAGCTGGACATTGCCCTGGGAAGGGAGGTGAGATTGAGGGTCTCCTTGGCAATAAGTGTACTTGCTTCACTTTCTGGTAATGCTTTGAAAAATAGCAAAACTTTCAAAGGAAATGGCTGCCTGGTGAATCTAGCAGGCTGGACCCTAAAAACTGGTGATCCAAGCTCAGGCAAACACCCTAGTAGCCTACTTGGCATTGAGACAGTGGAGGTGTCCACATTTAAGGAACCAGTAGGGCAGGAACAATGAGGATCTCAATAGCAACCATGACACTCTTTCCCAAGTTTTCGGGCACCATTCTAGCTTTTCAGTGACCTTAGTGTCCCAGTATGACTGAGATAGAATCGCTTGCTGCATTGGAAAGGAATATAATTTGATTTAGAGACACATGATTTTCTTTCACGTCTGAGTTCGCTGTTGCTATCACAATAATTGGAAACCCTGGTGGCGTAGTGGTTAAAAGCTACAGCTGCTAACCAAAAGATCAGCAATTCAAATCCACCAGATGCTCCTTGGAAACTCTACGAGGCAGTTCTACTCTGTCCCATATGGTCACTATGAGTCAGAATCGACTCAAAAGCAAACCTTTTTTTTTAATCGCAATAATTTGAGTTTCAATATTTCTGCCTCTACTCCATGCCCCTCCCTGACATTGCCTCTACCTTTCTAACCTCATCCCCTGTCTTAGTTATCTAGTGCTGCTATAACAGAAATATCACAAACAGAAATTTATTTTCTCACAGTCTAGTAAGATAGAAGTCCAAATTCAGGGCGTCAGCTCCAGGGGAAGGCCTTCTCTCTCTGTCGGCTCTGGAGGAAGGTCCTTCTCATCAATCTGCCCCTGGACTAGGAGCTTCTCTGCAGAGGAACCCCAGGTCCAAAGGATGTGTTCTGCTCCCGGTGTTGCTTTCTTAGTAGTATGAAATCCTCCTGTTTCTCTGCTAGCTTCTCTCTTTTATATTTCAAAAGAGATTGGCCCAAGACACAATCCAATCTTGTAGACTGAGTCATGCCTCATTAATATAACTGCTGCCTATCCCACCTCATTAACATTATAGAGGTAGAATTTACAGCATACAGGAAAATCACATCAGATGACAAAATGGTAGACAATCACACAAACTGGGAATCATGGCTTAGCCAAATAGATACACTGATTTTTAGGGGACACAATTCAATCCCTGACACCCCCAATCTACTATGCCCCCCCCACACACACACATAGGCACAGTCACACAGACACACCTACCACCATTTTTGCTTGTGGGTGATGGAAGAATTTTTATTTTTAAAAAAGGGCATAGTCATCCAAAACTTCTCAGTACAAAAACCATAAGAATTTATCTTCACTTAAATATGCAACTAGAAATGCCAAATAATTTGCTAATTCATTACTTTTTCAAGAATATCCTGGAAAATTTTAGCTGAAATTAAGTGAATCTTTTGTCAAAAGGAACATCTGAATTGTGCTTTATTGAGCTATGAAACTACACTTACTCCTCAATTATCCACATGGTTAGGTTAGAAAGACCAGGTCGTTATGTGAAAATCGGCATTATGCAAAAATGGAAGATGACTACATCAGATCGCAACATATTATGTGGGACATATATGTCCCTCCGGACCCAGGAGGTGAAAAATGTAGGTGAGCTCTATATGTCCCACTGGTCACGAAAGGGTTACTGCCAGACATACGTCATTAAGTAGTCGGATAGTAGATTTTTTACTTCTTTCATAAGTGTGAGATGTCAGATAATGAGATACTTGGTAAGTGAGGGGTAGGTATAAAACATTCTCTTCTTTAAAATTTTTGCTGTAATATATTTGATTCAAAGCAAACTTCCAATTGTTTTACCGTTAGCTTGAAGCAAAGGAAAATGAAAAGCATGACAAGGCATAAAATTGGCCTTAGCAATATCTAAGCTTGGTTCAGCCGTGACCATTATCCTCAATGCTCTTACAGTCTGAGCAAAATAGCCATAAAATTGGGTTATTGTTTTTAATTTTACAACCCATGATTTATTTTGTTTAATGCCGGTGACAGCCTGTGATCCCAGTGAGCACCGTCAGTTAGGAAATGCAAGCAGGAAATCAAGGCCCAGAAGTCATTAGTGGTAGCATGTACTCATCCCATTTATCTTTCTGTATAACTACCAGAGTGCAATCCACATGATTCCTATTACACAAACTAACACTGGGAATTTTGAAATAGGAATAACTCAAAGAATGAAACAAATTTCATACGTATGGTCAGCTTAAATCTTCCTGGCAAGCACACTGAATCTACACCCCGGATAGCTAGAACTAAGTTCAGTATTTTAAATTCAAGTTCTCCCCAAGCACAGTTTTAAAATAAGGAGGTAATACAGTTTACTGGTAAAGAGTACAGGTTTTGTAATCAGTAAGACATGACACTTAATAGCTGTGTCACCCTGGGTCACTATTTACCTCTTTAAACCTCAACTTCCTAGTCTGAAAAATGAGAATAATATTATCTACATCATAAGGAATAAATGAGATAATGTTATAAGGAATGAATGAGATAATGTCTACAACATATTTAGGACAATGCCTAATATGGCAAGCCCTAAATAAATGTTTATTGTTATTAGGATTCAATATTTGTGATGTTGATGCATGAATGAATGAAGGAACCCCTAATCCTTTGGCATTGTCAAATTAACCAGCTCCTTAATAAAAGAATATTTCTATCCTACTGCAATGTTGGAGTTTCTTGGCGTGATACAAGACTGTGACTCAAACTTTTCCAGCATATTATTCTGAATTTGTTCTGAGTAAGAGAAGAAGAACTATATAGATATGTTTTATTCATCTTTATACTCTTATTAATCTATTGATGTATCACAAATCATCCTAATAATTAGTGGCTTAAAACAGTAATATTCATCAAATTATTGTTCGTGGTTTCTCTGGGTCAGGAATTGAGGAATGGCTCAGTTGGATGGTTCTTGATCAAGTTTTCTCATGAGATTACAGTCAGAGGTGAGCTGGGACTGCAGTCACCCAAAAGTTTGACCATGACAAGAGGATCCATTTCCAACGTGGCTCACTCATATGATTTTCAAGTTGGGGTTGATAAGTTGATTCATAGGGCTGCTTTAGTATACTTACATAAAGCCAGCTGGCTTCCCACAGAGCTGCAATGCCTTTTATGGCCTAGCTTCAAAAGATGTATGCCATCATTTCTGCTATATTCTATCAAGTAGACAGGTCATCCTGGATTCAGTGTGGGAAGGGACTATGTTCTTGTTGTATGCCATTGAGTTGATGCTGACTCATATTTACCCTAGATGACAGAGTAGGATTGCCCCATAGGGTTTCCTAGGCTGTAATCTTTATGAGTTGGTCACCAGGTCTTTTCTTTCATGGAGCTGCTGGGCAGGCTCAAACTGACAACTTTTTGGTGAACAGCTGAGTGCTTACCTGTTATACAACCAGGGCTCCTGAGAGGAGTACAGAAGAGTGTTAATACCAGTATATGATGATCAGTAGGGGACCGTTGAAGGCTGGCTGCCACAGTTCACCCTCTGGCCCCCAATAATTTGCAACTCTCAACACCCACATGAGTAATATATTCATCCCATCCCAACTCCAGCAAAATTCTCATTCATTACAGTATCAGCTTTGGCTCAAGCTTTAGTATCTCACCATTTAAATCAGGTTCAGGTACAGATGAGGCTCCTCAGTTGTAGTTCTTCTAATAAAGATCCTTAAACAGAATTCCTCTTGATCTAAAAACCTGTGAACTAAACAGACAAGTTATCTTCCCCAAACACACCAAACATAAAATGGAGGGACAAAAGTATGATAACCACTATAGACACTCTTGTTCAAAGAGGGAAAAATAGGAGGCACCCAGGAGTCATTGATCCATAGCAGTTCTGAAATCTAGCAGGGCACATATAGCCAACTACTTGATTAGGGCTCAGTCCTACTTCTCTGCCTGAGAATGATTCTCCATATTTGTTGGCTTCTTCCTCAGGGCTCTCAGGTTTTGTTATAACATCATCTTCACTTCAAGGTAACAAATTTTGAATTAATTATCTATTGCTGTGCTATAAGGAGCCCTGGTGGTGCAGTGCTTAAGAGATCGACTACTAACCAAAAGGTTGGCAGTTCAAATTCACCAGTGCTGCTCTGTGCTATAGGGTCACTATGCAACTCAATGGCAATGGGTTTGGTGTTAGTGTTATTGCTGTATAGCATATTACCCTAATACTTAGTTGCTTAAAATAACAGTAATCATTTATTATCTCTCATGGTTTTGGTAGATCATGAGTCCCAAAGTATTTGATTGGGAAGTTCTAACTCATTGGCACTCATAAGGTTGCAATCAGATGTTGGCTAGAACTGCAGACATCTGAAAGCTTGGACAACACTGAAGAAGCTGTTTCCAAGGTGGCTCACTCATATGGCTGCCAAGTTAGTTCTACTTTTCCATGGGGGCCTCTCCAGAGTACTGCTTGAGTAACCTCACAATATGGTGGCTGGCTTCCCCTAGACTGAGTGATACAAGAGAGCAAGATGAAAGCTTCACTGAGTTTTATGAGCTTATCCTAAAAGTTATACATGATTATTTTCACCATATTTTATTGGTCACACAGGCCAGCCCTCATTCACTTGAAAGTGACTACAGAAGAAAATGAATACTAATTATCACTGGAGGCTATCTTGGAGGCTGGCAATCATATATCCCTTTCTCAGATATAAAATTTAGTAAGACCATTTCTTGAATTGTAACTTTACAGTCCTATTTTGTAGACAGACCTATTAATAAAGCAATTTTTTTATACATAGCTCCTAGGAACCTTGTACTTTTTGACCCTAACCATATTGTAGCAATTCAAAGAAAGGTAGGTTGTCAGGCTTCATGCCATAGTGGGAGGCTGGCCACCTAGCCAGGATTCACCAGTCTGACATCAACTTGTGAATTTACCAGTCTGGCTATTAGCCTTTAATATATAGAAACTAAATTTGCCAGCTTCCTAAGAAATAATTCACCTCTAAAGGGTGGATTTACATTAACCAAGATCCTAGAGACAAATGTGCAGAAATCACAAGGCCAATTTGTTTATTTAAACTAAGGCCCAAAACTCTGACCAGACCAGTTGCTGTGGAGTCAATTTCGATTCCTGGCAACCCCATGTGCGTCAGAGTAGAACTGTGCTCCATAGAGTTTTCAATGGCTGGTTTTTCAGAAGTAGATTGCCAGATATTTCTTCTGAGATGCCTTTGGGTGGATTCAAACTGCCAACATTTTGGTTAACATCTGAGCACATTAACAGTGCACCACTCAGAGCTTTCCCCCAAATTCTAATAAACTGGATATCCATGTGTGCTGATTTTGGATAATACCCTATAGATACATCTACATTGGAAGAAAAATTATTATTAGAAGGTGGCTTGTTGAGTATCAGATTATGCAAATCAAAGAGATTTAGTTGGAATTAGAAGGTGGCTTGTTGAACAAGGAATCACACAAAGAAAAGGAATTTAGTTGGACTGACAGTCCTCAAGCTCTCAGAGCTGAATGCTTTCAAACTTATGGAGGTAGACCTGCCACACTGGTAAGATATTCAACCCTAGGTCAGGTTGCCCTGAACAGTGCTTATTTGAAGACCACTGGCAGTTGCCTCTGTTCTGTAACCTTTTAAACATTTCCATTGCTGACCAACTTCCATTACCTTCTTTGTTTAGATCTATTACCTTCCATCATATTACAGACAAATCTGCAGCTATTTAGTCACTTGACGATAGGGGTTCAAAACATTTTTACCTCTCCAGCATACGAGAGGAGAACGACATATTCCCATCAATAACAATGGCTGAGTGATAGTAGTGAATCTAGGCAGGAATCGGGCAGGGATGATTAAAACAACAAGGTGATTCTGTTATTGTTGCGACAAGGAGGAAAGTCCACTACGACTGCTATTGTAAGAATTTTTAAGAATTACATTTTAAGAATTACAGTTTAAAGTAAATTTTCATATTTCTAATATGATTCATTAAATGTGCTGCACTTTAAATATCAGAGTTATTTTCTTAGGTGCAAGTTTTAGTAAAACCAGATGCTGTCACGTTGATTCTGACTCCTGGTGACTCTATGTGTATCAGAGTAGTTCCATAAGGTTTTTAATGGCTGACTTTTCAGAAACAGATTGCCAGGCCTTTCTTCCAATGTGCCTCTGAGCAGACTCAAATTGCCAGTCTTTCAGTTAGCAGTTGAGCATGTTAACCATTTTCATCACCCAGGTACTCCCAAGTTTTAGTAGAGACCCTCGCTTTTGCCTCTAAATCCTATCTACACAACTCCCCCCGCCCCCTTTGTTTTTTGCTTGAGTTTGGAAATAGGCACATGTTTTTTTTCCATCAAACTGGATTATGCAATGATTTTGGTGTGCCATCTTTAAGGCAGAAATCAGTCAATAGTCTCTGATTATCCATTTCACAAACTTATTTACACATAACCACTTATGACCAAGTATCCTTTTGTGAGCTTGCTCCTACCATCTATAACTCACTGCATTAGTTTTCTGGGCTGCTATAACAAAATACCACAAATTTATAAGAATAGAAAATTCTTGAATCACAGTTCTGGAGGCTAGAAGCCCAAACCAACCTGTCAGCCAGGCTGTGATTCCTCCAAAGTTTCTAGGGGGTGGATCCTTTCTGGTCTCTCCCAGCTCTAGTGTTGTTGCGTTGTTAGGTGTAGAGTCAGTTCCAACTCATAGTGACCCTATGTACAACATAACAAAACACTGTCTGATCCTGTGCCATACTCACGATCATTGTTAGGCTTGAGCCCGTTGTTGCAGCCGCTGTGTCAATCCATCTCATCCAAGGTCTTCCTCTTTTTTGATGACCCTAAACTTTACCAAGCACGATGCCCTTCTCCAGGGACTGGTCCCTCTTGATAACATGCCCAAAGTATGTGAGATGAAGTCTTGCCATCCTCCCTTCTAAGGAGCACTCTGGCTGTATTTCTTCCAAGTCAGGTTTGTTCGTTCTTTTGTCAGTCCATGGTATATTCAATATTCTTCACCAACACCATTATTCAAAGGCATCAATTCTTCTTCAGTCTTCCTTATTAGTTGCCCAGCTCTAGTAGTCCCAGGCATTCCTTGGCTTTCAGATGGCCATCCTTTCGCTGTGTGTCTTTCCTTCTCTTCTCTTTTATAAGGGTACCAGTCATATTGGATTAGAACCCACACTACTCCAGTATGATCTCCTGTTAACTTAACTGATAATATACTCAAAGACTCTATTTCTGAACAAGCTCACTTTCACAGAGACTAGGGATTAAGACTTCAACATATCTTTTGGCAACACAATTCAATCAGTAACATTAACCTACTTTGTGATCTTGTGAATTATTTCATCTTACTACTGCCCTTTCTGCTAGAGAAGGCACAGCTCTCCCTTCAGTTTCTATCCAGAGTTTGGAGCCATCTAATTCTCTGTATTTTCTAGAGTTTCCATTCATCACACTTGGAGTCCCTTTCTACTTCCCAGTTGAAAACCAAGCATATATTTTCCCTGGCCTTGCACATTTATGAGAGTTCTGGTATCTTTCAAACATTCGATTTAACTGGTGTTAAAACTGTGAAATTGCAGTAAATTTACCTTAACACTTTTATATCTCTCTCTCTTTTAAAAAACTTTCAAATATGCCATCTTTAAAATAAACATTTTATTAATGTATTAATGTATTAAAATACTCTCACCCATTGGCTTCTCTGTATTGTTACTTTTTCCTCAGAAATAATGCTCCGCTATTTTGAATAGCAATAAAAATAACACTTTACAATTATATAACTTTGCTCTGAAAATTACATAAGTTGACTAAATATCCATTAATAGGAAACTCAAAAGTTCAGGCTGCTGTTTGTTATTTCATTGGAAAATGTCCATGGGTGGTTATTTATTTATGTATTTATTTTCGTTCTTCCTAGATTTAAGGGTATGTTTCAAGACACCTGTATAGAAATACTAAATTTGCCTCCTTGTTTCCAGTACAGGGATGAGGTGCTTAACTCAAAGAACTGCTCACAGAATACATCTGCATATTACCAAGTAGCATGGTAAGATCATCTACTAGGGGATGTTAATATTGTTTTAACTAGAGAGTGTAATGTTCACACTGGTTCTCTCTCCAGTCATCACCCACACAATTGTGAAACTCTCCCAGGCAGAAATTGGCGTTCGCACCTCACCATCTCTCAAGCTGCTAAAATGGGCACAACACAATCAAATTTAACAGGACCTCACTAGTATCACAGCCAGCAAGGTCAATCCTAGTTGTGCAAGGTCAATCCTAGTTGTCCAAAAGCAGATTTGGCATCAGACCTACTGAACTCTGACTCAGTGGAAATTTCCCTAGGACTGGAAAAGAGTTCCACAGCTCTAGCACTTGTCCAAAATGGTAGCACCTTTTATTATAAATGACTTATATAAAAGCCCATAAAGCAATAAAATGTTAAAGTTCAGCTAGCCCATTTCATATATCTCCCCAGTCTACTCTGATGAGAAGGTCTTGTATTGGCAATCTGAGGCTAAAGTTTCAAGATGGACTTTTCTAAAAGCTGAGTTTTATTTACTCTCAGTCTCACTCAAAAGTCCAACTTTCACAAATGAAGTGCAAATTACAGTAGCACTCACCCCATTTAGTAACGCAAGATCTCAGCTCATGCCCTTCCCCCCAACACTGGTGCAAAATCTCTGTTGGATTTTTTATGGAATTTCCAGGGGGATCAGGGGCTCATGAGTGCTTAGGAAATGGACAATTCTGCTGCTGCTTCCTTCCGAGAAGGCACTACCACATTCTACAAATGGTTGCCCAGAGCCCTCAGTGGGCAGAGCTGTGTCCGTGGTGGTAGTGGAAGGGGAAGCCTTGTGTGTGTTTGGGGTGATGTATTGGGAAGAATGTATGTGGCTCCCTGTTCCCAGTCCCCTTAGCTGCATTGCATCTGCCCCTTGAGCCTCTGTGACTTGGATGAAACTGCCACTACTCTTTACTTGTAATACAGACCAGCCCCTCAGGGCCAGCTGGGGAGGAATGCAATGACATCCTCACTACTCTTTAGGTTCTCATTCTCTCTGCTCCCACTTGGGTGCCTGTGCAGTCCTCCCCACCACCAAATTGCTCACTGCTCCTTTAGCCAAAGAACACAAACCCCTATGCATATCAATAGATAGAGGGAGGCCTGGGGAAAGGCATAACCCAACACCAGATGTATTTAAGTATCACTTCTGGCCCAGCTAAGACCTTATGGTATATCAGTCTACCCATTAATAAAATAATTTATTTCTTCAATAAATAATCTTGAACTCTTGTAACATGCATGCATCAGTGAGCTAGAAACTGGGGGTGCTATCATAAACAAGAGAAATGAGAGGTGTCTGTGGGCACTGAAATTAGTTTAATGGGAGATAGATACACACAAGGAACAAGTAATTATAATACAATGCTATGTGCATCTGGCTAGAGAAGATAAAAGAAGCCCTGGTGGTGCAATGGTTAAGCTCTTGGCTAGTAACCAAAAAGTCATTGGTTTGAACCCACTCAGCTACTCTGTGGGAGAAAAGATCTGGTAATCTGCTCCTGTAAAGATTACAGCCTAGGAAGCCCTATGAGAGAAGTTCTACTCTGTCATATAGTGTCATTATGAATTGGCATTCACTTGACGGCACACAACAACAGAGGAGACAGGGTCCTAACAAACCTAACAGGGGATTCAGGAAAGGCTTTCTGGGAAGAGGATATCTGGATAGAAATCTGATTGGCCAACAAAGATGTAGGGGAGGACTTCCAGGAATAGAAACTAAGAACTAGATTGTTTTCCTTCAAAACATGGCCCAACGGCCACTTGAAACAGAATCACCCCTAAGGAGTGGTTTTTTTTAAAAAAAAAAGTTGCTTTTAGCCACTCTCCAGATTTGTTTGCTTTCAACAAAGGGCTCAGGAATCTGCATTGTGAACAAATTCTCTAGGTGGTTCTTACCAGAGTAAAGTTTAAGAAACATTGGACTAAATCAAGCTATGCCAGATGAGTTTGGGCTTATTTCTCTGTCAAGAGTTTGGGCTTATTTCTCAAACAAATGGGATACCATTGAAAGATGTTATGCAAGGAAGTGACATGATTAAGATGTGTGTTTTTGATAGCTTGCTATAGCAGCAATTTAGAGAATGGGCAAGTTGAGCAACAGAAAGATCTCTTTGCCCATTTTTAGCTGCAATCATTAGGTTAAAGTCCAAGATTTCAGCACATTTAAATACAGGGACTACCAAGTTATACACCCAACTAAAAGCCCATTCAGGCACATTCTCCATTTATGTCAGCCTAATTTAGGGTGACCAACTGTCCCATTTGCCCACAACTGAGGAGTTTCCTGGGATGTGAGACTAAAACCAGGAAAGTCCTAGGCAAACAGGAACAAGTTGGTTACCTATAGTTATCAATAATAATCTCCTTAATGATTGCTACAGTTCTCAACATAGTCCTTATAAAAAATCTGAGATTAAAATAATCCTTTTGTAAGTGAAAAAGGGGATATTAAAGAAGAGAACAAAATTAAACAATCACTTGTAGTTTAAAAAAAAATTCTAAGAACACTGTTGCTTGCATGGAAATTTAAAAGAGAAACAAAAATTCTGGCAGCGCGTTTTAATTTGTAAGAGCAGAGGCTCTCAAGCATGGTGTTGCAATCAGTACAGGGGCGTGTCACAAGGAAATTGTTTTCTACTACTCATAATTAAAAGACTGAAGTTTGTAAATGATTTACTCTTAAAAATACAGAAAATCAAGGTTACTTCACTTGCATTCTGCTCTGCTTTCTTTAGCAGGACAGAAAATCATGAAGTTATGGCAAACCTGCCCAGAATAACTAAAGCTCCTACCTGGCTCGGGGCTTTGTACTGGATGAGAGAATCTCATCCATCATTCCTATATAAGGAAAAGAGATTGAGAAATACTGCTTGAGTGGTAACATTACAAGGCAGTCCACCACTCTCAGACTTTAAAAATATATATAAGAAATAAAAAGGAGAGAAAAAAAATTAAAAATACTGTTATTCTAAGTGTTCAGTTGCTATACTAGGACAGTTTTAACCCAAATGTTGGTACTATGGATGATTTTAGATGGTACAAGGATTGTTGTTATTATTGTTAGCTGCTGTCAAGTTAGCCCCCAGTTCATTGCGACCCTAGGCACAACAGAATGAAATGTTGCCTGGTTCTGTGCCATTCCCATGACTGTTTGCAGATCAGACTCTTGTGATCTATGTGTTTTGTAATCGATAGGGTTTTCACCGGCTGATTTTCAGAAGTAGATTACTTGACCTTTCTTTCTAGTTTGTCTTAGTCTGGAATCTCCAATGAAATCTGTTTAACATCATGTTGTTGTTGTTGTTAGGTGCCATAGAGTCAGTTCCAACTCATAGCAACCCTATAGGACAGAGTAGAACTGCCCCATAGGGTTTCCAAGGAGCAGCTAGTGGATTTAAACTGCCGACCTTTTGGTTAGCAGCTATAGCTCCTAACCACTGTGCCATAGCAACACACAAACCTCCACTGAGAGGCAGGTGGTAGCTGGACATGAGTTTCCGTGGCCAGGAATCAAACCTGAGTCTCTTATATAAAAAAAAAAAAAAAAAAAAAAAAACCTGTTGCCGTCTAGTCAATTCCGACTCATGGCAACCCTATAGGACAAAATAGAACTGCCACATGGGGTTTCAAAGGATCTACTGGTGGATTCCAACTGCCGACCTTCTGGTTAGCAGATGAACACTTAACCACTGTGCCACCAGAGCATAGAAGGAGAACCACTGCTGAACCACCAATGCCCTCAGTACAAGGATAGACCATTTTAAATTTTAATACTTTGGTATTTATTTTATTAGGTAATGGAAAAAATAGAAACTAGTAGATCAAATCTATGATTTCCTGGATATTGTTGCTTAAGATAAGATCAAGTGTAAAAATAAGTGCATTTAAAATATATATTTAGGAGACTTCCGGGCAACATGGCACTCTAGGCAGAAGTACCACTCTGTCCCTCCATAGCAAAGATCCGAAAAACTAAGCCAAACTGAGAAAGCAGCAATCCTGAAACCCCAAGCATCAAATGAAGAGATAAAGAACACAGCCAAGCACCAAATGGAGTGAGAAACTGACAGAGAATGGAGAGCGAGGAGAGATACGCGCAGAGGTCCCCTATCAGCTAACGCAGCATGGATCCCCCATCTTGGACTCCTATCAGAGACCAGCGAACAGGGGGTACAAGAAAGCAGCTTCATGGAGCTTCCAGCAGGAGACAAAACAACCAGTAAACAGAGACATACTCTTCCCCCACCCCCACCCCCCCGACCCTTCTTCACCCCCACTCAGCCTCCTCTGCTTCCTGTGGCCACAGTCTCTTAGCTAGGAGGCATCAGCTTCAGCCCTTTGCTGTTTGGATTCCACCTAGCCTGCACTGATTACAAGCCCTCCCTGGTGGCCATAGTAAGTGCCACAAACAACCCATCCCAGCAACTCCACTTCAGCTAGACCTGCCCTGTTGTACCATATCTGAGCGACTGACCGTGCCAATTGGAGAATAAGGTGAAAAGTATCGTGCCCACAGATGAGCAAACAACAAAGAACACACAGCCCGCCTGCTCAGACATAGCCAAATAAAACAAACAAAAAAAAAGGACAAAACAAACACATCTACAATCAATAAATGAAAAAAATAACTACTGAATGCCCTGAAGACAGCAGACAATATCAATACATTTACAAAAACAGGACAGGATGGTTCCAGTAGGCATCCAAAATAAAGCACCAGGTGACTTTCCACTAGAAGAAAAGGCACTAGAACTACCTGATAGGGAATTCAAATTTCTAATATTCAGAATTATCCAAGAGTTAAAACAAAACCAGACAAAAATGAGGAAAAAATAGACAAATTCATGGAAAAGGCAGAAAAATTCATGGAAAATACAGACAAAAAAATGGAAGAATTCGGGAAAATAATGCAGGAACAAAATGCCAAAATAAATTCACAACTAGAAATCATACAAAAACAGCAATTAGAAATCCAAAAGATAAACAAGATTTCAGAAATGGACAGTGTCATAGGATTGCTGAAGAGCAGATTTGAAATGGTGGAAGACAGGATCAGCGAAATTGAAGACAAATACTTGGATCCAACTCTGTTTGAGGAAAACTCAGAAAAAAGAATGAAGAAAAATGAAGAGACCTTGAGAATTATGTGGGATACAATTAAAAGCAAAAATCTGCAAGTGATTGGAGTTCCAGAACAGGGGGAGAAAACAGAAAACACAGAGATCATTGAAGAACTGCTGACAGAAAACTTCCCCTATATCATGAAAGATGAAAAGCTGGCCATCAAAGAAGTTCATCAAACGCCATATAAGATAGACCCCAAAAGAAAATCGCCAAGGCATATCATAATCACACTCACCAAAACCAAAGACAAACAAAGAATCCTGAGAGCAGCTCGAGAAAAACAAAAAGTTACATACAGAGGAGAAACAATAAGACTAAGCTTGGATTATTCGGCAGAAACCATGCAGGCAAGAAGGCAATGGGATGACATATATAAAACCTTGAAAGAAAACAATTGCCAGCCAAGAAT
>NW_004443938.1:33438605-33454930 GCF_000243295.1 Trichechus manatus latirostris
GATAGTGAAATTAGGACATTTCCAGATAAACAGAAATTAAGGGAATATGTAAAAACCAAACCAAACTTACAAGAATTATTAAAGGTAGTCCTTCAGTCTGAGAATAAGATATGTATTTAGTAAATAATAGTATAAGTGGTATATGATAAAAATTTGTGAACGTGGTATGGGAATGACTTAAGAATGGGAAATGTTATACTTGTCTAAGTGAGAACAGAGAAAAATAGTACATCTTTATCTTTTCAAGGTGAAGAGCAACAAAAATTTGACATTTCGTAGTCAAGCCCCTCAATTTAATGAACACATAGAAACATCAGGTCATATATTTCCACCAGTGTGAGTTGTTATCTGAGTTATACATTTTCAAAGCGACTGACAAATTAAAAAAAAGAGCAGATCCTCCAAAAGTAAAACATAGAATTACCATATGATCCAGTGATTCTACTCTTAGGTATTTACCCACAAGAATTGAGAGCAGAAATTCAAACAGATACTTGTACACTAATGTTCATAAGCACCATTATTCACAATAGCCAAAAAGTGGAAACAACTCAAGTGTCCATCAACAGAAGAATGGATAAACAAAATGTGGTATATACGTATAATGGGGTATTGTTTAACTATAAAGAGAAATAAAGTTCTGACATAGCCTACAACAAGTATGAACTTTGAAAACATTACGCTAAGTGAAAAAAGTCAACACGAAAGGTCAAATAGTGTATGATTCCACTCATGTGAAATATCTACAGTAGGCAAATTCATAGAGACAAGTAGAATGGAGGTTACCAGGGGCTGAGGGGAGGGAGGAATGGGGAGGTATTATTGCTTAATGGGTACAAAGTTTCTGTTTAGGATGATGAAAAAGCTCTGTAAATAAATAATTGTGATGCTTAAACAAGGTTGTGAATGTACTTTACACCACTGTGTTGTACATTTAAAAATGGTGGCAATGGTAAATTTTGTTATGTATGTTTTACCACAATAAAAAACTTTCAAAAAAAATCAAAAGAAAACAAAATAACTAAACAACCTGAATTTTTGAATTCCAAATCACATGTAATTTAATTTTCCAGTAACTATGTGTCATGATCAAATTACAATAGCAGCTTAAAATTTCAAGATGACTACCTAAATGGATATCACCCCTCTAGGTAGGGCAGAAAACAAAACCTTGTAAGTCAAAGACAAAAAGCAGAAATTATTTAAAAATTAAAATACTTTAACTACTGTATACTCAGTCCATCTCTTCCTTAGATGTTAAGACACAAAAACTTGTTTGGACAATAAAACTCATGGATTTGTTAACAACCATGGTTTAAAATCCTTCCGGATATTTCTCCAAATATAAGTTTTTGCAAAACTCTATTCAGCAAAACTCTATAATTCAAGAAGTAAGTTTTAAAATGCTTACTATCAGATCATATTTTCTCTCCTATGCAACCTATTTATCATCAGACCTCATTTTCAGTTGAACTCTCTGCTTATGATTTTTGTGGTTGAATAAGTACAGTTCTCCCAGATTTGAACAAAATATATCAGACTGGACTTTTACATTCAAAAATATATTTTCTTGAGTTAACAGAATTTTTCTTTCTGGAGAAGACATCATTTCTTAAAAAATCAAAATAAAATAAAACAAGGTATTACAATTCAGCATAAAGTCTGTTCCCACATTGTTCCTGCATGATATTGTTTCGTTTCAGAAATCATGCTTTTATGATCTATAGGAAGTTGACAATTAAAGTACAATTCTGGATCCCTTATTGGTAATTTACTTCTAATAAAGTAAAAACTTCCCTTTTGTTGCGTGTTGTTGTTAGCTGCTGTGGAGTTGGCCCTCAGTTCATGGTGACCCCATGTGCTACAGAATAGAACTGCTTCATAGCATTTTCTTGGCTTTACTTTCCCGAAGCAGTTCACCAGGCCTTTCTTCCACAGAGCTGCTGAATGTGTTCGAATTGCCAACCTCTAGGTTAATAGCCAATCCCAAACTGTTTGCACTAACCAGGCTCCTCTTGTTGCATACAGATCCTAATTTTTCAATGCAATTTCCCAAACGTCAACATTCTTACGGATTTAGAGTGCTTTCGATGTCAGAAAATCACAGAGAGGGTTCTGAAAATGTCATTGGGTGTCAGGTTTTATACAGATATCTGCACCACAAATACAGTCCCCAAGGAATATTCTTATTTCCAGCAAGGAAAACAGTCTCTTTCTAGAGTAGTATGACATAGTAGTTAAGACACCAAGTATTGGAAGCAGACACTTTGATTTTAATCCCATCCTTTCCATTTCCTGGCTATTGACCTTGGGCTATTAACTTCTTACTTTCTTCATCTGTAGAATAAAGATTATAATAGTACCTGCCTCATAAAGTTTTTAGGAGGATTAAAGAGTTGATGCATATAAAGTACTCAGAAAAATGTCTAACATACAGTTGTTAGTTAATTAGTTAGTTGCTGTCAAGTCATCTCCAACTCATGCAGACCGCATGTATAACAGAACAAAACTTTGCCTGGTCCTGTGCCATTATTGGTATGTTCAAATTCATTGTTGCAGCCACTGTGTATTTTGAGTGACTTCTAACACAAGGGGCTCATTTTTCAGCACTATCTCAGATAATATTCTCTTGTGATCCACAGGGTTTTCATTGGCTAATTTTCAGAAGTAAATCACCAAGCCTTTCTCCCTAGTCCACCATGGGTGACCATGATGGTATTTGAAATACTGGTGGCATAGATTCCAACATCATAGCAACACACAAACCACCATAGTATGACACACTGACAGATGGGTGGTAGACCGTATAGTTAAAACCTGTTGCCGTCAAACTGCTGACCTTTTGGTTAGCAGCCAAGTGCTCAACTGTTGTGCTTGACCGTATAGTTAGTAGTTAACCCGTTGCTGTCGAGTTGATTCCGACTCATAGCAACCCTATCGGACAGAGTAGAACTGCCCCATAGAGTTTCCAAGGAGACCCTGGTGGGTTAGAACTGCCGACCTTTTGGTTAGCAGCCGTAGCACTTAACCACTACGCCACCAGGGTTTCCAGTTAGTAGTTAGTACTCAGTAAACTAGTTTTTATTATAATCACTAGCTCAACTCTCACCACTCTTGTGTTGGAATGGACTTATCTAGAATCATTATTTCAAAAACTCACTTCCTTGAAAACAGACTGGAAAATACTAGGAAGTTTTCATTTAAGACAGTTCACGTGCCTCAACAGTATGATGATGGGACTAGATGAACCTGGAGTCTTTCTCAACTTTGTGATTAAATGAATATAGGGTTTTGTAAAGAGGGAGGGAAAAGGCTTTCCCTTGTTCTGATTTTTGACTCCTAACAATTCTCAGTTTCACATAACCAATATTGCACTTTAATTCCAACCAAAACTAATCCCACTGGGTCGAGTCGATTCCAACTCATAGCAGTCCTATAGGACAGAGTAGAACTGCCCCATAGGGCTTCCAAGGCTGTAATCTTTACAGAAGCAGACTGCCACATCTTTCTCCTGCAGAGAGGCTGGTGGGTTAGAACCCTTTTGGTTAGCAGCCAAGCGCTTAACTACTGTACCAGCAGGGCTCCTTGTGCTACAATCATGCGGCCATGGTTTTGGTTAAAAGCAACACTTTTTTTTTTTTTTAATTTCTGTAATTGATGGAAAAGGCACTGTGCAGGATTTATTGTCTTTAGGGGTAAATAGTCATGGACCTCCCAAGAAGGCCATCAGAAACCAGACTGAAGGTTACAGGCACCAAGACTGCATCTGTCTCAGAGATGACCATGTGAAAACTAGAGTGACTAAAAAGGATTTAAATATGAAGAGAATTTGTTAATATAACTCATGACATCAATAAGCTGAGGAAGATGTACAGAGAGAACTAATTTCAATTAATGTTGCTATGGACTGTATAATTCTTGGTGAGTCATTGCTCTTTAGTAAATGTGGATAAAAATAGCTAATTTTGAAGATAACTCTGAGTAAGAGCCAGCAACCTAAATCCCTCTATATTTCTATCCCAAATTTAGAGAAGACATATGGAGGTTTGTTATTTAAATAAAAATGGAATTTTTTAAAAATCTGATTTTATTGCTAGATTTTTATCAAAGTATCAGCAGTATTAAGCACAAGTTTAACACTTTGTGTTATGAAATAAATTGTACCCGCAAGTATCTATTTCCTTTTTATCTCCAGTGAAATATTATCATATGCCTTAGAATCTTACAATTATAATAACAAAGATCATCTAGTATTTTTACCATACACAGGGTCCAAAATGGGCCTACTCTATACTGAATGCTAAGGATTGTTGTCGTTAGGTGTTATTGAGTCAGTTTCTGCTCACAGCGACCCCATGTAGAGCAGAATGAAACACTGCCTTGTCCTGTGCCATCCTTTGTTGCTATGTTTGAGCCCATTGTTGCAGCCACTGTGTCAATTCATCTCATTGAGGGTCTTCCTCTCTTTTGTTGGCCCTCTGCTTTACCAAGCATGATGTCCTTCTTCAGGAACTGTTCCCTCCTGATAAGATGTTCGAAGTATGTGAGACGAAGTCTCGCCATCCGAGCTTCTAAGGAGCATTCTGACTGTACTTCTTCCAAGACAATGAGACATATATTATAGGGAGGTCTCATGGTTTTTTGCCCTTTATTGGAATATAAAGAAAGGAAATATTCCTTTCATATTAGTGCTCTTTAAAATGAGGGCTGATGCTTCATGAGGCTTTTCCTAGTATGTGAAAAGTTAAAGAAAAAAAAATGTTCTCATGCATTCCACATTGACACAACAGTAGAAATAAAAAATTTTATACTGTCGGGCACTTCAGAATTTCCAGCCTTTGATTCAGTTTAAACCTGGTCTTGGTGCCAAGAGATTTCAGGCTCCAGTTGAAGGGAAGAGACTCTGAGTCCATCATTGATTCTAGGTAATCTGTATAATCTTAGCTGAGGTGCAAAGTATTCAACTGGATCTAGGATTGGAATCTGGGATTATGTGACCAATATTTTGTTTAAAAGCAACATTTTTTTTTTTTTTTACTTAGTTCTATAAATTCCCTCCTTATATTGCAGAAAAACTCCCAATCATACAGCATAATTGTTAACTAGCTGCAAACTGAAGTTCCCATCACTTCAACATGTAGCGGAAAGTTTCCTCAGAAAACGAAGACATTAAAACTACAATGATACTTGTAAATTATCCAGGAAAAAACAAAACACAAAAACTATGTTTTGTCCTCAATTAGCTAAATAATTCAAAATAAGGATTCACTTTTACCTGAAGTAGTGGGATAATTATAGCTTAAAATAGGTTTGGCTTCAATTATCTAGATAAGCTACTTGTGTTTATTTAGTCTGAAATTAGAGGCTTAAAAATGAATCAACTTTCAAGAAAATGCTAAACTATTCTGAAAACTCACAGAAGAGTTTGACTTTAAAACGACCTCTTTTGTTGAAAAATTTTTAAATATACTTAATAAATATTGGTCTTGTTTACTTCAGATTTATACCTCAAAACTTTAAAATACTAATAAATTCAAAAGCACTTTCCTAAGCTGCCTATCACTAATTCAGTTGCTTGAAAGTTTTCAAACACACACACACACACACACACACACACACACACACACACAATGCCCTGATCCTTGTGCCCACTTGGCCTCATTCTCAGGGAAGTGCTAACTAAAACGTGCAACGTGTAGGAGAATGAGTCTCAGTTTCGTCTGGGCGTTAGAATCATGTGGGGAGTTAATGCCCAGGTCCCGCTGAACACCATTTAAAGCAAAATCTCTATGACTGAGACCCAGGCATCGTTCTGTAAAATCCCCCAGGTGATGCCAATATACAGCCAAGGCTGAGAACAACTGATCTAGAAGTTGGATAATTTTTCTGCAAAAGAGCCTGAAAAAGATAGATTAAAAGTAGCCTATTTTTATCCTCACCCCTCCTCCCAGGGGAGATCCTGTAGGTGGTTTCTCCCATAGTGTACTCAGCTGAGTTCAAGCACGATGGATATAGAAAAGTCAGGGACCCTTCCTGAATCCCATATCATTCCATTTCTTTATTCACTTATTCAATCAATAAATATTCTCTAAAGGTCTGTTCCATAAGCCTAGACTTTATAAAAGTTTATTAAAGCATAAGCCTTTCCTTGAAAGATCTCACAATGTAATAGGGAAGAGGGTCAGGAACAAAACTGAGTACCATAACTGGGTGATCGGTATGGCATAAAGAACCATTTTCTTTGTAGGCATTGGGGACAGTTTTAGAGAAGAATTGCATCTGAGTTGGTTAGGAGGAGATGTAGGTGCCCTAAACAGGCAAAGGAAGGAGGGGAGAGTGGCAATCCAGGCAGAGAGAAAATCTGTGTGACAGCATGGAGGCATGAACATTTCAGGGAAGTTCAAGGAGCCCTAACTAGTTTGGTGTGGCTGGAAGGCAGTGGAGTGTGTGTGTGTATGTGTGTGTGTGTGTGCATGTGCGTCTGTGTGTGTTGGGGGTTGTTTTTGTTGTTAGGTCCCATCCAGTCAGCTCTGACTCATAGCGACCTTATGTACAACAGAACAAAACACTGCCCAGTCCTGCACCATCCTCACAATCGTTGTTATGCTTGAGCCCACTGTTGCAGCCGCTGCATCAATCCACCTCGCCCAGGGTCTTCCTCTTTATCGCTGACCCTGTACTTTACCAAGCATGATGTCCTTCTCCAGGGACTGATCCCTCCTGATAACATGTCCAAAGTATGTGCGACAAAGTCTCACAATCCTTGCTTTTAAGGAGCATTTTGGCTGTGCTTCTTCCGAGACAGATTTGTTTTTCTTCTGTTTTGGGGTTAGGGGTAGGAATTGTGACGTATGAGGCTAGAGAACAAGGTGGGAGAAAGAGTACTCCACGTGTATCTTAGATGAATGGAGCCTGGACTAAGTTTATGAAGTTATTATGTAAATTCAATTCACGTTTTAAAACTCCTAGGACCTTTAAGAAATTAGATTATTGAATATTTTCAAATACTTTTCATTTTTAAGCCATTGTTTGTGAAATTATGCCACTGGTGGGAACACAAAGACAGGGAATACCTGACATTTAGAAATCAGATGCTTCTGATTTTAAAATTTCAAATGGCTTAGAAGGGAGAAAATCGAGTCCTTTTGGACTCTGGCTATTGGGTGTACTGACAATGGTAAAAAAATTATTATCTTAAATTACACACTACACACGGCCTGAGAAGGCATAGATAACAGCACATTTGTAACATTATCCTCAACACAGAGAATATGCATGTACCTGTGGCTGAAATATTTAAAGTTTACTGTATATGTTACAATTGATCTCACTCTTCTCATGATCTTACTTCTCTTTAAAACCAGTTGCCGTTGAGTTGATTCCAACTCATGGTGACTTATGTGTGTCAGGGTAGAACTGTGTTCCAAAGGGTTTTCACTGGCTGATTTTTCAGAACTGGATACCCAGGCCTTTCTTCCTAGGCACCTCTGGGTAAACTTGAACTTCCAACCTTTTGGTTAGCAGCTAAGCATCTGCAGCACCCAGGGACTTCTGCTTCTCTTTAGACTACTCTTGGCCTTTTCCTCATGTGTAAATCCCATCCTGTTCAAATACCCATTCCTTCAGCAGATTTCCTCAATCTCTGTCCCTGCCACACACCCTGAATATAGTCTCCTCTTGAACCCAACCAGCATCCACTTTCACTATACCTCTTTCTGATACATATCACATGTATATGCACATGTTTTATTCTTCCTTTAGGGCAGGATCTGTATCAACTTTTTAAAAACAGACATTTTAAAATAGCCAGTACCACTCCATTCATGTGTATCATCTCATTTAATCCTAACAACCAAAAACAAAAACAAAAAACCCAAACTCATTGCCATCAAGTCAATTCTGACTCATAGGGACCCTATAGGACAGAGTAGAATTGCCCCATAGAGTTTCCAAGGAGCAGCCAGTGGATTCGAACTGCCAAACTTTTGGTTAGCAGATAATCTCTTAACCACTGTGCCACCAGGCCTCCATAACTGTCTACTATAATTCAGCCTGCTATAATTCTGAAGCTATTATCCCAAATTTTCAGATGAGGAAATTGAAGTTAAAAAGGTTAAATTACTTCCTCAAGTTACACAATTAGCAACTATGGTAAGCATCAGAGTCACGTTCAGAAGCAGCAGGCTTTCTCCCTGCAACTGCTGTGCACTGCTCGTTACTCTTACTGAGAGAGAGAGACTCCAGCACCATGTTCCGTGGAGAACAGGCACACAACAAATACGTGTTTAATGAGTGGCTTCTATCTCAGTTTTGCTATATTTATATGAATGTATGCGTAAGTATGCATAAAGACACGTACCCATACTCTATATAGATTTTTACAGATGCATAGATAATTTCCAGCTTACAAACTGGATATTTTCCAGATGTTTCACTGTAAGTCGTTTGAGATGCAAAATACTTTTTCCTATGTAGAAATTTGTCATACATAGAAATAGAAACAAAGCCACACATAGAAATTTAGTCACCACACATACCCACTAAATGCCTACTGAACAAAGTACCAGAAATGCAGGGAGCAACCATATATAATAATGTTTTATTTGAAAGTATATTCCTAGTTTCTTTCCCTCCTAAGCCAGGAGCTGGGACTTCCTATCTCCTAACCTCCCCAGCTTGTGAGGATATGAGGATGGGAAACTTCCCAGATGTACAGATGCTCCAGAGCATGCTGACAAAACCATGAGTGCATGCCACACAGTGTATATGCCAGACACCTGTCATGTAAGCTCCAAGAGGACAGAGATCCTTGTTTTGTTCACTGATGTGTCTCAAATCCCTAGAACAGTACCTGGCACATAAAAACCAGTTGCTCTCAAGTTGACTTTGACTCATGGGGATCCCATGTGTGTCAGAGTATATCTGTGCTCCATGGCGTTTTCAACAATTTTTCAGAAGTAGATCACCAGACCTTTCTTCCAAGGTGCCTCTGGGTGGACTCAAACCTCCAAACTTTTTGTTAGCAGCCAAGTGTGTTAACCACTTGCATCACCCAGGGACTACACCTGACATATAATAAGCACTTAATAAATGTTTTTACTAAAATAAATGAACATTGTATGGACCTTGTCAGCACCTTCATTTCTTTTCACAGTGTCAGGCAAAAGACAGTACCTAAAACACGAGATGTGGTAATTTCCAAACCAGCTCTTAAAAAAATGAAGTGTCTGTCTTTCTGGCTCATATTAGGATTAGAACAAAAAAGGTTATATAGGTTTTGTCCAGTAGTGTTCATATCAACTCATGTTGTTGTTGTTAGGTGCTGTCCAGTTGGTTCCAACTCATAGCAACCCTATGTACAACAAAACGAAACTCTGCCCAATCCTGCACCATTTTCATGATTGTTGTTATTCTTGAGCCCATGGTTGCAGCCACTGTGTCAATCCATCTCATTGAGGGTCTTCCTCTTTTTCGATGACTCTCTTATTTACCAAGCATGCTGTCCTTCTCCTGGGACTAATCCCTCCTGATAACATGTCCAAAGTGAGACGTAGTCTCACCATCCTTGCTTCTAAGGAGCATTCTGGCTATACTTCTTCCAAGACAGATTTGTTCGTTCTTTTGGCAGTCCATGGTATATTCAGTATTCTTTGCCAACATCATATTCAAAGGCATCAATTCTTCTCCCGTCTTCCTTATTCTTTGTCCAGCTTTCGCATGCATATGAGGCGATTGAAAACACCATGGCTTATGTCAGGCGCACCTTAGTCTTCAAGGTGACATCTTTGCTTTTCAACAGTTTAAAGAGGTCTTTTGCAGTAGATTTGCTCATTGCAATGTGTCGTTTGATTTCTTGACTGCTGCTTCCATGGGTGTTGATTGTGGATCCAAATAAAATGAAATCCTTGACCAACTCATGCCGCTCATAATCTTGGACTCCACAGTTGAAGGAACAATGGAAAGGTGACAAAAATCTAAAAGAAATCCATTAGTGTGGTTAGAAGAATGGATTTGGACCCAGAAAACAAAAGATTTAAAAAATGAGATTACTTGGTCTAGTTGAGAGATGAACTAGTATATGTATTGAACCTATGAGTTTGCACAGAGGTGGCTTGGCTAGTCATCTGGGCTTTGCCTCCACTCGGGACAGAAAGCAAAATTCTAGACTAAAATTACCAGATGGGCATTGAAAAGATTAATTTAGTTGGGTACAAAGACATAGTTTTGATTTTAGTTTACTGTAGTTTTACAGATATTTAAGTTAGCAAGGTAAATGGTAGAATTTTAATAGCGGAATGCCCTTTTCTGAATGATTTAAACACCACACAGACTAGAGGCTGGGGCTGGAGGAAGGCAACTTTCAGGTCATTCACTAGCCTATGAAGCTAGGAATACAGCCAAGTTTAATGAAATCCCACACAGTTTTGTTCTCTTTACTTGTTTTCCTGGAATTAATATGTTAAATAGATGAAAACCTATGTATATATATATGGTATCCTATCAATGTAGCGATCTGAAGTAATTTCTCAAGAGAACAAATAGCATTTCATTGAGTTTCTGGAGCAACATGAAGTGAATACACATTAAAAAAAAAATTACCAGATAGAAGAGCTATTCCCCCAGCTTGATGTAAATCCCAACTACTATTTATAAAGAGAATGTTTTTAAATTATAATTTTCTAAAATGGCATATTACTTATCTACTGGGAAAAAATTAACTGGACATGAAAATAGATTTCCTATTAAATAACTCCAGCTTATTCCTTGCATCTTGTTGTTTGCTATTCTATAGTTTAAAAAAAATAATATAAAATATAGTAATGTCATCAAGGTACACCCTTAGCATACTTCTGTGCCCATGGCTATCTGTAATGGGATTTGGGCTTTGGGGAAAGACTCATTGAAAAATCCCTCTCTCCAATGCTTTTGGACTGCAATAAATTCAAGAAAGCTAGCATAATAAAAGATAACTGGATTTGGAGTCAAAGGTCTTTGTTCAAGTTGTGATTCCATAACCACTAGCAGTGTGGCTTTGGATAAGTCACAACCTCTCTAAACTTCATTTACTTCATCTGAAATGGTAATACCAACTATAATAAAACATTATTGCAAGTACGTCTGTGTAAATGTACCTAGCAGAGAAGGTACTCAATGTTGTTTGGGTGGTGATGTAAATTACTTTCTTACTCTGTTTTAAAAATCACAACCTCCTTTAATAACAAAAGCAGAGAAGAGTGATAATCTTCAGGGATTTGGGGAAATTTTAGCATGATGGAGTTGGGGAAAGAATCAGTTTACTAGCCAAATCTATACACACAGGTTCATGGGATCCAAGTTTCTTGTCTAAATCCAGTGCCCTCCTGATTCCACCCATAGAAACAGTACTGAACCAATTACAACCAAGGTGGCTCCAAGTTCTCCAACCTTTTAATGTATCTTTAGAATACATATAAAGTGACCAAAGCCCCCATTCCTGGTACTGTGGAAATTCTAGTGCTCTCTTTAATATATTTTAGAATTTCTGAGGCATAGAACGAGATCTATCACGACACACTGGGAATTTCTGCTCTCAACTCAATTCCTGCTCCCTGCTCCCATCTCTCTTTTCTAAACTGCTCTTTCCCCTCTAGTCTAATTCTTCTGGGACCTGGGCATGGTCTCTTCTTTCTTGTCCTTATGGGAAAAAAAAGTTGCAATTGAGTAGAATGCGACACATGGAGACACCATGTGTGTAGAACTGTGCTCCACAGGGTTTCAAAGGAGGATTTTTTGGAAGTAAATCTCCAGGCTTTTTTTTTCCCCAAGACACCCACTTTTGGGTGGACTCCAACCTTTTGGTTAACAGCCTAGAGTGTTCACCAATTGCACCACACTAACCCAAAGCTGTTTTGTGTAACAGACTTTTACTGAAAGTTTAGGGGTAATAGGAATAATTACAGCATAAAGCTGAAGACATCTGTATATTGAACATCAAATGTAACTTTTCCTAAAAATTTATTTGCCCCTTCCCTACCCCCCTGGTCCATGGAAATTTCTCATTGACTGTAAAATTTGTGTTCTAGTCTGCAGCTAGGTTTCTGGGACCCCTTCTTTTCAAATCTTCTTAGATTTTCCTCTCCTCTCCTCCCAGAGCAACCAGTGGAGAAGCCCCAAATTCCTGTTATATTAAATCAGTTAAATTCTCTGTTTCATGCTTCCCCGTCTAGACTGACACCAGAGCCTACAGCCTACTTTTCATAGTCACTAGACCCATTAACGTACTTTATCAGAAAAAAACTAAGAAGTTCTCCCTAAGGGGAATTCTCTTGGAACAAACAGCTCAAACAGGAGTGAGCTTTAAAAATATATCTACGCTTCTTCCTACTTCATATACTTAGGGTGATAGTATCCTATTATCAGATATGGGTACAAGAGTCTATAGTAATTGGCAAATCAGGCACCTGTGCCAAAGGAAAACATCATTGGCAGGAAGGAGAAGTAGAAAGGATGTAGATAAGTTTTTTCTTTAGTTTTGTTTTTTCATAGAAGAGAATGTTCACAGAGGTTTTTGTGGCACAGTGGCTAACAGCTCAGCTGCTAACTGAAAGATCGCAGTTCAAACCCACCAGCCACTCCTCAGAAGAAAGATGGAGCAGTCTGCTTCCATAAAGATTACAGCCTTGGAAGACTTATGGGACAATTCTACTCTGTCCTATAGAGTCGCTATGAGTTGGAATCGATTAGACAGCAATGGGTTTGGTTATTTACATATACTCCAGCACTTGAGGTTATAAAGTATTCACAACCTAAACCAACCCAAGCAGCAGTGCTCATAATGTAGTACTCTAGATCTCAGAAGAGTCCCTGGGTGGTGCAAAATAATGCACTCTGCTGCTAACTGAAAAGTTGAGGGTCGAATTCACCCAGAGGCACCTTGAAAGAAAGTCCTGGTGATCTACATCAAAAAAATCAGCCATTGAAAACTCTGTGGAGCACAGTTCTACTCTGACACACATGGGGTTGCATGAGTTGGAGATGACTCAACTGCAACTTGTTTTCTTTTTTAGATCTCAGAAAATGGAAGGATCCACCAAATATCCTTCAGATTATTAGTGTCCTGCTTTGCCATGCAGCTTTTGGAGGAGCCAAAGAAGCCTATATATGAAGAATGGTGGGGCATCAGGATTAGAGGAAGACTCATTAACAACCTGCGTTATGTAGGTGACATAACATTTCTTGCTGAAAGCAAACAGGACTTGAAGCACTTACTGATGAAGATCAAAGACTATAGCCTTCAGTATAGATTACACCTCAAGGTACCGAAAACAAAAATCCTCATAACCTGACCAATAAGCAACATGATGATAAATGGAGAAAAGATTGACATTGTCAAGGATTCCATTTTACTTGGATTCACAATCAGCCCCCATGGAAGCAGCAGTCAAGAAATCAAACGATGCATTGCATTGGGCAAATCTGCTGCAAAAGACCTCTTGTAAAAGTGTTAAAAAGCAAGGATGTCACTTTAAGGACTAAGGTGCACCTGACCCAACCCCTGGTGTTTTCAATCGTCTCATATGCAGGTGAAAGCTGGGCAATGAATAAGGAAGACCGAAGAAGAAAATTGACACCTTTGAGTTATGGTGTTGGTGAAGAATGTTGAATATACCATGGACTGCCAAAAGAACGAACAAATCTGTCTTGGAAAAAGTACAGCCAGAATGCTCCTTAGAAGCAAGGATGACCAGACTTTGTCTCACATATTTTGGGCATGTTATCAGGAGTCCCTGAAGAAGGACATCATGTTTGGTAAAGTGGAGGGTCATCAAAAAAGAGGAAGACCCTCAACGAGATGGATTGACACAGTGGCTGCAACAATGAGCTCAAACATAACAACAATTGTGAGGATGACGCATGACCAGGTAGTGTTTCATTCTGTCGTACGTAGGGTCTCTATGAGTCCAAACCAAATGGATGGCACCAAACATCAGCAACAGGAGAAGCCTAAGACAGAGTCCATTGGCAACTGGACTTGGAACTCTCTGTGTTCAGAAAACAAAGTAGAGAAGGCAAAAGTAGTTAATGAAGAAAGTTGTGGAAGCCTCATTCTGTTTCCTACACTACCAGGGGTCCGGACATGGGAAAAGGGAAGGTTTCACCCAAGTATAAGAGCTGCCATTAAAGTTGCCTTCACAGAGTGTATCTAAACATTGCCAGTTATTTGCCAAGAAAATATGATTACTTTCTCAGCTCTGGAAATCTGGTCACTTATTTTCACTTCCACCATCACAGTCCTAGTCCAAATTATTAGGAACTGAGGTTCTGCACCATCACATTCCTAGTCCAAATTATTAGGAACTGAGGTTCGGCAATCATCTTCCGTCTAATCTACACATATCCAAACTGGCCTCTCTCCCATCTGTGTTCCAAATTATAGTCAGTGTAATCTTTCCAAACCTTAACTATGATAATATCACACACACACACACACACACACACACACACACACACACCATGCTAAAAACCATTGCTACCTCAGTGGCTTTGTATACCTCTTAATACAAAGACAAATCACCTGAACACGGTATACAAGTCCATGCATGGTCTAGTCTCTATGAACCTCTCTAGCCTCCTTCCTCTTTGCTCCCCTCTCGTCCATTCAAACAAAAAAGGTTTTGTTCAGTCTCTCTGATTTCCTCTCTTTTCTCTCCTCACTCTCTCATTAACTCTTACTCTTCATTCATCTCTCACCTCAGGTATTACTTTCTCAGGAAAGCCTTCTTCATCCTCCCTAAAAGGTCAAATGTTTCTAATATCACAATTGCAATTTTACATTTGTTCTGGTGTTTATTTGATAAAAGTCTAACACTCCCTCAAGACTGTAAGCTTCATGAAGATGGCAACTATGTCTAATTTTTTTTTACCATATATTTCCTTGTTAAATGAATGATTGAATTAATGAATGAGCAACATTTTTTTATGTATCTGAGAAATTAAAAAACTTGTCAATGAATACGATCACTTTTCAAATAGTCACAATTTTTTAAAGCTCTGTATCTTGAATGAGGAGTGCTATGTAAGTACAAAGATTTGCTATGATTAGGTATATTACTGCTATTTACCTCATCATCATCATTATACATGGTTTATTGTCAATATTGTCTTCATAACTTGGCATTTTATAGCTATTATTACATTTATTAATTTCATTTTATTCATCCGTTATTTTTGAAATGTTTGTGAAAGCCAAATACCATTGAAAACAAAATATACTAAGACTCTAAGAGTATCATACTCTGGCTATTGGATAATTTTAGAACTAAGGGTTTTAAATTTTTTTAAATTTCTCAGCGTGAGAATAAAAAGTAAAAACAAAAAAAAATCTAATTTTTTCTAGACCTTTATATTTCTAGGCATTAATGGCTCATGGAAAACAATTCATCAGACCTCAAAGTTGAAATACAAAAAATCAGTGGTCTCAGAAAATGTGTTGAACCTCAGTCATAGGAAATGATAATAAGAGTGAAAGTATAGACACACAGTGCCTAGAATACATAAGTAGATTTGCTTCCCATTCTATTAACACTTTTTCTCCTAATAAAATGATAATGAAACAATTATCCAACAATCTCTTACCCTTCATTGTTAGTGACATAAATACCAGCAGCGTTTATCCCATAGTGAGATGACTATTGCATAGCCAAACTCCCTAGTGAGATAACCATCAGACCATCCAAAAAGTTCACAATGAAACTCACAGGGAAAAAATACCTTATAAGCAAATAGTATGTTGGTAACGATTGTAGTCGACAACTCACTCTTGTAAGTACTGACAGGACTACAATAGGATATAAAATAGGTAATATCTACTAGTCAACTAATCAAATAAAATAGACATTGCTCGCTTTTTATGAAAGTAACAAACACTAGAAAGTCCTAATATCTGTCATCAGTACGGTTTGCTCCAAACTGCATGGAAATGGTTAGAGAAATTGTTGTTTTTGTTTTCTATTACTCCTCTGGGACACTGTTAAATTTTTAAAATTGTAATTAAAAACAAAGATACCCTGGGGAACTCCTTTCAGAAGCTCTAAAAATTGGCATCAGCGTTACTGTTTTCAAAAGTAGACAGTAAATCTTAAGGAGTTGGAAAAACTGGAAAAAATGAGCTAGACAGTTCCAGCAAAATGGCACTCTAGGCAGAAGCACCACGCCATCCCTCCACAGCAAAGATCCGAAAAACTAAGCCGAACAGAGAAAACAACAATCTGGAAACCCTAAAACATCAAATGAAGAGATAAAGAACTCAGTCAAGCCCCAAATGGAGTGAGAAAACTGACAGAGAA
>NW_004443938.1:33455495-33460809 GCF_000243295.1 Trichechus manatus latirostris
GCTGGTGTTGCGTGTTTTTCTGCTTCTTTTGATTTCTTCCGTACCTCTCACCACCTCCCCCTCCTTTCACTCAAATACCTGGCTCCGTGCGCCATCTTTGCTTCTTCCTGAGGGGCTGTGGAGCTCCGTTCAAGTGTGGGGCTGCTTCCCGGTCTGGGCTGCCACGCTGGTGGGATCCCGGGGCTTTTGTTCGTTTGTTTGTTTTGAATTGTTTGTTTGTTTTCTTTTCCTTTTTTGAGTTGGGAGCCCTTTCTGGCCAGGCGGTGCTGCATGGCAAAGAGACTACCCCCTCGGCTTGCACAGAGGTGCAGAGGGATCCCTGAGGTCATTTCTTTTTTGATTGGTTATATTTTTTTTCTGTTTTTTGGGGGGCTTTTCTTGTTCTTTTTTTTTTAATTTGTTTTGCTTTCTTTTCCCTCTTTTTCCCTTTTTGTCTTTCTTCATTGCTCAGTTTCTCGTCTCTCTATATCTTCCTTCTTCTTCTGTTCCCTGAATACCTGGTTTCATATGCCTCTGCGCCTTATGGCCAGGCTGTACTGCAGCACCTGGGAGCGACTTCCCCAGACCTCATAGCTGCACTGGTGGGATCCCTGGGAACTTTGCAGTTTTTAACCTTTCTGATTTTTATTTATTCATTCCTTTCTTTTCTTTTCTTCCTCTTCCCCTTTCTGTTTTTCTCCATTTCATAGTCTCTCAGCTCTCCACTCCAAGGGCAAGCTCCCCTAGCGTTCTTACTTGTTTGTTTGTGTGTTTTTGGCTCCTGTTCCTCTCTCCTCTCTCCCATATCCATCTTAGCTCCACACATAACAATCTCCCCACTACATCCTGCCTACCTGCACCGTGCGCTTTACATCACACCACCAAGCAGCACAGGCATGGCCTACTGGAACCTGCCCTGCAATGATTACCGACCCACCCTGGTGGCTGTAGTATATGCCACAAACAACCCGTCCCAGTAACTCCTCTTCAGCTAGACCTGCCCTGCCATACCATATCTGAGTGACTGACCCTGCCAATTGGAGAAGGAGGTGAAAAGTATTGTGCCCACAGACGAGCAAACAACAGCCTTCACCTGAAGTACAATAAAAAAACACACACACACACACACACAAAAAAAATGAGTTAGACAAATAAAATTCACAGGGCCTATTTTATGCCACTATTTTAAAAATGTTTTCAAATATAATAGATTATAAGCAGAAAAAACAAATGAAGGTAAGAATAAGGCTGTTTAGATCTTGTCTCCTTGTAGAATAGAGTTTTATATTGGAGTATTTATAAATGTGCCCAAATATTTTATTTTAATTTTAAGATTAATGGGATTTCAAACTATGAATTATTTTGTATGCTTCAGTTGACAATATTTTTATTATGGTACTTTAAATGTAAATGAATCTCTTTTTCTTATTTTTCTATCTAAAAAAGTATTTTTAAAAACTTTTATTTACTAATTTCTTCAAAATGTATAAGAAGAAAAAGAATGTTTTCAAAAATTACAAAATTTGAAATTGCAAGTAAAGAAAGCAAACATATTTTTTCCTTGTTTATAGCTCTCAAAAATAATAACAATATCTGCATACTCAAAAAAAAATTTGTGTCAGTAGTCTGACCTGACCTCACAGTACCAAGAAATTCGAGTGGGTCAAATTTGTTAATCAAGCAGAATAGCTAATTTGAAATGAGTCCTAAAGGCTTCAGTGTTCTATCCTCTATAGCAACACAAACAGTCATTCCTATTTAATTAGTTAAGCCAATGTTTCTGCAAAACAATTAAGAATGCAATTAAATTTTGGGGTTTGATAAACATCTAGGGATTCATTCATTACGATCTCCACATTGAGTTTACTTTGTGAAGTACCATAAAAGTAATCTCTTAGAACTATAAAGTGTAAGAACTTTTTTTTTTAGTCTATGGACAGATGTGCATGACTTTATACATTGTATGATGTGCCTTCCATGTTGGTGTTGATACTATTTGCTTTACTGTCTTCCAAAGTTACAGTTTGAGTGAATTAGGTAAATTACAGCAGCAATGGCCAGGAATGATTGACAGGCCTTGAGTGGCCACATAGACAGAGGTGGAGTAGACATCAGGCAACCCTCAGAGCACAGCTGTGAGCACTTCCCAGCCTCACTAATCCATAACCCACATGCTAACCTGGTGGTGGGATTTTCCTCAGGAGAAACAACCATCACGTGACTTGAATCAAACTATTTAAAGTATGTGTTGTTTTAAACCAAAGGAGACAGCAGAAAACCAGCTCACCACAAATACCTAACACACAGGACTCATTTTCAGACAAGATGTTTATGTAAACTCCCAGATGCCTGATGAATTAACCTATGATGCCACCAGGCCCTTCATATTGATTAGTCATTATTTTCACCCAATTAAATGAGAATATGGGTCTTGAGGTCATGCACTTTGATACTCTGAGAAAATGCCAGTGTCCTCTTGTTCTCAAATGCTTCTCTGACTACTATTAGTGTCAGAACCTGGTGAAAAAGGGTTGTTTTCAAAGGCCAGCTGAAAGAGACGTCTCAAATAGGCTTGTGTCTTTGAACCAGGTAACAGAGTCAACATGTCAGGCCAGGAAGGTGCATTCTGAGTTTTAATTCAAGATAACTTGATAATGCTATCGGACAGTTAATAAACAGCATACATATAGATTATAATACATACCATCCTGGTAAATGGACATTTTTTTTCTACGTATTTTTATTTCTATATATTACCTGAAGAGGTAAATGAAAACAATTTTTTTTAGAAAGTAAGAACCAACTAACAGGAATAGATTAAAGGCCCAGAAGCCTATTTTATCCTACCCAACACCAGTGATCAATGACAAATGTGTTCAGAGAAGGAAGTCTTATGCTGTCCTTATTAACAACACAAGGTCATACACCCCCATATGATCAGTTTATGACCTGAAGCACTGGGTATCATCCCAAAGGATTTGCAAGCCAACTTTAGAAACATTGTCTATTTTGCATACCAATAATGTATATTCCCCTAACATACTAGGAGACGCCCTCGTGGCGCAGTGGTTAAGAGCTCAGCTGCTAACAAAAAGATTGGCAGTTTGAATCTATCTGCTGCTTCTTGGAAACCCTATGGGGCAGTTTTTCTCTGTCCTATAGGGTCGCTTTGAGTCGGAATCAACTCGACGGCAATGGGAACATACTGGGAAGGAAATTTAATGCCATCAAGGAAATACAGTTTACATTTTTTGCTCTACTTTCAACCACTGATTGTTTGGTGGGGCTGTAGCAAACATAATACGGGATACAGAATATGTCCGATGGTACCATAGCACCTTCATGTAGCATCATTATCAAGCCCATCAACAGTCATTGTCTATAGTCATACACATAGAGCTGAAGCCTACATTGCTAGAGACTTTATTTTTCTACATATACACATTGCGGTGTGTGTTGTGTGTGTGTGCATATACGGAAATGCCTCGCTCACTCAAATTGTCCTTATGAAGCAGCCTTGTCTATTTAGAATACAGTCAAGAATCTAAATAGATGCCACTAGACTGTAAGCTACACAAGTACAGGGACTTTGTCTTATTGTTTATTTCTATATTTCTAGAACCCAGAATAGAGTCTGACATGTAGTAGGAAATTGCTAAATATGTGTTGAATAAATAAATACTACATTGTCTATGCACAAAGGTCATGAAATTTGCTCATAGGCAAGTGCACGGGGCCCACATCTAGAAATTGCTTGCCTTATGAAATATTCTAACAACCTTAGTTATCTGGTTTCCCAAACCACTAAAGATAAAAATCAGCAAATTTCAGATGCATGGAGGAGTATGTTAGAAGAATGCATACTCAACATAATAAAAAAAAAAGAAAACTGATAATCTTTATTAGATAAAGAGACAGAAAAACTATAAAATATAGCTATAGATTCTCAAAACAAGCAAAGAAATATGTTCATTTCATATTTGAGTACCTCAATGTTCCAAGGTATTAATCTATAATATCACAGTAACTGATACTGTGAAAACTGATATTCAAATAGATCTATATGTATTCTATACAGAAATATCATAAATCATCTGGTTCTAGATAATGTCCAGATATGCATATAATTTTACCACATATGCATGTGTCCAAATACAATATATGTTTACTTTGTTAAGTCTCTGAACATTGTTTAAATGAAATCATATTATATGAAGTTTGCTTAAACTGACTTTTAGCATTTAAAATTATTTTTCATATTTATCTGTTTTAATGTGTCTAGCTTTAGTTTGTAATTTGTTCATTTTCACTAAATATGAATAAACCACAGTTTATTCATCCTAATACCGATAGACATACTCTTTCCATTTCTTTGCTATTACAACCAATGCTTAGATGAACATTCTTCTATATGCATTCTGGTGTAAGCGGTTCTCTAGGATTTCTACCTAGGAAGGGAATAGCCGGATTGTAGAGAGTGAACATCTTCAGCTTTACTAGGTAATAGAAGTCAATTTTGTAAATGGTTGAAATACTTTACACTCACACTAGATGTTGAGAGTCCCCACAACCCTGCATTCTTGTCAACATTTTGCATTTATCAAATTTTTTATTTTATCCAGTTTTATTGGGGTATGACATGGTATCATTGTATTTTAAGTTTCATTTCCCAGGTTAGTAACAAGATTGGGCATCTTTTCATATACATGTTATGTTTTTCTTTCTTGTTTGTGATATTTCTCTTTATGTATTTTGTCAACTTTTATATTGAGTATTTTAACTCTTTTTCATTGATTCATAGAAGTTCTTTATATATACTGCATATTAACTTTTGGTCATTTAAAAAAATGTGGTCTTTCTTTTTCTACTTAAGGGTGGCATTTGTAAACAAGATTTTTTTCTGAAGTACAATTTACACGATTATCTTCAAGGTATGCAATGGTCGTATCTTGTTTAAAAACTATTACTTATCTAAAGTTATTAAGATATTATTTCACATTTTCTTTTAAATACTTTGGAGCTTTACCTTCTTCATTTCAGACATCGGTCCATCTAGAACTGATTTTTGTATATGCTATGAGCGAGGTTTCAGAGGTTATTTTTTTAAATAAAAGTTTATTTTAGAATAGCTTTAAATTTACAAAGAAGCTATGAAGATAGTACAGAGAGTTCTCATATACCCCAGACCCAGCTTTTGCTCTTGTTAATGTCTTCGGTTACTATGGTACTTTTGTCACAATGGATGAACCAATATTAATTCATTATTATTAGATGAAGTCCATATTTTATTCAGATTTCTTTGGTTTTTACCTAATTCATTTTTTTTATTATATAT
>NW_004443938.1:33460909-33484060 GCF_000243295.1 Trichechus manatus latirostris
GGGCATTCAGTAGTTATTTTTCTCGTTTATTGATTGTAGATTTGTTTATTTTGTCCCTTTAAAAAAAAATTTGACTATGTCTTAGCAGGCGAACTGTGTGTTGTTTGTTTTTGGCTCATCTGTGGGCACAATTCTTTTCACCTCCTTCTCCAAATGGTGGTGTCAGTCACTCAGATATGGTACTGTCTAGCTGAAGAGGAGTTACTGGGATGGGTTGTTTGTGGCACTTACTACAGCCACCAGGGTGGGTCAGTAATCAGTGCAGGACAGGTTCCAGTAGGCCGTGCCTGCACTGCTTGGTGGTGTGATGTCAAGCACTTGGTGCAGGTAGGCAGGATGCAGTGGGAAGATTGTTATGTGTGGAGCTAAGATGGATATGGGAGAGAGGAGAGAAGAACAGGAGCCAAAAACATACAAATAAACAAAAAAGAATGCTAGGGGAGACTGCCGTTGGAGTGGAGAGATGAGAGACTATGAAATGGAGAAAAACAGAAAGGGGAAGAGGAAGAAAAGAAAAGAAAAGAAAAGAATGAATAAATAAAAATCAGAAAGGTTAAAGAACCACAAAGTTCCCAGGGATCCCACCGGTGCAGCTATGAGGTCTGGGGAAGTTGCTCCCAGGTGCTGCAGTACAGCCTGGCCATAAGGCGCAGAGGCATACGAAACCAGGTATTCAGGAACAGAAAGAGAAGGACGATATAGAGAGACGAGAAACTGAGCAATGAAGAAAGACAAAAAGGGAAAAAGAGGGAAAAGAAAGCAAAACAAATTAAAAAGAAAAAGAACAAGAAAGGTCTTCCAAAAAACAGAAAGAAAAAAAAAAAACAACCAAAGAGGAAATGCCCTCAGGGATCCCTCTGCACGTCTGTGCAAGCAGAGTGGGAAGTCTTGCCACGCAGCACCGCCTGGCCAGAAAGGGCTCCCAACTCAAGAAAAGGAAAGGAAAACCAAAAACAAATGAACAAAAGCCCCGGGATCCCACCAGCACCACAGCCCAGACCGGGAAGCAGCTCCACACTTGAACGGAGCTCCACAGCCCCTCAGGAAGAAGCAAAGATGGCACACGGAGCCAGGTATTTGAGCGAAAGGAGGGGGAGGTAGTGAGAGGTAAGGAAGAAATCAAAAGAAGTAGAAAAAAAAAAGCAAACTAGCAGCCAACAAATGGCAGTAAGAGAGCCAGCTAGTGCATGCTGGTGTTTCTTGGACACGAGACTGTGTCCATGGGAAGCAGAGGGGTCGAGTGTGGGTGAAGAAGGGTAGGGAGTGGGAAAGAGTATATCACAAATTACTGGAGCTCTGTAGCCCCTCAGGAAGAAACAAAGATGGTGCACAGAGCCAGGTATTTGAGCTAAAGGAGGGGGAGGTGGTGAGAGGGAAGGAAGAAAGCAAAAGAAGCGGAAAAAAGCAACACCAGCAGCAAACAAATGGCACTCAGAGAGCTGGTCTGTTCAGGTGTGTGGAATCCAAGCAGCCAGCATTTCCCAGTCAAGAGATTGTGGCCGTGGGAAGCAGAGGAGGCCGAGTGGGGGTGAAGAAGTGTGGGGGGTGGGAAAGCGTATATCACAAATTACCGGTTGTTTTGTCTCCCGCTGGATGCTCCGTGAGGCTGCTTTCTCGTACCCCCTGTTTGCTGGTCTCCGATAGGCATCCAAGATGGCGGATCCACGCTGTGTTAGTTGGTAGGGGACCTCTGCATGAATCTCTCCTCTCTCTCAGTTCTTTGTCATTTTTCTCACTCCATTCGGTACTTGACTGAGTTCTTTATCTCTTCATTTGATATTTTAGGGTTTCAGGATTGCTGTATTCTCTGTTAGGCTTAGTTTTTCAGATCTTTGCTGTGGAGGGACGGTGTGGTGTTTCTGCCTGCAGCGCCAGTTTTTGAGAGTCCCTAATTCATTTTTTTCTGTCCAGAAATCCCATCCATCCACAATACTATATAATATTTAGTCTTCACATTTCCTTAGGCTGCTCTGGGGAAAAAAGGAAAAAAAAACAAACACGTTGCCATGGAGTGATTCCAACTCCTAGCAAGTCTACAGGGCAGAGTAGAACTGCCCCATACAGTTTCCAAGGAGTGGCTGGTGGATTCGAACTGCCACCTTTTGGTTAGCAGTCATACCTCTTAACCACTACACCAGCAGTCTGCTCTAGACTGGTGACAATTTCTCAAACTTCCCTTGTTTTTGATGGATTTTACAGTTTAGGGGTAGTGGCCAGGTATTTTGTACAATGTCACTCAATTTAGACAGGTCTGATGTTTTTCTCATGGTTAGTCTGTGGTTATAGGTTTTGAGGAGGAAGACCACAGAGGTCTTTTCTTTTTCGTCCTTTCCATACTGTACTCATTGGAAAGAAGTCACTATGCACAGTCCACGCTTAAGGGATGGGAGTTTATGCTCCACCTCCTTGATGGGAAGTATCTATGTAAATTATTTGGGATTCTTCTGCAAGGGAGATGTGTCTACTCTCCCCTGCTTATTTATTTATTCAATCATGTATTTTTGTATCTGTGAATTACTGAAAATTTTATTTTATACTTTGGCTTATAATCCAATGCTACATTATTTATTTTGTTGTTCAAATTATTCCATATCTAGCCATTGGGAGGTCTTTCAGTCAGCTGCTTCGTCTCTTTGATATACTACCATTATTGTGGTTTTTTTTTTTTTTCTTTTCCTTTAGCTTTTTAATTTTTTTTCATTTTTTTCCCCTTTTCTTGCATTCTTTCTTCCTTTTTCTTTTTTCTTTTTTTGTTTGTTTAGCTTTTTCTTTGGCAATTAGATGCTCTGGCTCATCTTGTATATTTCTTGCACCAGCTCTAGAACTAGCCATTTCTCCAAGGAGTTCTGATTTCTTCCATTGGAGAATGGTATTGGAAACCAACATCTGGGTGCAGGTATACTCATTGTTACTGGGATGTTGTTGCTTCTAGATCCTCTTAGCTGACAATGCAAGAAAATATATGTGTGTATACTAACCTATGTATATTCACACATCTATAAATATTTCTATAAACGTCTACCTATCTATATTATGCTAAATATGAGTTCTCTCCTTGCTTGCCTGTAACCTCCCACTCCAACAGACAGAAACCCGGCTCCCACTATTTGCTATCCATTACTCATTTCCTCACTCCCAGTATACATGTACAGTGGTTTCAGAATTATTAACCTATGAACCCATGGGAATCAACACTACTAACTAGAGTACAATGCTTATGTACAGTTTCTTTTACATTTAGTCTTGTGGTCTCCACTCATTTCCAAAGTTACTTAGGTCAGCAACTTTTTTCTCTACCCTCTTTAATAAAGTGATATCATACATCTGTAATACAGTTTGATTCTTTTACCATAGTTTATATTTCAGCTTGAGATCTCTTGACTTCTTGTTTTTCTTTTTCTTTTTTTTTATTTGCCTACATTAAGATTCACACTTTGTGCTGTATGGATTTTGACAAATGCATAATGTCATGTATTCATCATTACAGTGTCATACAGAATAGCTTCATCACCATAAAAAATTACCTGTGCTTTACCTGTTCAATCTACTTTCTACCCAGGCCCCTACCAACACTGATACATTTAGCATCTGTATAACCAAAACTAAATCCACTGCTGGAGAGTTGATTCCGACTCATAGTGACCCTGTAGCACAGAGTAGAACTGTCAGATAGGGTTTCCAAGGCTATAAATCTTTACAGAAGCAGACTGCCACATCTTTCTCCCACAGCTGGTGTTTCAAACTGCCGACCCTCCAGTTAACAATCCAGTGCGTAACCACTGCGTTTTTCAGATTTATGTAAATAGAATCGTATGATATATAGCCTTTTCAGACTGACTTCTTTCATTTAGCAATATGCATTGTAACAAGTGCTGAGGACGATACGGAGAAACTGGAACT
This sequence comes from Trichechus manatus latirostris, assembly GCF_000243295.1. NCBI lineage: Eukaryota > Metazoa > Chordata > Mammalia > Sirenia > Trichechidae > Trichechus > Trichechus manatus. The sequence goes on from NW_004443938.1 coordinate 33,464,810, forward strand.
CACATGCGCTATTGGTGGGAATGTAAAATGGTGCAGCTGCTATGGAACACAGTTTGGTAGTTCCTCAAAAATGTTATACATAGAATTACAATTTGACCCAATAACTCCATTTCTAGGTATTTACTTAAGAGACTTGAAAACAGAGACTCAAACAGATATTTGCATATCAATGTTCATTGCAGCATTATTCACAATAGCCAAAAGGTGGAAACAAGGTAAGTGCCTATCAATAGATGAATGATAAACAAAATGTAGTAAATACAATGGAATATTATTCAGCCATAAAGGGAAATAAAATTCTACAACATGAATAAACCTTGAAAACATTATGCTGAGTGGAAATCAGTCAGAAAAAAAAAGACAAAAATTATTTGATCCCATATATGTATAATATCTAAATTAAGCAAATGCATACAGACAAAAGTTTATTAGTGGTTACCAGGGACTGGGGGAAGGAGAAAATGTCTGCTATTGCTGAAGGGGTACTGAATTTCTGTTTGGGGTGATGTAAAAGTTTTGGAAATGGATAGTGGTAATAGTAGCACAACTTGGCAAATGTAATTAATGCCACTAAATTACACGCTTAAAAAAGGGCTAAAATAGGTAATTTTTGTTATATATATTTTACCGCAATAAAAATTAAAAAAAAAATAAGACGTGCAATATCATTACTCATATTAGGTAAATCCAAATTAAAACCATAATGAGATGCCACTACACATCTTCTAGAATGGCTATAATCCAACAGACTGGCAATGTCAAGCATTGATGCGCATATGGAAAAAATAGGAACCCATATCCATTGCTGCTGAGAATGTAAAATGGTACAGCCACTTTGGAAAATAGTTTGGTACTACCTACTACCTGTTGCCATTGAGTCGATTCCAACTCATAGCAACCCTATAGGTTGGAGTAGAACTGCCCACAGGGTTTCCAAAGAGCGGTTGGTGGATTTGAACTGCCCACCTTTTGGTTAGCAGATAAGTTCTTAACCATTGTGCAACCAGGGCTCCATTGGAAAATAGTTTGGTAGTTTCTCAAAAAGTTAAACATATACTTATTAGATGAACTAACAATTCTATTCCTGGATATCTATTCAAGAGAAGTGAAAACATATGCCCACGCAAATACTTGTACACGAAAGTTCATAGCAGCATCATTGATAATATCCAAAAACTGAAAACAATCCAAATGCCCATCATCAGGTGAATGGATAAACAAAATATGGAATATCTATTGAAGGGGATACTATTTGGCAATAAAAATTAATAAACTACTGATACATCTACAATAAGAATAAACTTAAAAAGCATTATATTACTTGAAAGAAACCATACACAAAAGGCTGCATATACTATTAATCTTTCTGTTTTCACTTATCTCACAGCTGTTGTGATAACTGAACAATTTATAAAATTTTCAAAAAATCATCAAACTTTACTTACAGAGGATAAGTTGTATGATAGGTTAAGGGTAAAATATCCTCATACAGTGAATATCGTCATACAGTAAAACACCTTCATATTTTATAATTGACCTTTATGTTGTCACATTACCTCAAGGTAAATCAAATAAATTTCTTCAAAATTCTTCCTATTTTCAACACTTTCCACAGTCCTACACTTCTACTTCTAAGTCTCAAACCCCTTGAAAGAATCATGACAATAATAATTATATACTCCTTCGTTTCTCTACTGTCTGATCCACTTCATCCACTTTAAAGCTGAAGCATTTTTCTTTGCAGAATTAAAAAATGGGTTCTCTAACTAGAGCTGAGTTCCACTTTGAGTATTAACTTGATATTTTTTCATATATTTCTGATAATTGTGTGGTGGTGTCATAATTTGACTGTGTGAATCATAAATTATGAATAACATTATGAAGAATTCCAGAACACTTCGTTGTGCTCATGCAGAACCTGTACATGGATCAAGAGGCAGTTATTTGAACAGAACAAAGTTTAAAACTGGAAAAGGTGTGCAGCAGGGTTGTATCCTTCCACCGTATTTAATCAGTCTGTATGCTGAACAAACAATCCCAGAAGCTGGACTATAAGAAGAACAATATGGTATCAGGAATGGAGGAAGACATAATAACAATCGGCAATATGCAGATGACACCACCTTGCTTGCCAAAAATAAAGACTATGTGAAGCACTTACTGATTAAGGTCAAAGACTACAACCTTCAGTATGAACTATCTCTGAATGTGAAGAAAACAAAAATCCTTAAATGACATTTTACTAAAAGGATAAAAATTGAATTTGTCAACAATTTCATTCTACTTGGATCAACAATCAATGTCTGTGGAAGCAGCAGTCAAGAAACCAAAGACATATTGTGTTGGGCAAATCTGCTGCAAAAAACTTCTTTAAAGTTTTAAAAAGCAAAGATATCACTTTGATGACCAAGGTGTGCCTGACCCAAATCCTAGTCATGTGCGTATGAAAGCTGGTCAATGAAAAAAGAGGCAATCAAACTGTGGTGTTGGCAAATCATACTGATTATATCATGGACTGCTAGAAGAGTGAGCAAATCTTCAGTTTTAGAAGAAACACAAGCAGAATGCTTCTTAGAAATGAGAATGGTGGGACTTCGGCTTGCTTAGTTTGGAAATGTCATCAGGAAAGACAAATCCCTAGAAAAGGACATCATGTTTGTTGAAGTAGACTGAGATAATGAGGGAAACTCTCAATGAGATAGATTGAAACAATAGCCACAACAATGGGCTCAAACATACTAACTGTCTTACGCTGGGTGCTCTAGAGAAGTAAAACCGTAAAGCATAAAGTATATATATAGAGAGAGAGATTTATATCAAGGAAACAGCTGATGAGATTGTAGAGGCTAGAACTTCCCAAGTCCGTGGATCAGGGTAGAGGCCTCTCCCAAGTCACACAGCCGCAGAAGCTGGTGAGCTCAAGATTGGCAGGTCAGAGAGCAGGGCTCCTGCTCACAGGCTGTGAAGGTTGACAAATTCCAAGATCGGCAGATAAGCTGACAGCTCAAGACCCAAGAACCAGAGATGAGATGACAGGAGGCAGCCACAGGGTCCAGAGTAAGCAAAAAGTCAGAACGTCTGCTTATATTCAGATGCTGGCCATACCTCCAAGGAGACTCCCTTTCATCTGACTGGCTACTCACAGTGTATTCAATCATGGGAGTGATCACATTAAAACACTGAGAATCATGGCCCAGCCAAGTTGACACACAATCTTAACCATCACACTAACCATTATGAAAATAGTGCAGGACGGGGCAATGCTTCATTCAGTTACACAAGATCAATGTGAGTCAAAGCTGACTCCACAGCAACAACAACAACGATCATATTATCACAGATTTTATTAAGTCCTTAAGTATTATCAAAACTAATTTACAAATAACACTATTAGTAATTACCAGAAATTATAGTAAATCCCAGGTCTGTCTGACTACATATCTCTTGCTCTTAACCTGTATCCATGCACCTCATTCTGCTTCCTCCTTCCCATGTTTTGCCATGGTCCCACTTGTACTTCCCACATCACAATGACATGAGAGAGGATTTTTTTTTTAACACAGAAACCAACAGGTATATAGCCTCAGTACCTGCAAACAATAGGAAATATCCATGAGCTCTTATTTTTTTAATATGATTGAACTGAGTGTCAAATATAGAGGTATTTTGCTTCAGGGGCCAAATTTTAATCTTAGTATATGAGTTAATGATTCAAGGTAATTTCCAAACACCACAAACTGATCATAACCTCTGCGAGAATTAAGGAAAACTAGGAAAATAATTGACTAATTTACATATTTACAGTCTTTCATTATGTACAAAGCAATTTCTCATGCAATTTTATAAACTTTCACAGCAGTCCTGTGAAGTGGGTATGTATCATTAGCCCTATTTTACAGATGGCAGAAATAATAAGTTTATTGTATCATCCAAAGATACATGTAAGTAAGTGGTAGATTTTCTTTCAAATCTAAATTTACTCTTCTTAAAATTAAACCATTAGACTGATTCAGTGTTTCTCATTGAAAAATTGGATAGATAATAATGGCTCTGTTTACTGAGGTATAAAAAATCAAAAACCAAACTTGTTGACATCGAGTTGATCCTAACTCATAATGACACTGCAGGACAAGTAGAATTGCCCTACAGGGTTTCCAAGGCTATAATCTTTACAGAAGCAGACTCCTGCAGAGCCACTGGTGGGTTCGAACCACCAAACTTTTGGTAAGTGTCTTAGTCATCTAGTGCTGCTATAACAGACATACCACAAGTGCACGGCTTTAACAAAGAGAAATTTATTCTCTCACAGTCTGGTAGGCTACAAGTACAAATTCAGGGAGCTGGCTCCAGGGGAAGGCTGTCCCTCTCTGTTGGCTCTGGAGGAAGTCCCTTGTCATCAGTGTTCCCTTGTTCTAGGAGCATCTCAGCCTAGGAACCTTAGGTCCAAAGGCCGCACTCTGCTCCTGGCACTGCTTTCTTCGTGGTATGAGGTCCCCAATGTGTCTCTACTCACTTCTCTCTTTTATATCTCAAAAGAGCTTGGCTTAAGACACTATCTAATCTTGTAGACCTCATCAGTATAACTGGCACTAATCCATTTTATTACATCATATTGATAGAGTTTACAACACATAATGAAATCACAGATTACAAAATGATACAAAATCATACAATACTGGGAATCGTGACCCAGCCAAGTTGACAGATTTTTCAGGGGACACAATTCAATCCATGATAATAAACATCTGAGCTCTTAACCACTGCACCACCAGGGCTCCTTCCTACTGAGGTATAAAAAGGCTTGAAACCTTCCTGTTCTCTATTCAACTCCAAGTTTGATAGCATAGATACTGCTGATGATGGAACTTTTGGTCAAACCTATGTTTGTGATACCATACACACAGTAACACAATCCACAGAGACCCAGTAGTATCTATGTAGTCATTCCAACTACATTCTGTTGACCAAATGTTATCATCTTCATGGATCTGGGAACATGCACTCAAGAGGTCTTTTGGGAATGCCATTTGTTTCCAAACCAATGAATTTTAAAGACAAAATTTAGCATGTACTGTAGTGTTTTATTTAAAACAAATACAAGTCAACTCTTCTAACTGAGAAGAAGAATTAACAAATTTAGTAATCACAACATGCTATGAGGCTAATTGTTTGTACTAATCTCTTCTTCTTTAGACTTGCTCTCTGTCAATAAATTTGTGAGTATTTCATAAGTAAGTGCAATTTTATATCTCTTCTTCTGTTGTATGGTCAGTTTGTTCTTTGCACGGACATGAAAATCCATTATTTGAGTTCATTTTCTCAATAGCAATGTCTATGATAGAATGCAGTCACAGAGATATACTTTCTCCTCAGATTAGAAAAATCAGGGTCAGGAAGTTAGTTATATTCTCAAGTGCCTCTATTTCTCAGAAGAGGCATGGATTAGTAAAGTTTCCCACATGACAGTTAAAATTAAGGAATGATATATTACTTAAGCTAGCAAATGATTATTCTATAATACAAAAATCAAAACAGGACATTGAGTAATGAAGCTGAAAGCCAGTCTTCCTTTCTATGGACATTATTTTAATTACTTGTTTTATTTATTTATTATTATTATTAATAGCTCTATTAATTGAGTGATTGCCATGTGCTAGACATTTCGCTATGCATTTTACATGCATTGTCTAATATGAATTAATCCTTTATTTAAAGTAGGCATATTTATCCCATTTTAAATATGAGTTACCCAAAATTTGCTGTTGTTAGTTGCAGTCAAGTTGACTCCAACTCATGGGAACCCCATGTACAATATGCCCATTCCTGTGCCATCCTCATGATTGCCAGCATGCTTGAGTCCATTGTTGCCTTCCAACCTAGGGGGTTTATCTTTCAGCACTATATCAGACAATATGTTTTTCTGATTTTTAAGGTTTTCATTGGCTGATTTTCAGATGTACATTGCCAGCTCCTTCTTCTTAGTCTGTCTCAAGCTGGAAGCTCCACTAAAACCTGTCTATCATGGGTGACCCTGTTGGCATTTGAAATACCAGTAGCATAGCTTCCAGAATCATAGCAATAACACGTAGCCACTGCAGTATGAGAAACTGATAGACTGGCAGTAGACCTAAGATTTAGTAAGAGACTTATCCGAAATCACATGATTAGCATAATAGTAAAGTCAGGATTAGAATTCAAAGTGTTTCAGATTGCAAAGTACTTCTAGCCAATAAGTTATAATATATCTATCTTAGTCATCTAGTGATGCTGTAACAGAAATACCACAAGTGGACAGCTTTAACAAATAGAAATTTATTCTCTCACAGTCTAGGAGGCTACAAGTCCAAATTCAGGGTGCCAGCTCCGGGGGAAGGTTTTCTCTCTCTGTTGGCTCTGGAGGAAGGTCCTTCTCATCAATCTTCCCCTGGTTTAGGAAAGTCTCAATGAAGGAACCCCAGGTCCAAAGGATGCACTCTTCTCCTGACTCATTTCTTGGTAGTATCAGGTCCCCCATGTCTCTCTGCTCGCTTCTCTCTTTTATGTCTCAAAAGAGACTGACTTAAGATACAACCTAGTCTCGTAGATTGAGTCCTGCCTCATTAACATAACTGCCACTAATCCCACCTCATTAACATCATAGGAGTAAGATTTACAACACGTAAGAAAATCACATCAGATGACAAAATGGTGGACAATCACACAATACTGAGAATCATGGCTTTGCCAATGTGACACGCATTTTTGGGGGACACAATTCAATCCATAACAATATCAAACACTGGATTTTAAAACATCACACACATTTGTGTGTACCTGGATATATACACATCCCATCCATACACATCTATGCACACATATGTACACATATCCAGGCAACATATAAATATCAGTTGTTATATATGGGAGATGCCTTTTTTTACCCTTCCCAAGTAGATATGGCTATTTTAGAATGATAATGCCTCTGTTCTGTGCCAGCCATGATACAAGGGACTGCAAAGGCTCTAAAGAAGTTATTTCATTCCATAGAGACCATATTATGCCTGTTATGAATGTTTAAGATAGAGTGCACAGTCTGTCACTTCAGCTCTCATCTACTTCAATGACACATTTTTCTTCCAGCACTAGTGGTTTGAATATATCAGCTACTAAAAAATAGGAATTTTTTTGGAGTTCAGACACTACACAAAATCAGGATGGAATCACAAAACAGAATTCAAGTAGTATTAAAACTTTGATTTAAACCCACAAGAACAAAGAAATGCAGCATTTTGCCAAACAATTCAGTGAGCAACAGAGTCCTTAGCTCACTCTAGATAGTATCAGCTACATACAACCCGCATACACTCACATTTATTATTACTGGTTTGGTTTTGGTTTTAGATACTATGCTAAATGTTTTACAGGAATTATCTCATTTGCTCTTCACAATAACCGTAAGAGATAGCAATGATTATTATTTCCTTTTTTAAAATGAGAAAACTAACGCTAAGAAAGGTCAAGCTAACTTGTTCAAGGGCACTCACCTAGAAAGAGACAGAACTGGGATTTCAGCTCTGGCTTCAGAAACTTAGCTCATAACCTCTACATATATGTACACATATAATATATTTGCATTAGAGCTAAGAAACCAAATTTTGGCACCAGGGAAATTCAAATTTACAAGGGAGCCAAACATCAGAATGTCCAGAAATCAATTTGTTTGACAAAGTATTCAAAGGTGATATCTATTAAGGAAACATATTCAAACTTCTAAAAAAATCTGTACTAAACTCTCAATTCCCTAGATTATGGCTTCAAATAACATTTGCTTATTTCTGCTTGAGGCTTTTGCTGAGATCAAAATGGGCAGGGGAGTGTTTGAAAAGGTTAAAGGAAGTACATTTTCTAGTATACTATAACTTTTTCTTTTTTATGGAAAATCGTATTTGATCCATTTGTGTCCTAGATTTGCATTGGCAAATAGCTCTCATCACTTGTGCCAACTCCAACCAACCCATGTGCCTTGAGACAAATTCTGAGATCGTGCCCAGAGAGTGGTGATTGATTAGCATTGTCTGTCATGGCAGGGGTGTGGCAGCATGCATGACCTGTATTTAACAACCCTGCCCTAGTCAAACAAATCCACCTCTCCTGAAATACACCCCAAAGTAGTCTGTGTCTACACAGAGGCAAGGTAAAGTTAGAAAGAAAGAGAGAGAGAAAGAAAAAAGAAAAAGAGAGAGAAGGAGGACGGAAGGGAAGGAGAAAGGGGAAGAAAAAAGAAAGAATACAGACAGACTTAGGACAACTATCTTGATAACTGACTTAAAAAATAAAGAAGAAAATTTTGATACCTGAAATGTCCAGCTCTACTAACTACTTAGATAAAATAGATTTAATAAGTGCCAAACTTATTTTTTTTTTGTTTCTACCTGTCTACCGAATGTCCCCTTACTGTCCCACATGAGCAGTATACTCACCCTTGCCACCATAAGTCTGCTGGAGTGCATTTCCCTCTCAGTATTTCCCTTCTACATTCACTCTATCTAGCTATTGTCTCCCCATTCAAATCCTGCCTCCTTGGTGGATTCTGGCGTAGTTATGCTTAAGGAAAATCTTAGAAGCTGTCTCTAAAGTGACCCCAGAGGTCTACTCTCATCCTTGGAGATTTTACCACAATCCCCATGGGGACTTGCAACTCCACAGATAGGGCACTGAAGATCACCTAGCTGGTTACTGACAGAGTTAGGGACTTAAACTTTTCCACATTTCAGTTGTACCAGACTACTGCCTCCTAATCAGCCATATATGACCTTTTAATAGCAACTGGAATTCTGGATTTTTTTCTCTACACAAATCCCTTTGTCTCTCTTTTCTCATGATTCACTAGAATAGAATAGCTTCATTTGAATAGATTGTCTTCCTGGTGAAGCTGTGAGCTCTGTGAGAGGAGCAGTGTGGAGCTGGGGTAGGGAAACAGGGTTTGCAGTCAGAATATCTAGCTTCACCTTCAGCTCTCCACATTCTAGCCAGGTGACCTCAGTTAAGTCATTTCTCTGAAACTGAGTTTCCTCATGCATAAAGTAAGGTGAAAAATTACCTTGTCTATTGCCCAGAGTTGTTATAAAAACCAATAAGGTGTTGTATTTGCAAACAGTTTGTAATTTACTAAATACTATACAGTTTGGAAACCCTGGTAGCAAAGTGGTTAAGAGCTACAGCTGCTAACCAAAAGGTCCGTGGTTCGAATCCACCAGGAGCTCCTTGGAAACATATAGGGCAGTTCTACTCTGCCCTATAAGGTCGCTATGAGTCAGAATCGACTCGACAGCAATAGGTTTGGTTTTTTGATTTATACATATTGAAGCAAGCATATATTTCCTTTGGAGTACCTTGGTGGTGCAAACAGTTAACAAGCTCAGCTAACTGAAATGTTGGAGGTTTGAGTCCACCTAGAGGTAACTAGGAAGAAAGACCTGGCAATCTACTTACAGAAAATTCTATGGAATACAATTCTACTCTCACATGCACAGGGTCTCACTGAGTCAGGATTGACTCAATGGCAACTGGTTATATTTCCTTTATGTTCTCCTCAGCCTTAGTTCCATTGAAGGAGTAATTAGTTCCATTGAAAGAGTAGATTGTCATGTCTTAGACTTTTGTCCTTTGGCATCACAATGGTTATCCCCACACATTACCCCAACCAGCTCAGACTTTCCCTCTAGGCCCAGTCCCAGTGTACTCACCCAACAAAACTCTTTACAATACAAATATGACCTTTGATATAATGTCTGTGAAGGATTTATTTTGTTTTCTAGCCTTTGCAAATGTTTTCCTTTCATAAGGAAGAAGGATCGTTTCAATACTTGCTTAATACTGTGTGGCGCATGATGAAACTGCTTCACTGCTGCTTATAAGTTTATTCCGAAGAAAACGTAGTTCCCCACCTGCCAACATCTGAAAGCTATAAATAGTGAGAAAAATAGAGACACCTTAAAACGCCATTGAAATGTATTGGATTTGGAGAGTTTCTTGGATGGCCAGAGTGGAAAAATATTTTGCTAAAAAATAGGGAGTGTTGCTCCTGCTGGCAAAGGCAGGCAGTTTAGTTAGTATTTACCCAGTCTGTGGTGAGGGAACACTTGGCTGTTGATTTCAGTGGAGGGATGTTGGGAGACACTGTTTGTCTAGTCAGAAATGCCCTTTGAGACTACAAGGCTACCTGTGACCAATTTCCAACTAAATTTATCTTTGGACTTTGTGTAAGTAATCCAGCCTTAACCAAATCCACTTGGTCTTCTATATAAACCAAGTCACAGAATCTTCACCAAAAATCTCTCTCCTTTGCTCCACAATGATGATTTCTGATTAGTCAGCCAAAGCTGAATCGGAGACTAAAATGGTGTTCTGAATAAGTAGACTGAGTTTTATTTAATGTAGGAAATAACTATCACCTAGGAAATCAAATAGACTGATCTTTAACCAGTCATATTCAAACATCTTTGCCCCTTGTTCCATGTAGAATAAATGACACATACTATTGACAATTAATAGTTGTAACGAGCTTTATTTCATGAAGGCAATTTATGTTTTACTTTATTTCTTATTTGAAAGCACAGCTAAGGTTTTTAGTAACTACTTTCATTGTTGTTCTGAAACTGCCATGGCGAACACTTGAAAAATGTATTATTTTTCCATCTCAAGCCCTTCAAGCATATGCTTTTTTGATATAATACAATCGTTTAAGGGATAGAATGGCTGTTAAAAGTGCAAAGATATGTTTTCCAAATTGTGATTAAATAATTATTACTGTTTGTTAATCAGCTTTATTTATTTCCATTTGCATTAATTTTCATGTGTAGGTTCATGCTTTTTGGGCCCTCACATCAGGCTGTTCAATATGAAAGATAGTTTTTTGAGCCTGACAAGATACTGAGGCTAGGGCTGTACTTCCAGAAGAGTTAATAAATGTTTGCCCAGGGTTGAAATTGGACATTTGTGAAGCAGGGCCTTGATTTGGGGGTTATTTTCATCCACTCTTTTACTTCCATTTCCTTATTTATTTCTACAGTCTTGTTTCTGCATCATTAACCAATCAATCTTCTCAAAAATACTGTGAATAGTTATTACTACCTCATTTTTTTAGATGATAGAATTTCAGTCAGGGGAAATAAGATCCTAGCATAGCAAGCTGCATAGTCAGGATTTACCCTCCCTGAGTCTGGCTCCCATGCCCAGGCTCCTTCTACAGGGCCTCAGAGCCTCGGAGTCTCAGGAAGGCAGAAATCTGCAGCCCAAGCTTCCTGTCAAATTGACAAATGCATTAAATTCAAAGATAAAAGCCTCCACGTTAGGCTGTCAAGGGGTCACTTTGCCTGAGTCTTAACATCCTCCTTAGCACTATTCCCATCCTGCAGCCCTTCTTGAGCTTGTTGCTGCAGCAACATAATTCAAACAAAAGGAAAGTCCCAACTACGTGGCTTTTGAGGCTGATGTATACATAGGGTGGGCTCTGCTTGTGCCGAGGCCCGGGGAGCTAAGTTTAACTCATACTTGGTTGCAACACGTTAGAGTAAGGTAAGTAAGACAGCCTAGTTAAGAGCTACTGCCTGGTGAGTAATATACAGGGAAACTACTACTAGGGATTAATCCATGCAGAAGAATTAAGAATTCCACAAAAGGAGGAGAAGGTGTGCACTGCAAATGAATGAAATTTGGAGAACGCATGGTTAAGATGACACTGCATCATGTGCTTTTGCTTCCAATTTGTTCTTCGATTGCCTCCTGTTGCTTTCTTACTGAAAGCCTCATCCTATAAATTTTTATGTTAAAAAGAGTTTCTTTAAACACTCTTAATAATCACAGATCTTTCTAGACATTTATTACTGGAAGTTTTAAAATTATGGCTAATGCCTCTTCAACTATGTCAGTAAATAAATAAACAAATAAGTAAGTAAGTAAATAAATAATGGTTCTACTGGCATCCCTCCATGGTGCAAATGGTTAACGTGCTCGCCAGCTAGCCGAAAGCTTAGAGGTTCAAGTCACCCAGAGGTACCTTAGAAGAAAGGCCTGGTGATCTACTTCCAAAAAATCAGCCGTTGACAACCCTGTGGAGCGCAGTTCTACTCTGACACGCATGAGGTTGCCATGAGTCAGGGCCACCTTGATGGTTTAATGGTTCTGCTGTCTAGAAGTCAGCCGTATACTTCTCTGGCCTTGTGTCTTAGTCATCTAGCACTGCTCTGACAGAAATACCACGAATGGATGCCTTTAACAAAGAGAAGTTTATTCTCTCACAGTCCAGTAGGCTACAAGTCCAAATTCAGGGCGTCAGCTCCAGGAGAAGGCTTTCTCTCTCTGTCGGCTCTGGAGGAAGGTCCTTGCGTTGCATCAGTCTTCCCTTGGTCTGGGAGCATCTCAGCACAGGAACCTCAGGTCCAAAGGATGCGCTCTGTTCCTGGCACTGCTTTTTTGGTGGCGTGAGGTTCCCCTGTGTCTCTGCTCACTTCTCTCTTTTATATCTCAAAAGAGACTGGATTAAGACACTATCTAATCTTGTAAACCTCATCACATATAACCTCATCATAGTGATAAAGTTCACAGAACATAAGGAAATCACATCAGATTTACAAAATGGTACACAATCATACAATACTGGGAATCGTGACCCAGCCAAGTTGACAGATATTTTCGGGGGACACAATTCAATCCATGACACCTTGAATGTCAATACTAGGAACGAAATAAAAGCCAAATAAATTATTATTGTTACAAGATGCCACTGTTAACTAAGGCATGAAAAGAAGAGGAACAGAAGCAAGGAAATACACAGAAGGAGGAGGAAAGAAAGACAGGACGTGAGTACAGAATCACAGTACTGAAACACAGCAGGAAATGATAGTATTTGGGCTTTGGGCTAAAACAGATCTAAGCTCAAGTCCCAGCTTAGAAACTTACAAGGTCAGGGTTACTCAGCAAATTATTGAACTTGTTTGAGTGTCAGTGTCTTCACTGATGAAAAATAATACCCATATTGTAGAGATACTGTGTGAACTAAACAAGTAAAAGTGGCAGGTTTGATAATTATAGCTTCTAGCCTAGAAAGAAATATTATGCATCATCTCGTCCAACTCCCCACCCAGTATAGGAATCCTCTCTCCAGCACCGCTGTCAGAGAAAAGCTACCTGCTGAATGTGGAGTTTAGCTGTAATTATTAGAAATATGTTCTTAAAATTAAGCCAAAGTTACATACTACAACATAGATGAACCTTGAAAACATTATGCTGAGTAAAATAAGTCAGACACAAAATGGACAAATATTGTATGATTCCACTGATACGAAATATCCAGAATAAGCAATTGGATAGATACCAAAATTCACTAGTGGTAAGCAGGGATAGGTGGGAGGGGAAATAGGAAGTATTGTTTAATGTTGGGGGGGGAAGGAGACACATATTTTTAAATGTGTGCCATCTGAAAAATAATAATAATAAAATAGAGGAAAGAGTTCATTAGGCAGACAGAAAAGCACAAAGACCTGTAAAATATTTCTCTTTGATTCCTATCAGCCTATTTTAACACTTCAAAATCATTTAAACGTATACATACACGACTTTTTCTACTATCATTTCTAGCCTTGTTCTCCATCTCTAACATAAAATAGAACAGGACGAGTCATTAAGTTGACATGGCATATATTAGCCACTGAATCTTTGTTTCTTGAGGTAAGAAGGAATTCCAAATATGCCCTAGATAAGAAACCAAGAGTAAGAAAAGCTGCCAAACCCATAGCCAATCTAATGGAGGGAAGAATGAATGTGGGAATGGTGGCAAGGTTATTGCAACTCCAGAAATTGTGAGAAAGGACCTAAAACCAGGAAGGAAAAAGTCATCTAAAAAAAAAATTGATGTGAAAGGCAGAATAAATGATATCAAAATACAACCCCAGGGGAGCGGAATACAACCCACCAGAAGTTTTGCTTCTCCATCAATATAACAGTTGATAAAGCAAGAGGCAAGAAGAAAAGATTATTAGGAGACTTAAGGAATAATGAGGGGCTTGGGGAATGGAGTAGGAAAAGTTTTAAGACCCTACACCCTGCTCATCTTACCTCACTGGCAGTCAAGTACTAAGGCATTGTTCTGATCACAGCTGAGAGAAGAAATGGCTAGAGAAATGAGCAGAGCAGTCTTTCAAAAATTCTGTTGGAGCAGCACCTTGAATCAAGTGGGTGCTTCAGATTTCCATTTCCCATTGAACCAAGAAGTGAATGCCTCTGCCTCTTCTTGAGGAGAGGCCCTACTACCACAGTCTGAGACCTTGGCTACACATCATTAGGATAAAATATCAGTGAGTACAGTTGCTAAGGGTAATAAAAAAATTTAGAAAACAATAATGATGACAGTCACATAATATGGTGAATATAATTAGAGTCACTGAATTGTAGACGTTAAAAAGGTTGAAATGGCAAATGTTTTATGTGTATTTCACCACAATAATTTTTTAAGTAAAATACAATGTGTTAAGTGCTAAAATAGAGAACTATTACCATTGCATTAACATTGGAAGATTATACACTAGACTATTATTAACATTGTTTCTGACTAAGGGATGGAATTACACCTGAATTTAATATTTTTTAAATGTGTGTCTTCTAAATTAACAATAAGGAAATGTGTTACAAAATAAAGTATTTAGTAGAATCAAAAAATAGCCAAGGTTTACTTCATCCTAACTTCAAAATAAGTCTCTTGAAAAGTGAGGCCGAGACCTGTATAGAACCCCATTTGCCTGTTTTGAGCACTGACCCATGACCCAAGTCTCAGACAGCTGTTGCCCTGTGCCTCACAATCAACTCAGCCCTTCCAGTCTTTTCTTACATGAAAAGATGGTAGACTATCCCTCTCCTATCCTATAGTTATGCAGTTGATTTGTATCACTTTGTTGACTTACAAAAATTATGTGTAATCAAGGCAGCAAAGTTTAGAAACAAAACAATAACAACAAAACCCTAAAATTTCACTTCTTCTATTAACATACTGGTGTAATCCACCGTGTTTAAGCAACATCATGAAAAAGGGAGAAAAAACTGAAGTGGTTGAGGATTTCATTTTACTTGAGTTCACAATCAACACCCATGGAAGCAGCAGTCAAGAAATCAAACCACCCATTTGCATTGGGCAGATCTGCTACAAATGAACTCTTTAAAGTGTTAAAAAGCAAAGATGTCACTTTGAGGATTAAGGTGGGCCTGACCTAAGCCATGATGTTTCATTCTCTTCATATGCATGCGAAAGTTGGACAATGAATAAGGAAGACTGAAGAAGAGTCGATGCCTTTGACTTGTGGTGTTGACAAAGAATATTGAATATACCATGGACTGCCAAAAGAATGAACAAATCTGTCTTGGAAGAAGTACAGCCAGAATGCTCCTTAGAAGCGAGGATGATGAGACTTCATCTCACATACTTTGGACATGTTATCAGGAGGGACCCGTCCCTGGAGAAGGACATCATGCTTGGTAAAGTAGAGGGTCAGTGAAGAAGAAGACCCTCAACGAGATGGACTGACACGGTGGCTGCAACAATGGGCTCAAGCATAACGATTGTGAGGATGGCACAGGATTGTGCAATGTTTTATTCTGTTGTACATAGGGTCACTATGAAGTCAGAACCAACTTGATGGCACCTAACGACAACAACAATAATCCACCAGAGGTGCCTCAGAAGAAAGGTCTGGCAACCTACATCCAAAAGATCACAACCATTGAAAACCCTACAGAGCACAGCTCTACTCTGATACGCATGGGTCTTCATGAGTTGGAGTCAACACTACAGCTACTGGTTTTGTTTGTTTTTGTTTTGTAGTATGTCTGTTTTCGTTATCTAGTGCTGCCATAACAGAAATTCCACAAGTGAGTGGCTTTAATGAATAGAAATTTATTTTCTCACAGTTTAGGAAGCTAGAGGTTTGAATTCAGGGCACTGGCTTTAGGGGAAGGCTTTCTCTCTCTATCTGTTTCAGGGAAGGTCCTTGTCTCTTTTCAGCTTCTGTTTCTCTCTTCCTTGGTGATCTTCATGTGGCCTGGCATCTATCTTTCCCTACCTGTGCTTTCTTGCTTCTGTGCCTAATCTGCTCTTTTATGTCTCAAAATGATTGGTTTAAGACACACCCTACACTGATATAGCCTCATTAACATAACAAAGAAAACCCTATTCCCAAATGAGAGTACATCCACAAGTATACCAAAAAATCAAACCAAACCTATTGCCACTGAGTTGATTCCAACTCATAGTAACCCGATAGGACAGAGTAGAACTGCCCAATAGGATTTCCAGGGAGCAGCTGGTGGACTTGAACTGCTGACTTTTTGGTTACCAGCTGAGCTCTTAACCACTGCAACACCAGGGCAGTTAGGATTTATAACACAACTTTTTGGGAGACACAATTCAATCCATACCAGTGTCCTTCTGGAGTCCCTGGGTGGTGCAAACTGTTAACTGAAAGGTTAGAAGCTAAGTCCATCCAGAGGTGCCTCTGAAGAAAAGCTTGGCAATCTACTTCCAAAAAATCAGCCACTGGAAAACTCTACGTAATACAGTTCTACTCTGACACACATGGACTCATATATGTCAGAGTGGACTTGACAGTAACTGATTTATTTGTCCCTCGGTGTTTTATTTTCCATAAAAACTATATCATGCTGTAGATAACATTTTGTGACCTTCTTACTATGTTCAATTAATTAGAAAATAGAGTTACAAGACCTCAGAGGCTCATCACCCCTAAGATAATGTGACAAAGACTGACTGGTAGAGGAGTGAATGAATCAGACACCCAAAGTCTGATTATACAGACTTGTTAATTTGGGAATTTAGTCTTCTGACAATGAATATTTGTTATAATTTGTAACCTTAAGAAAACTTTTGAATCTTAGAAAATATTGGGAGTTGTTTAGATTTATCCAGTTAAATAGTCATTAATGTCAAAGAGCCATAATCCCAAATTTATCCATAAAATTCACAAAAATATCGCAAACTGTCATATTCTCTGTTGAAATCCAGACATAGTAAGTCTGTGTGTTATACCTAAAGTTACTTGCCTAATAGTTCCATCCATAAAAGGAAATTGGGTTAGTTTTGTAATCTTAGGATTGTCAGTGCATCTTGGGTGTTTAGTCACAATAAGACAAGGCAATGTGGATAATCAGGCCTGAGAACACAGCCCAGCCACCGGGTGTGGCAGGCCCTGGGGAAGGTCTGGCTCACAGAAGAGGTTCAGCAGGGCAGGGGAGGTGTCGTGTCCAAGACACGCAGCAGTCGCTAATCCTCGTTCAAACAAACACCTGAACACCTTAAGAAAAAGGGCTTTGCTGCAGCCATCTCTGTGTTCCCATGGCCTTTCTCTGAGACTAACATATAATAACCCCAACTAGGAGGTAGCGCTCCCGTCTTCTATTCCTGCTCTGTTCTAGACCCCTTACCTACATAATCTCACTCAACTCTCACAAAATCCTGATGAGACAGGAATTGTTAACCACATCGTAAAGATAAGAAACTAAAGCTCACAGAAGTAATTAGTCCATGGTTATGTAGCCAGTAACTATGGAACAAAGATTCGTTCATTCATTCAAACATTTATTGAGCACTTACTATGTGTCAGGGGGTCCCTGGGTGGCACAAACAGTTAAGCGCTTGACTACTAGTCAAAAAGGCAATCAGAGGTACTTTGGAAGACAGGTCTGATGATCTGCTTCTGAAAGGTGATAGTCTTGAAAACCCTATGGAGCAGTTCTACTCTGCACACATGGTGTCACCATGAGTCAGGATCGACTTGACAGCAACTAACAACAACAGCAACTACGTGCCAGGTGGGGGCAATCGTGGTTCAGTGGTAGAATTCTTGCCTTCCATGTGCAAAACTCACATTGGATTCCCAATGAATGCATGTAATATGCAGCCACCATCAGTCTGTCAGTGGAAGCTTGCGTATTGGTAATATGCTGAACAGGTTTCAGTGAGACTTTCAGTGGGACTAAAATGAAATAAAAACAAAGGCCTGGCCATCTACTTCCAAAATCAGCCAATCAAAACTCTATGGATCACAATAATCCAGTCCACAACTCGTCATGGGGAAGGCACAAGACTGGGCAGCTTTTTGTTTTGTCATGCACGGGGTCTCCATGAGTCAGCAGCCAACTCGACATCAGCTAACAACAATACTATGTGTCAGGTACTGTCCACGTGCTGGGATAGGGTTCCTGCTCTCATGAGGTTTACATTCTGGAAGTCAAGGTAAGGGAAATAGGCAAGAAAAGCAAATACACACGGTAATTTAAGAGAGCATTTAGTGACACAAAGGCACAAAAAGCATGATAATGTGACAGAGAATGACTGGTAGGGGAAGAAGAGGGTTGATTTAGACAGAGTGATCAGGAAGACTTTTTCCATAAGAAAAAAAGTTAAGCTGAAACTTGAATGAAGAGAAAGATCCAAACATGTGAAGAGCTGAGCGCAGAAAGCAAGCAAGTTCTAAGTCCCTGAGGCAGGAACAGGCTTGGCATGTTTAAGAAACAGAAAGAAGGCAAATGTCTCTAAAGCCTAAGTAAAAAAACAAAAACAAAAAACACCAAGAATGGTCCTCAATGGTGACAGAGAGGTAGGCCGGGGCCAGATTATGATGATTCTTGCAGGTCAGGATAAGGAGTTAGGATTTTATTCTGCTGCAGTTGTGGTTAGGGGTCCTCAAGTCAGTTCCAACTTATACTGACACTATGTACTACCGAATCAAACACTACCTGGTCCTGCACCATCCTCACAATCATTATTATGCTTGAGTCCATTGTTGCAATCACTGTGTCAATCCATCTTGTTGAGGGTCTTCCTCTTTTTCACTGACCCTCTTGTCTACCAAGCATGATGTCCTTCTCCAGGGACTGGTCCTTCCTGATAACATGTCCAAAGTATGTGAGACAAAGTCTTACCATCCTTGTTTCTAATGAACATTCTGGCTGCACCTTTCCAAGACAGATTTATTCATTCTTCTGGCAGTTCATGGTATATTCAATATTCTTCACCAACACCATAATTCAAAGGCTTTAATTCTTCTTCGGTCTTCCTTATTCATTGTCCAGCTTTCACATGCATATTAGCTGATTGAAAACACCACTCTAGGTGTGATGAAAAATTTAAGGAGGTTTGATGCAAGAGAGAGATATGACCTGATTTATGTATTTTTTTTCTCTTTTTTCCCATACAGAAATTTTTAC
>NW_004443938.1:33484175-33566295 GCF_000243295.1 Trichechus manatus latirostris
GAAATTGTTTTAGTTCTGGGCTGATAGAGAATCCGGGGGCCATGCTTACCAGGGTACCTCCAGTCTCAGTCAGACCATTAAGTCTGGTCTTCTTACTAGAATTTGAGTTCTGCACCCTACCTTTCTCCTGCTCCATCCAGGACTCTCTGTTGTGTTCCCTGTCAGGGCGGTTATTGGTAGTAGCCAGGCATCATCTAGTTCTTCTGGTCTTAGACTGATGAAGTCTCTGGTTTATGTGGCCCTTTCTGTCTCTCGGGCTTATACTTTCCTTGTGTCTTTAGTGTTCTTCATTCTCGTTTACTCCAGCTGGCTGGGATCAATTGATGCATCTTAGATGGCTGCTTGCAAGCTTTGAAGACCCCAGACACCACTCACCAAAGTGGGATACAGAACATTTTCTTAATAAGCTTTGTTATGCCAATTGACCTAGATGTCTCCTGAAAGCATGGTCCCCAGACCCCTACCCCTGCTACTCTGTCCGACAAAGTGTTTGATTGTATTCAGGAAACTTCTTAGCTTTGGTTTAGTCCAGTTGTGCTGACTTCCCCTGTAGTGAGTGCTGTCCTTTCTTTCACCTAAGATAATTCTTATCTACTATCTAGTTAGTAAGTAACCCTTCTCTTCCCTCACCACCCTTGTAACCATCAAAGAATGCTTTCTTCTGTGTTTAAACCTTTTCTTAAGTTCTTATAATAGTGGTCTTATAGCATATTTGTCCTTCTGTGACTGACTAAATTCACTCAGCATAATGCCCTCCAGCTTCCTCCACATTATAAGATGGTTCACGGCTTCATTGTTGTTCTTTATTGTTGCGTAGTACTCCATTGTGTGGATATACCATAGTTTGTTTATCCATTCTTACGCTGATGGGCTGATTTATATTTTTTTAAGAGATAAAAATCTCAGTCAGTCTTACTCCAAAGCCCGTGCTCTTAACCTCAGGGCCATACTGTGTTTCAAAAAGTTACTGTTGAATTAGTATAGAATAAAGAAATGACAATGACATAGTTCAAGAAGTGGGCATGGTCCTAGCTGGTGAGCAGAGAATGGGAATCCAAAATATCTGTAGACCATAAAGACAGTCTGCATCTGAGGTTTAGATTGCTCAGAATTGCCCTGGCCTCACCCCTCAGTGAAGGATCCAGAGCCAAGCCTTCAAGCCCTAAGAGAAGTTAACTGACTGAAGCAAGCCAGAGTCAGTTTTAAGAGAGAACAAAGATACTAGATAGAAGGTCAGACCACCATCCATCTGTTAGTTTGTTGTACTGTGGTAGTCTGCATGTTGCTATGATGCTGGAAGCTATGCCACTGGTATTTCAAATACCAGCAGGGTAACCCATGGTGGACAAGTTTCAGAAAAGCTTCTAGGTTAAGATAGACTAGGAAGAAAGGCCTGGTGATCCACTTCTGAAAATTAGCCAATGAAAACCTTAGGGATCACAACAGAACATTGTCCAAAATAGTGCTGGAAGATGAGCTGCGTACGTTGGAAGGCACTTAAAATACACAGTGGCTGCAACAACGGACCCAAGCATACCAAATATTGTGAAGATGATGCAGGACTGAGCAACGTTTCTTTCTATTGTATATGGGGTTGCTATAAGTTGGAGCCAACTCCACAGCAACTAACAACAGCAACAGATTATTAGAGCATGAGCATGGAGAAAATGGATAAGGTAGAAGCCTGGGACTTGCGGATACTTGGAAGAGAGAGAGGAAGAGAAAGAGGCCTCAGGATGAGGAGCTTGGGGGCTAGAAAATACCATTTGGGGACTGACAGTCAGCTGCTTTGTGACCAGCACTGCCTGTTCTCTTGGTCCTATCCACTTCTGGGGAATCTTATGCAGAATTTGGAGACTACATTCAGTTTAGTGTGGGTGGTGCTGCGTCTTGGGTTGAAATGACAGTGCATTCCACTCTGGGGAAATGAGAAAAGACAGCAAAGGAAATTGGTAAGGAAGGAAGCTCCAAATTTAGCATGATTTTTTCTTAATTAAACTTCTCTGGTTCTCATTAATCATCACCTTTATTTTCTCAGGGCACACATTATGTCTATTGAATATCCAGCTCTGAAATTTGGAAGGATTGTTGAGGTCACAACTACAGGCAAATCGAGTTGTGTGTACTCTGTAAACTTAAGGTAGTTATAATAAATCCAATAAACTTTTCTCCCTTCTCAGTCTTTTCTGTTGTGTTTTCCCTCTTTTACTCTGTCTCGTTCAAACTCTTTCTCTCTCCTTTCCTCCTTCATTTCTTCTTTGTATGCTTGTATGTGGATAGTTAAGATAACAAAAAGTCTGCACGGAATCAACGTGAACTTGTATTTTCTGTGAGTTTATCTTTTATATTTCTTTGAATATGACAGCAACATTTGCCTTTGTCCAAGCTTTGGGCACATTTTATGTTATTCAGAATTTCTTTTTAAAAAAAACTACTGAAAATTATTTCTCCTCAGTAGTTCATTGGTCATTTCTCCAAGTTATTTTATTATTTGGGTATAATTTGCTTGAACTTAAAGACATGAAATTATTTCAGTCAGCCAGGGTTTCCTTTACTATCTCTTCCATTGACTTGTGCTTTAATTTCCTCTTACTGATGTTTATTTTATGCTATTTAAAGAGCCTTGCTGGAGAATGTAGAAGGAAAATAGGAGCTGAGAAGTTCTTCTTTCTATGTGTCATCTGTTAACATTGCACCATCTGCCCTGGGCAACTGGCCTATTCCTTCCCTGTTCTTCTTCTGGGTAGTAAACAGATTTACTCAAAGGAAAAAAGAAAGGGTAGAACAAAGGGTACGCTATATGAGGACTGGGGGATGGGGAGAATGACACCTACTGGTGCAAGATCACAGGCTGTTTAACATGTGCTACTGTTAGGCCCCAGAGCCACCTGCTTGCTTCCATTATCTGCTAAGACATCTCTGCGTAGCTCCCATCAAAAGTTATTATGAGGAAATGGGGGATAATATTGAACAGTAGTTGGCTTTATCTATGAATTCCACAGCCACCATAGAGAGGGATTCATCTTAATCAGATTCAGTTTTCAAAACCTAGCTCAAGCAACTCCTCCACTATGCATCCTTCCCTTAACCAGCACCCCCACCACATACACCCCCTCCCCACACTCACAGTTAACCCCTCCCTCTGTCTGTGCTACATCGGTATATTGCATATACTTCTATTATTTGTCACATCACACTATAACATCCTATTTTTATGTCTGTCTTTTAGTTGACTGAGATTGGTCCCCATGTTTTATTCATTATTGCATACCTGACACCTAGCACAGTGCCAGGTTTGTCTGAAGTCCAAGGCCCTCAATGATATATGTTTAATTGATTTAAATACGTCCTCTATTTACAATGTAGATGCAAGCCAAATTGAACAGGGAAGCTTGAGTTTTTTCTGAGAAGTAGAATCATCAGGAGGCCAGGAAATGGAATAGACCCTTTTGATCTAAAAAGATCTCAATATGATCATCTGTGACTTCAATAATAACATCCACCACATTCTTACAGGAGGAGGTTCAATGTGACAGTGCATGTAAAGCCCACTATCTGGCACAACATAGGTGTTCAACTCTTTCCTTTGGCTCCTTTGACCTAACACATAAAGAATGAGTCCCTTGAGGACTGCAGACCGTATTTCCATGTTCATGTTGCAGATACCTGAAAACAAAGATTTCCCGCGCCTCCTTCATTTCACCTTATCCTCTAACATAATCCAAGAATGACAGAGATGCAGAAATGAACAGGGCCCAGGGCTTTCTTTCAAGACACTCAAAGTCTGGTGAGAAAATACTAGTTGCTGTTGAGTCAATTCCGACCCCATGTGTGTCAGAGTAGAACTGTGCTTCACAGGGTTTTCAGTGGTGAATTTTTTGGAAGTAGATCACCAGCCCTTTCTCCCAAGGCATCTCTAGATAGACTCAAACCTCCAACCTTCCAGTCAGCAGCCAAGCATGTTAACCGTTTGCACCACCAAGGGATACCAAAAAAACCAAACCAGTTGCCGTCGGGTCAATTCCAACACATAGTGACCCTATAGGACAGAGTAGAACTGCCCCATATGGTTTCCTAGGAGCAGCTGGTGGATTTGAAACTTTTGATTAACAGCCAAACACTTAACCACTGCACCACCAGGGCCCCTAAGGGATACAGTATGACAAATATTACCACCGTGTGAGCCCCCAGGGCTAAGTGGGAAGCCAGAGGCCGTGAAGATTAGGTGGGATCTTCAAAGATAAGCAGCATTGAGCCAGTGGGTGAACGTCTTTCCAAGCAATTGGCATAGCTTTACAAAATCCCAGAGGTCAGAGAGCAGCAAGTAATGCCACTGTGGAGCATAGATGCAGCCCTAGGAGTTTGGAGTCAGATCAAGAGGGTCAGGCAAGTCATGCTCAGGAGCTTGGACTTCGAGCAAAAGCTGAAGAGTTTTAAGCACTGGATTAGCCCTACCAGATGTGCATTTTAGAAAAATTACTGACTACAGTAAGAATTTACTAAAGAAGGGCCACCTGGATCAGAGGATATCTGTTAGGAACCTATTATGCAATCCAGAGGAGAAATAATCATAGAGCATGAAGTGGAGATGCACAGTAGGCAACAGAGAGAATTAGGAAGATGTAGTGGACACTCTCAGAGCCCCATCCTGATCCCCTTGAATCCTTGTTAACATTTTCTGTGCAGCTTCCCTCAGTTTTGGTGTGCTTTTCCTTGAGTGCCTACAGTAGTCCAGCACCTGTGACTCTCCCCCGGGGAACACTTCTTGGCTACTGGAGGTGCTTTGCCCACAGGCATAAAGCACTCAAAGTGACTGGAAGGTTATTCTCCACTCACCACTCCCACCACTACTAGCTCTGTAATAACTTTAGACCTTAGCCCATGATTATAAAATATAAAAGTCTAGTTGTTTTGATTCTGCTTAGGTCAAATTCCAAGGTACAACTTGTACTCCAGAGGTCCCGACGGGATCAGGTTGAAGCTACTCTCTGTGGCATATGGTCTAAAATCACACCCTTCCCTGTTTTACTTCCCTTACTCCTGTACCAGATTCTCCTGGTAGCACTTCCTTAATAATTTACTTATGCATAAATCCTTCTCCTGGGATGTCCTTCTGGTACATTGGTCCTAAGACAGAGAATTTGAGAGCAGTTAAAAAATTTAAATGTACAGAACTTGGTAAGTAATTGGGTGTGGGAAGCAATGTTAACTAGAAGAAAAATAATTGGTGAAACTTAAACAATATTAATATAAAGATATTTGGGAATCAAAAGAATAAACGCTATATAAGCAGAAAGTTAATTTGTAAATCTAATTTAATTTTTATTCTTCCTTTGATTCTCTGGGGGAAAATAAAAGTATTTTCATAATCAGTTTGCTCAAGCCTGTTATTCCAAATTTAGGGCACACATTGAGTGCCTTGGAAATCCATCTTTGTTTACTAGGACTTTAATTACCTTTGTATCAAGAGGGTATGAATGTTCAAGACACTCGTCATTCCTCATGGTGCTCTCCTCCATTGCCCATTCTCGCTCCTCCTCCTCCCCTTCCTGTAATCCCTGGGTCTTCTCCATATGTCTCATAGTCTTCACTCCCCAGGCATGGGCTCTGCAAATGTTCTGCACTGACGCTTCTCATTCTGGCTGCCCCAGCCCTACCCTTAGTTCTCAGCAGTGTTCTTTCTCTTCTTTTGTTCCTCTTAAATTTGTGAGTCAACAAATGTGGGACATGTGCTGCATTCTACAAAATCTGAACTCATGAGGTCTGGCAATAAAGCATTGAGAAAGGCTTCTGTTGCTCTTCCTTATGGATTAAGCCTCATATTCAGTAAATACATCTTTAAAATATATAGTTTTTACTATTGTAATCTAACAAGACAACAAAGTTAACCTGATACAAATGTAATGACAAATATAATGAGTATTACATTGCTATGTGTTAACAAACCATAGGCAGGCCACATAAATGTCAGTTAACACCTAATTTTTACATAGGCATCATGGATTGAATTGTGTCCCCCAAAAATATCGGTCAACTTGGCTAGGTCATGATTCCCAGTATCATATGATTGTCCACCATTTTGTCATCTGATGTGATTTCCCAATGTGTTGTAAATCCTATCATTATGATGTAAAGAGATGGATTAGTGGTGGTTATACTGATGAGATCTACAAGATTAGATAGTGTCTTAAGCCAATCTCTTTTGAGACATAAAAGAGAGAAGTGAGCAGAGAGATTTCATACCACCAAGAAAGCAGTGTGTGTCCTTTGGTCCTGAGGTTCCTGTGCGGAGAAGCTCCCAAACCAAGGGAAGACTAATAACAAAGACCTTCCTCCAGAGCCAACAGAAAGATAAAGCCTTCCCCTGGAGCTGACGTCCTGAATTTGGACTTGTAGCCTACTGGACTATGAGAGAATAAATTTCTCTTTGTTGAAGCCATCCACTTGTGGTATTTCTGTTTATAGCAGCACTAGATGACTAAGAAATAGGCAACGCAAATATGTACTTTCTAATGTCCTTTTAGAGAGGCTGTAATCAATATTAGGGAAAATTAAGTTTCCCAATCACACACAATTTAAACAACCAAGTTCGTTAGTTAGGTGCCATTGAGTTGATTTTCAATTCAAAGGTATCCCTTAATCCCCAGTAATTATCCAACTACATTTGAGCACCCAGTTCATGCTGAAAACTGTGCCAGATGCTATAGACACAGGGAATACGGTAGCAAGCTATCTGTCATCTTTGCTAGAGACAATTCTCACTCCTAGCCCCCAGCTCTCAGGACTTACATTTCCTGGGTTCCACTCCTACCCTCCCATCTCCCAAGTTCTCTCACTGGCAGTTTTTCCGTTTTACCAGAGCAGTCTTTGCCCACTACTCTTTGGTCTCTGTCCCCCAACCCCAGTCTAAGGCCTCAAGCCAGTAGAATCTCTGTCCCATTAGTCCTTGGTATATCTGCTAAATAAAATGGGGTGTCAGCAAATTTGTTATTATACTGGTCTCAGGATGGAGTGGACATGAAAGAAGAGACAAGGCACAATGGAAAGGGCTTCAGATCTCTAGACGTGGGAGATAAAGCGAGAGGCAGGTAACCAACCTGTTGCTCTCAATTTGATTCTGATTCATGGTAATCCCATGTGTGTCAGAGTAGAACTGTGCTCCATAGAATCTTCAATGGCTGATTTTTTGGAAGTAGATCACCAGGCCTTTTTTCTGAGGTGGCTCTGGGTGGACTCAAACCTCCAATCTTTCGGTTAGCAACCAAGCGTATTAACTGTTTGCACCACTCAGGGATTCCTGAGACAGTGCAAGACTATCAGAATAAGAAATAACAAGGCTGGGGAAAGTACAGGGTCAGATTTGTTATGTAGACAGGAGATTTGGCAAGTTCCTCTGGGCCCGGAAGCTGGGAAGGTTGTGGGGAGGGGAGGCTTCTTTCTTCCAAGGAAAACTGAGAAGAATCTAAGGGTAAGGACAGAGATGATAAAACAATAATAATAGCACTTACTGGGTTCCTGGGTGGCACAAGGAAGAGGTTTGTGATCTACTGCTAACCTAAGGTTCATGGTTCAAACTTACCCAGCAGTGCCATGGAGAAAAGATCTGGAGAACTGCTTCCATAAAGACTGTGGCCAAGAAAACCCTATGGAACAGTTCTACTCTGTAATGCACAGGATTGCCATGAGTCAGAGTCGACTCCACGGCAAGGGTTTAACAGGGTTTAGGAACTTGCTGTGAGCTAGGGACCAGGCTAAACCCTAAATTCCCTATTTTGTTTAATCTTCACAATCATACTCTAAAGTAGTTATTGTTATTTAGCAGATGAGAAAACTGAGGCTAAAATCATGCCCCAAAATCCAACAGCTAATGAGCAGCAAAACAAGACTTTGAAACCAAGTCTTCCTGACTTCAAGCCAATATTGTTAACTACCACTTCTTGGGAACCCTACTGGGCAGTCCTACTGTGTCCTATAGGGTCACTATGAGTTGGAATCAACTCGACGGCAATGAGTTTTTTTGTTTTTTTTTCCACTCTATTGCCTTCGTGAAAGACATAATTTTTCTGCTGACTTGCTTAAACTTATACCACGCCATAGTATGACTTGAGGCACCAGGACATAATACACCTTTCTCCTACTTTATCACTTGATTCTTGATTCCTATACCACAATTCAAGAGAAAAGATTTCTAAATAAAAGGAGTTTGGGAGAAGTAAAGTACCAAGGAGAATGAGATTCAATCAAATATGAATGATGGTATGAGAGGTGGTTAAAATTAGGGGGGATACCATCTCTGGTGAAAAGGGCTCAGAAAGGAGAGACTGGAGATGCCAAAGACAAACATCACTCACGTGAGCATTTTGCCAAGTCTGGTTGTATTTATACGTAGGCAAACACAGGCAAACAGAAGCTGGATCCGGAAGTTCTTCATGCTCCATCTGAACTCCTGGACCTCGGACTGTGGCACAGAGCCCCTGCCGAGGAACTTGGCTTTAAACATTGAGGTAGGTAGTGAGAACTCCAACTCAACCATAGGTTGAGGGGAGGCTCCACAGCATGGAGAAGAACCACTCCTTTTCTTTTTATCCCCTGCACCAAGATTATTCCCAGGGAGAGCCTCAAAGGAGACTAAATGAGTTTGAGACTTGAATTTCTAAATACCAGTTCCCTGAATTCCTCATCCATCTCCTGTGTTGAGTGATGAAGATGGTGACTTAGACTTTGCACACACTCAAACTCTTAGGTTAGAACGATTCAGAGCACTGCACTCAGTTATGTAACCAACCTGTTTAATTGACAGTAGATGGGCATTAATTCAAAAATTCACATCAAGTTTTTGGCTCAGTGCTTGCATCTCCCTCACAAGGTCTTTATTCATCATCTTGGTAAATTTATCAGGGTCCAGAGCATGGAAAGCAAGGCCAGGAGCCCAGAGGGCTCAGATATAGAAATTGTCAGCACATCTCTTTCAGGGACAACTCACATTAATCAAGCTCACAGGGTAAATATATAAACTCAATGCCAATTTATTAATTATATGTGAAGAGCAACCACCATCATAGGAACTGAAGGACTTCAAGTCCTACTACTTGTACATCTCTCGTGGCAGGTACACCTTCATGGAAACCCAAATCACATTGCAAAGTTAGTGGCCTGGAAATCAGAACAAAGAGAGTGAAAGAAACAAATCCTTAATGGATCAGCCTGAGATGGCCTCATATGATCATCTCACAGAATAAGGTTCTCTCGGCTAAGACTCTATCTCCCAGGATGCACGGTCCTTGGATTTGTGGACAGACACTGGCAAATTTGCCCCAAAGACTTTTTTCATGCTCTCACTGGTCTTTCTTTTCTTTAGATATGATAACACATTTAATCTGATTCCAATCAAATCTTGAAGGCCTCGGAGCCATTTTGTCTTTTTAAGGTAACATCTTTTCTCTGTTTTTATCTATTATTTGTTTATCTTAAAAGTAAATTCTTTGATAATCTTATTTCCCTCTTAGAGAAAGCCTGTCTAAGCTCTTAGAGAAAGCCTGATGTAAACTCCCATATGCTGACAGCAGGATACTTTATAACATTATTGATGAACAGAAAGCATATGAGGGACAGAATATTAAATAAAACCAGCTAACTTTTCCCGGAAAACCAAGAATTTAATAACAGTAGAACATATCTATAGGAGCCTTGGTGGCGCAGTGGTTAAATCAATAGACTGCCAACCAAAAGATTGGCAGTTTGAAACCACCATAGGCTCTGCTGGAGAAAGATGTGACAGTCTGCTTCCATAGATATTTACAGTCTTGGAAATCCTATAAGGTTGCTATGAGTTGGAATCGACTCAAGGGCAGTGGGTTTTGGTTTAGAACATACCTATATTTTATTGCTCATTCATTTATTCATTCTTTCATGACACAAACCTTTGTTGAGAACATGCTGTTGGCTTGACATGTTCTAGGTAAGGGGAAACAGTAATGAAACAAAGTCTGTGCTTTCATGGACCTTAAATTCAAGTGAGGGCTGGAGAGACAGACAATAAGCAAAACACAAAATATACGAGAACATAGCAGGTAGTGGCAGTGAGCTGATGAAAATAAAATATGTAGTGGCTGGGTGGAGTGGCTAGAAAAGTCCTTCCTGAGGTGGTAATACATAAACTGAGACCTATATGACAAGAAGGAACTGCTATACATAAATATAGGAGAATAGCATTCCACACAAAGGGAGCAGCTGGTACAAGTCATACAGCCATCTATTATGCTAAACATCCCTCCCTTGT
Source organism: Trichechus manatus latirostris (assembly GCF_000243295.1). Lineage (NCBI taxonomy): Eukaryota > Metazoa > Chordata > Mammalia > Sirenia > Trichechidae > Trichechus > Trichechus manatus. The sequence goes on from NW_004443938.1 coordinate 33,494,455, forward strand.
GAGAATTTCATACAGATTTCTGTGGACAGCAATTGTGCTGTGGACCTTCTCTAGAACATTGAGTAGTTAGAACCTAAATTTTAGATGCCTGTTTGTTCCTAGGAACTTGTAACTGTCAAGTCAGGGAAATTTTCTCACTTTATTCACCCAACCATTATATATCTGGTAACTGATTAAGACAAAAAAAGGGAACTGCTTATGTTTTGGCTGCATTCCTGCTTCCCTTCATTCACCAATAGCCTTAAATGTCTGGCATCAGACCAATACACTTCTAGTGTCTCTACAAAAGTGGCAAGATTGACTGTCGGTTCTCAGATACTCATTTCATTTTCCGAGCTGGAGACACTTGGTTAGATTTGCATTCTTCCGTTAATGTTTGTTCCTCATTAGAGCACCAAAAAAGATAGCAAAAGCCATCAGGTTTGGGCTCCATCCTTGAATAGGTAGACTTCATCCAGATTCTAGCCTCTGGTTTTAATTATTGGGAACTCATTCAGTTCTCACTGAGTAGACAAGGAAGAAAAACAAACACTAGGAAAAGACAGTAGATGCATTTTCAGTGTCCTGAGTTTCTTATGTCAGTAATATTTAGTATTGAGCTGAAAGCAGCCCTGTTAGTGAAAAGGGAGTGAACATTTTGTCGTGGTCAATCCACATATTAACAATGTCTGCATTTGTGGTTTGTGGGTTTCCTTTGGTGTATTCTGTCCCTCTAGATACTTTGCTGTTGTTTCCTATTTTAAAACTCACCATTTTAAAATGCTTTTATGTTTTCCTACTTAATGTTCTAGTTTAAGAGCAATTTGTTACAAAAACATGCAAACTCATGGTTTACGAACTTACCTCGCAAACATCTGTGTCTCTTGTAATCAGTTTTCAGAACTTGTTCCTAAAATATATTTCTGTTGTATTCATGTGTGATGGCATTTCTCTTACCCAAAAATCTCCAGGTATCTACAAAAGTGACATTTCTATGGGAATTAGCCACCACCATTAAAATGAGAAAAACATCGTAAATCTCTACGTTACCAGATATAGGCCATAGACTTCTGAGCACTTCAGTACACTTACCCTTAATTCTTTTTTTTTTTTTTTTAATTTTTTTTTAATTGTACTTCAGGTGAAGGTTTACAGAACAAATAGTATCTCATTACACAGTCAGTACGCATATTGTTTTGTGACATTCGTTAACAACCCCACAACATGACAACATTCTCCCTCCTCGACCTTGGAGGACCTTTCTTCTTTTTTAGTGAAAATATACGTAGCCAAAGACACAGCATGTCAAAAACTTCTACATGTACCATTCAGTGACATCGATTATGTTCTTCTAGTTGTGCTGCTATTCTCACTATCCTTTTCCAAATTATTCTATCACCATTATCTTCAACTCACTGCCCCTTAGGCTTCCCATCAAACCTTTTGAGTTGCTGTTGTCAATTTGATCTCACATAGATAGTTCTTTTTTTTGTACTTTAGATGAAGTTTTACAGAACAGAATATTTCTCATTTAACAGTTAGCACACATATTGCACTATGACAATGGTTAACAACCCCGTGACATGTCAACACTGTCCTTTCTCAACCTTGGGTTCCTTATCACCAGCTTTCCTGTCCCCTTCTGCCTTCTAGTCCTTGTCCCTGGACTGCTGTGTCTCAGTAGTCCCATTTCGTTTTATGGTGCTGTCTAATCCCTGGCTGAATGGTGAACCTTGGGAGCTAAAGGGAGCTAAAAGGGTGTCCGGGGGCCATACTCTCGGAGTTTCTCCAGTCTCTGTCAGGCCAGTAAATCTGGTCTATTTTTTTGTGTTAGAATTTTGTTCTACATCTTTCTCCAGCTCTGTCCAGGACCCTCTGTTGTGATCCTGGTCAGAGCAGTCAGTGGTGGTAGCCGGGCACCATCGAGCTGTACTGGACTCAGTCTGGTGGAGACCTTAGTAGCTGTGGTCCATTAATCCTTTGGATTAATCTTTTCCTTGTATCCTGTTCTCTTCATTCTCCCTTGCTCCCAAAGGGGTGAGACCAGTGGAGTATCTTAGATGGCTGCTCACAAGCGTTGAAGACCCCAGACGCTACTCACCAAGGTAGAATGCAGAACATTGTCTTTATAAACTATGTTATGCCAATTGAGCTAGACGTTCCCCAAGAGCATGGTCTCCACAGCCCCCCACCCGGCAATTCAGTCCCTCAAGGAGTTTGGAACACTTATCCTTAATTCTTGTTGTTGTTAGGTGCCATCGAGTCAGTTCCAACTCATAGTGACCCTACGTACAACAGAATGAAACACTGCCCAATCCTGCACAATCCTCACAATTATTGCTACGTTTGAACCCATGATTGCAGCCACTGTGTCAGTCCATCTCATTGAGGGTCTTCCTCTTTTTTGCTGACCCTCCACTTTACCAAGCATGATTTCCTTCTCCAGGGGCAGGTCCCTCCTGATAACATATCCAAAGTATGTGAGATGAAGTCTCTCCAACCTCACTTCTAAGAAGCATTCTGGCTGTACTTCCTCCAAGACAGATATATTCATTCTTCTCACCATAATTCAAAGCCTTCAATCCTTCTTCAGTCTTCCTTATTCATTGTCTAGCTTTCACATACATATGAGACAACTGAAAATACTATGGTTTGGGTTAGGAGCACCTTAGTCTTCAAAGTTATATTTTTGCTTTTTAACACTTTAAAGAGGTCTTTTGCAGCAAATTTGCCTAATGCAATGCATGGTTTGACTTCTTGACTGCTCCTTCCGTGAGTGTTGATTATGGATCGAAGTAAAATGAAATCCTTGACAACTTCAATCTTTTCTCCAGTTATCACGATGTTGCTTATTGGTCCAGTTGTGAGGATTTTTGTTTTCTTTATGTTAAGGTGTAAGTTATACTGAAGACTGTAGTCGCTGATCTTACATAACATTATATAAACTCGTTGTTTATCCTTCATTAGAGCTTCAACCACAGTGAACTGAATTTTACTACAACTGCGTTTGTATTTCCTTGAATTACGTAAGTCATCCTATCCTATTTATGTGCCTTTCTGACTTCTCCTTTAACAGCTAAGAGTGTGGTAAGCACTGGCCAAGTGTTTCTAAAGCTACTTTGGAGTGCTTAGGACTTAACTTTACATTAGAGGTCATAATATTTTTAACATTCTTTTCTGAGAACTTCCAAGGAAGTTCATAATGCCTCTTGCACAATGTTGAAATAATCAGACTGGTCAGTCAGTCAAATAAATCAATTGTGTATTTAGCAATTAAATAAAAATGATTAAGTTTAAAATGTCCAAACATGCATACATAGTTAGTCAGGCTTTAGCTGAACCTTCAAAATCTAAGTTGCTTTTATGCAATATCCAGATTTTCTGCATAGGGCATGAATGCAAAGGTTCCAGTGCTACAGAATTTTGAGAGCAATGAAATAATTTTAATAAAATATATAAAATGAATATCTAAATTAGAGATGCAGACATTAATTTAGAGTGTCATCATGGCTTCATTAGCTCCATTTTTGAAATCTAAAAACTATTCAGAGAGATTGCATTAACTTTCCTGTGCTTCAGCTGATTTACTAAGAGCTTGGGCAAGCCACTTCCCTTCAGAATACCTCTATTTCCATTTGTGAAACAGGAATGGGAACAGCTTTAAACAGATCTGTCCTTGGTGCTCTGAAATTGCTTCAAATGAAGATGTTATGTAACCAGGAAGCACCTCTGTTCTGTTTATTGTTAAGTGACTCCAGAGAGACACTTTCAATGACCACAATTCAGTTTCTTATTAGACACTCGGAGATACTGCCAACATTTTCCTTCAGGGTGTTGAACTCTAGTCTCCATAGGTCTATCTCGTTGGCTGTCAGGTTATCAGTGCATTACTTAGAAAAAAAGCATTAACTCTTTCAAAGAAAGCAATACATTGAATGGGAACTTAGTAAACCTTGTGAGTAAGCACCCTCTTCCATGCACCTCAATGAATAAGAAGAACATTAGTCTACTGAAAACCCTGGTCTACTGAAAATTCTGGTGGTGTAGTGGTTAAGAACTTGGCTGTTAACCAGAAGGTTGGCAGCTCTAATCCACCAGCTGCCCGTTGGAAACCCTATGGGGCAATTCTACTCTGTCCTATAGGGTTACTATGAGTCGGAATCAACTTGACAGTAATGGGTTTATTTTTTCATTTTTTTTTATTTTTAAGCACACACTAACATAGGGTAAGGTTGTCTCTGTACTATGCATTCTTGTAACACTTCATATCTTACAAGCAGAATTTACCTTATTCCGCATTAGAATTATCAGTTGAGTGTTGTGGTAGGCAAAATTCTAAGATGACCCATAATGACTCTCATCTTTGTGTAATCCCCTCCCCTTGAGTGTGGAAGGGGCCTGTGAATATGATGAGGTATCACTCCCATGATTAAGTTATGTTATGGAGTACCTGGGTGGTGAAAAGTAAACATACTCGGCTGCTAACCCAAAGGTTGGAAGTTCGAAAGAAAGGTCTGGAGATCTACTTCTAAAATATCAGCCATTGAAAACCCTATGGAGCAGGATTTAACCCTTACACGTATAGGGTAGCCATGAATGGGACTCAAGTAGATAACAACTGGTTTATTTAGTTATTTTCCTTCTCTGTCACAGTTGACTTTAAAAAAGTGAGATTATGTTTGGTAGGCCCACCTTAAGCAGGTTAGTTTTTAAAGGGGACAAGACTCTTCCTGGTGAAAGATTTGAAATGGAAAGGGACTTAGCCTGAGGGAGATTCTATGTTGCTGGCTTTGAAGATGGAAGGGGGGCACATGGCAAGGACCTGAGAGTGGCTAACAACCAGCAACAAAACAAGTGTTTCAGTCCCACACTGCAAGGAGCTGAGTGAGCTCGGAGGGGGACCTCAAGCCTCCAGATAAGAACCTAGCTCAGCCAACACCTTGAGGGTGAGACCCTGAGCAGAGAACGTAGTTAAATTATGCCCAGAGTTTGAACTACAGAACTCTGAGCTGATAAATGGGTGTTATTTTCGGCGGTTAAAATTGTGGTAATTTTCTATGCAGCAATGAGAAACTAATATAAAGTACCTTATCCCATGACTAGACTGTAAAATATCTGAGAACAAAGATTTTGTATAGATCTGTGTATACCCTGGGCACCTTTGAGAGTCAATGTCCTAGGCTGACCTTTCCCATGAAACTTACTTCCTGTGTTTCCTTAATGACTTATATACGGGCCACTTGAAAGTCCCACTAGTATAAACCCATTACTTTTAGGCGGAGGTTCTTGCTCTGGTTTCCAAGAGATATGGATCTCTGTTTTCAAGAGGAGAAGAGGTCATTAGTGCTTCTAACCACCAACCAGTTGCCATCAAGTCTATTACGACTTGATGTGTTGCAGAGTGGAACTTCGCTCTGTACAGTTTTTGTGGCTGTGATCTTTCAGAAGCAGATCACCAGGCCTTTCTTTTGAGGCACCTCTGGGTAGGTTTGAACTACCAACTTTTAGGTTAGTAGTCAAGAGCTTAACCATTTGCACCACCCAGGGTCTCCACATAAGTACCACATAAAAAGGGAGCTAAAAGGCAATGAATTGGAAGGTTTTCTGGAACTTTTATTTCTTCTCCATGATTGTTTTATTTGCTTCTCTTGCCAGTTATGACATTGCATAAGAAGAACATAACAGAGTTTTCAAAGACTCAGGAGTTAATTAGACATAAGAGTTAACCAAGAAGATATTAGTCAGGTACAAGAGGGAAAGGAACATTCCAGTTAAATGGAATATTTTGTGACATATCTGGAAAAAGAAAAGAACAGGTCTTTTAAGAACTTCAAATATTTTAGCCTGACTCTAGCTTAGTTTAGAAGGGGCGGAGCAAATCCTGGGGCATGAAAGACAAGCAGCAACCAGAAAACTTTGACTCCTCCTCTGGCTCTAAGAAAACCAGTTGCCTTCTACTTAATTCTGACTCATAACAACCCCATGTGTATCAGAGCAGAACTGTGCTGTGTGGGGTTTTCAGTGGCTTATTTTTCAGAAGTAAATCACCAGGCCTTACTCCTGAGGCACCTCTGGGTGGATTCAAACTTCTTTTAGCTTTTAGCCAAGCATGTTAATCAGTTGCACCACACAGGGACTTCCCACTGACTCTAAGACCACCTTTTAGTCCAGGGGACCCAGAGAACCTACTGTCATCCAAAGTCCAATGGAATGTCTACTCTGGTACCAGTTAAAAGCAAATGAAAACAAAAAAAAACAAAACAAAACAAAAACAAACCCATTGTTGTCAAGTTGATTTTGACCCATAGCAACCCTCAGGGACAGAGTGGAACTGCCCTATAGGGTTCCAAGTAGCGGCTGATGGATTTGAACCTCCGACCTTTTGGTTAGCAGCAAGAGCAAATGAGCTTGAGGTCAATTCAAGAGCTTTCCTTGGTTTTTGATGGCCTCAAGAACATGTCTTATTTGTGTCCAAACAGTACTGATCAAAACACCAGAGAACTGTTTCCAAATGAAGCCCTATCCTGAGCACTTTCTAATCTAGGCAATTTATAGGCAATAAATGGATTTGGGTGTCTGCGAGCTGACAGAAGTACAATAGTAGTAATGAGTTTCAAGATGCCCCAACTCAACTGAATTCACTGTTAGTTCTGTTGGATGATTATATCAGAAGACGTTCTACAGATCAAAGACAAGTTAAACTATGATCACTTCTCCCATATAAATTCTTCTGTATTATCCTGTCTTGGAGTTACCTAGCTGTGCATGTTAGTCTCAGCATTTTCATTTTTCCTAAGAAAAATCTATAATTTCACTGAAGAATGAGTCTTCTATGTTTACTGTAAGAGACAATGATCGAAATTTCTTACAACTAGTTGATATTTGCAGGGGCAATTAAATTGCTCTTATCTTTCATAGAAAAAGGCTGTTTTTTTTTTTTTTCCTGTGGTTTCAGTTTCTAAATCAGGTTCTTCTGCTCCTTGCAGTTGCTTTGGTAGAACAGGGCTGGGGAGGATGGAGTTAAGGTGAGTCAGGCACAAACAAGGCAGGGGGTGGAAGAAAAAGAAGCTTTCTCTCCCTAGAGGTCTTTGACATGGAAATGTGCCTCCTGAAGATAATGGAGAAGGGAGGAAACCCTGCTGGTGCAGGAGGTGAAGAAGATGAGACCAAAATACAAATGCCACATACCTCCTAAAAAACAAACAGTAGGAATAAAAGAATCATCTATTGTGCTCATCACAACCTCCTCAGAGGGTAGAGAAGGTGACTGGGCACCTGCTCTGTACCAAGTCATTCCGAAAAGAGATTTGAGACGACACTCTCAAATGACAACACCTCACACACAATTAGCGTAGTGTAAAGTCTAGGTAAGCTGGGTTTCTTACTTTTCACATTCAGGTTGTGAATAAAGGGGCCCTGAGAGGGGGTGAAAATAGACTTCTGTTATTTTATCAATGGTTAATCAGTGAAATTCTAGAAAGAGTTTCCCACAGTTCATTCCATCCCAGTTAGGATTTTCTTGTTTTTACCAGCTCCTTGCCACTGTTGTTTAAATTAGACTGTGGCCTGCTATTTCTTTTCTTCTTCAGAAGAGGCCCAAATAATGTCAGTTGATGAGCAGACACGGTAACCAGCCCGAAGTTTCCTCATCTTCTCTTGTGTAAGTGTAACTGCTACTTTCGTTGTCAGTTTAAAAGTCAGCTCTGTGGAGAGAAAATTACCATGGCAAGTGCAGGGGCCTCTGGTCATTGAAAGCCAAGGAAGAGAAGATTCTGGAAACAGACTGAACTTTGTAACAATATTGATTGAAAGTACTTAGGATAGAACATGATACATACTAAGCACAGATTGTCCACCACCGGCCGCCCTCTCCCGCCAAACACTTCCACTGAAATAATAATAAGCTTGGTAAGGAACGAGATATTTCTCCAAGTGTTAGGAGTTCAGTCTATATGTCTTTTCCTGTTAAAGAGATTATGGCAGGAGATGGGGTAGGGGTGGTTTGCGCAGGAAGCTGATGGCACACACGGAAGTGTGAGAGGGGAGTCCCTCAACCATCACCTCTCTTTTCTGAATTGGTTCAGTTGCCCACATTCTAGGATCCTGGTTGAGGAAGGAGAAGACTGCTACTCCATACTCTGTGCAAAAAAAAGAGAGAGACCGCAACAGAAACCAAAAAGGAAATGATGACTGCATTATTTCCCAGATAGCTTCGCATTTATGTAAACCAGCTTGTAAGGGATGTCTGTGGGAGGATTCACACCATAGATGGTGTGGAATTTTGGGTGAATGATGTCTTTCTTACTTTGAAAATCACAATGACTTCCCCTGATAGAAAAAATAAAAAAAGATAAATACAAACCCCATACTCCCTCCCCACCAGAGAAGATCATGATTAAACCCGATTAAGCCTCTCTATACACATGTGTGATACGTGTGGTGGATTTGGTCTGGCACCCAAGGAAGAGATCGTACTGTACATAATGTTTGTAACATACCTTTCACACTGAACTACATTTCATGAATAAATTTCTCTGCCAGTAAATGTTCATCTATGTTTATTTTTAATGGCTGCCTGTGGGCTCCTGTCTTTCTGATGCCGAATAGTCCCTACTCAGCAGAGTTGAGAAAATGAAGGCATCAAAGGCAAGACTTAAATACCATAATTGCTTTTGCTGCTGCCGTTGATTCATCGAGTCAAGAGTGTATTTAGGGTGAGCTTTAAGGCCAGTCTCTGCTCCGTCAACCTCACCCTCTGCCATGAGGTGAGAAGGGAAGGCAGCCAGTGTCTTTTGCTGAGTAGGGGCCTCTGAAAAAGGAGGGTCAGAGGGTGTCCAGAAAAAGAGCTGATGAGCCAAGAGCCATGAGAACATACCACAATCCTGTTCTTTCCCTCTAGAAGCTTCGGCCACTCGCAGAAGATCCATCACAATGGCCTTTGCCGGCCCACCAATACTTATCAATGGCTTCTTTTCAGGTCCTGAAATATTATTATTGTTAAACCCCATAGCAAATCGAGATAAACATTTTACAGTTAGATGTTGACTGCAGATTTCTCTGTTATCAGAACGTTCATGTTTTCAGTGTGGTCTAGACCATAGATAAGTCCACTTCAAACTCAGACGGCACAGGAAACAGTAAAGGAGAATTGCTTATCTGCTCCCCTTTTTTCTTCTTTTCCTTGTTAGTAACAAAGAGAGTGGCCTCTTTCTTTTCTCTTTTTCAACTTCATTCTGTCTTGTGCCTTTTCCCCCAGGTCCCAGGGGAGGGAACCTAAAGGAACAAGCAAGATGTCTGGAGGTCTCTTCCCAGCCCCCTCACTGCTTCTGCAGCAGACATCTCTGGGAAAGGGGATCTCTTGGTGGTTCCGCAGCAATGACTTCAGTATTGTGAATATGGCAGAAGAGAGGAAAAGAAAGCAGTGCAGGAATTGGTGGGACTGTCCTTCTAAACTTTAATTAGCTTTTCCTGCCTCACAAGGGTTATGAAGGTTATATGGTTATTATCTACAAAGGATCTTTAACTTTTCAAAGGCTAGGCGCTATGTAAGAAAGTAAAAAATAAATAAAAAATAGATAGACAGACAGATAGATGATAGGTAGATAGATAGATAGATAGATAAAACAGCTATTATAACCTACTATAACCACATAGCTCAAATGGCCCTTATATTTTTAAGCTGCATTTCAAATCTAATATATATCAGGAGCAGCTCAGTATATCATCTCAAATTCTGAGATAGATTCCAGAAGAAACCAGTCACAAGAAATAAATGAAATGTAGTAAGTGCTATGATATCAACTTGATTTCTTGCTTTGCTTACTAAATGACAGAATTATGTTTAATAGGCCAATAGCTGAAAACAACTCCAGTATAAATAATGACATAATTATATAGTACAATAACTTTCAAATCCATTCCTTATTGTCTTTTCTTACCACAGCCTTACTAATAATACATAATATGACTGAGTGCTTACTGTTTGTTAGATACAGATCTCAGTGCTTTACATGTATTAATTAACTTAATCTTCACAACTCTGTAAAATAAACACTATTATGATCCTTGATTTACAGAGGCGGAAACAGGCATAAAGAAATTAAGTAGCTTCCTGCAAGGTCATGGCTCTTAAGTCCAAGATTCAAACGTCTGTGGTTTCACTCATAACGCCTCTGCTCTACTGCCACTCTTCCTAAGAATTGACTCATTCCTCTACCCTTTCCTGACTGGTCTTCCTGCCTGCAACTTCTCCATTCCATCCCTTACACGGTTCCCAAACAAACAAATGCAGGTATCACTTTGCATTGTTTTTATCATGTCATCACTCCTACTGAAAGTCCATCAATGATCGTGTTTTGCCTACAGAACAAAGTCCGGCCTGCTTAGTGTGGATCCTGGTGCCTTTCATATTCTGGCCTGATAACGCCCTTTCAATTCCACGGTCTTCCCATCACTTCCTTTACAAATGTCCTCTGCATTTTCTCATCTCTATATTTTTACATAACATCCCTTTCTGCACACTTTGTCACTGTTCAGGATTCAGATGAAGTTCCAGCTTCTCCTGAAGCCTCCTCAATCTCAGAGCAAGGAATAATTTCTCACCTATCTAGGCTCCCTTTATGTCCCTCTTATGATACCTCCATCTCTTTTCTGACATCTTCAGTATAGCTATTTCTGAGATAATCTGGATTATAGCTCCTAAAAATTAAAGACCATGGTTTATGTAACCATTAAACTCAACCATTGCATATAGTAGGTACTCAATACTTGTCTGTTGAATTGAATTGGAATTTTGTTAAATTTTATATTTGGTTGAGAATATTATGTTTCCCACTTGTGTCATTTTTAGACAAAGGAGAAAGATGGGAGGAGCTTGCTGTGGGTGTGTGGGAAGGAATATTTCCAAAGGTAGGGGAGACCCTGACTCAAAAATACAAGGTCTCCTGTTTATCACTTGTGGTCTCATATTCCTGCCGGATAAGCAAGAAGGGAAATCTTCTGTATAGCAGGCAGAACCATTTTTCTTCCACCTCCTGTTTACTCTTCTTTTCACTGGCCCCATCGTGTCACTACAGAAATGTCTCTCTATTCCAGGTGGTGCACATCGGTTGCTGCAGGAAAAGCAGAATAGCTCACGGCCTTATTCCTTCTTAGCCCTCTCTTTGTCCACATTCTTCTTTGTTCCCATAAAGACATTATCTGCAAATGTGGTAGATAAAATGTGATTAGAAGAGAACGTATAGATGAGTAACAAAACATTTAAGAAATAAATTTAAAAAAGAAAAAGAAGAGAAGGCATTAAAAATGAGCAAGAAAAAAGCTAATAAGAGACAGAAATTAAAGGAAGTGATTAAAAAATTGCTGAGGAATGGAACAACATCTAAGGAAAGAGACAAACTCATTTTATTCTTAAAATAGTACTTTTGTGCCCTACTCAGACCAAGAGTACTCCATTCACTTTTACTACTCAGACTTAGCTTCTCATATGTGGCTATAATGAAAACTGGGTATGTCTTTGCTTGTACATGGGTCAACTTTGCATTGATATTGTCCAAAATAAAGAAATGGATGGCACTGTTTCCGTTAGGACCATATACCTGCGTCTTAACCTTTCTTTACTCCCTCTTCACCAATATAACACATTTTTCCAGTTTTGTCTCCTGCCAAGTATCACAGATAGTAGCTTCAAATATGCAAATAAATTTTATTTCAGTTGAATAAAACACAGTCATCACAGATAAACTATAAAAAATCACAACTAGTCCTCACATTTACTCCATCCTCTTGGCACAGGTTCAAAACATCAAGGATTCTTTCTAGTAATCCTTTTTAATCACTTCATTTTTAGCCCAAAGGCTCTCTAGACCTTTGTTTAGGATTCTGAAGACTAGTACATTCCATTTCCAAAATCCAGACCAAGAATGAGGCATTTCCTTAAGCTTTTTGGGATGTGCACATCATTGAAGTCTTTACAAGTTAGAGGTCCTTTTATAACTTTTTCTTTTTTCATATTACAACCATGTGTTTGCTCTATTCATCAACTTGATTGATCTTTCCTAAACCTTGTTCCTAAGAATCTGATTTTCTCTTTCCTTTTTTTCCTGTGGTTCTTGATACTAGGTACCTCCTAAAATCTGTTCTCCCACTGTGAATCAGTGAGTTCTGGTTGGAATATAACTAAGTGGAATTCAATAAGGAAAAAATAAAATAAAAGTCTTGCAATTAGAAAGAAAAAATACGAATGATTGCACAAATACAAGATGAGGAACATAGTTTATAGCCACACAAGTAAGGAAATTTGGAATTTTTCTTGTTTGCATACATATTGAGAGGTACAGTGTAAAGGGGCTGACAAAAAGGGATGTATTCTTGTGCTGCATTCATAGAAATGTTAAGAATAGACTAGAATGGGGACAGTTCTATTTTTCTCTTAATTTTTCAGAATTTACCTGGTATATCGTCTTCTGGGATAGGTGATACATTTGAAAAGGTATAAAGACGAACTAGAGGATTTCCAGAGCAGAGAAGTAATGAGTAAAAATAACTCAGAAACATCTATTTTGACCAACATGAAGGAACAGGGACCAGATTAACCATCTTGCCTGTCTTAGGCTGGGTTCTCTAGAGAAGCAAAATCAGCAAAATGTATAAATATATACAGAAAGAATTTATCTAAAGGAAATGGCTCACATGGTTGTAGAGCCTGGAACATCCCAAATCCATAGATCAGGCTGGAGGCTTCTTCTGATTCACATAGTCACAGTGGGCTGACAAATCTAAGATCAGCAGATCATATAACAGGGCTCTTGCTGGCAGGCTGTGAAGACTGGTGAATCCCAAAATCAGCAGGCAATACCACAAGTATGCTGCTAGCTCAAGTCTCAAGAACCAGAGATCAGGCAAAGAGGAGCCAGCTGCAGGATCCAGAGCAAGTAAAAACCCCACAAGCCTTGCCAGAATGTCCACTTATATTGGATGCAGGGCACATGCCCAGGAAAATTCTCTTTCAACTGATCGGCTATTCACAGCAGATCCTATCATGGAGGCGATCACATTATATCAAATCTCATCGTGGAAGTGATCACATCATCATAGGATTGCCAAACCATATCATAACTGCCAAACCACTGAGAATCACGGCCCAGACAAGCTAACACACAACCCCAATGATCACACTGCCTGAAAATAAAAAAACAAACAACTTGGGAAAACGTATGAAACAACAGTTTTCAAGACACTGGACGTTAGACAACAGAGGACAGTGATTCCCAAGAGATGGGAAAAAAAACAGATGAAATCCTACGATTGCTCCAGGTTATTGCTGAAGAGAGATATCAGGTAGTGATGCAAGGAGAGAGAAGCCAGGTGGAACTTGGTGGACTCCCTGTGTTGAGGATATAGAGGCTGAGGATCCAAAGTGGCCAACACAGCCAGGATTTGCATAACTAAGTACCAGAGAGGAGAGAAACTAACAGAGAAAAACCTGGACATGTGCAGAGAATCCCCTTTGATTATTCAGCAGAATACTTATCAGAGTATGCATGAGAAGAAACTACTTGAGGTTTGGGAAAGAACCATATGAAAGAATTAGAGCAAACAAGACCCAGGCTTGGAATAGTGCCTGTTCTCACAAGCCAGACTAGAAAACTTCAGAATTCACAGGGCATTGGGTAGCCTGAGATGGTTTTAACTCAATAGTGGGGAATAATTCACCCCCAGAATAAACACTGCTCTGGTTCTGAATAAAAAAATATTAAAAGCAGAATCCAAAAGATACAAAATGTTTCCAAGTAACTTAATACGTTAATAAGCCCAAATGACCCTAGAAGAAGTTTACAGGAAGGAAGATTTGAGTAATAAAGAAGTGTATGTAACCCTACTAAATCCATGCTCTATGTGGTCCAGTGTCAGAATAGTGCAGCAATCAAAGAAACACACCCCACCTAACAAAAAGTAACAAGAATAATTCTGTTTCCTTCCTTGTATTTGTTGAATACTATGAAGTGCACAAAGAGTTTCCAGCGATGCCTCTTAAAATTTCTCTTTTCCTCTTACTTTTCCCGATCTTGTATCACAAAAGTCTAAACAAATAGTCTAGCAGCAGCAGATCTATCCATGGATGTTACAGAATGGAAAAACTGGTAAACAAAGGTGGAATCTTCTTGACTGTGCAGGAGACAGGAAAGCCTTGGAACACTGATGCAGTAAAAGGAAGCATGAGCTGTAGAGCTAGAATAAGGGGGTTTTATACCCTGCTGTATTATTCATTAGCTGTGTGACCTTGATAAATTTATCTAACCTCTCTGTAATTTATATATTTCATCTGTAAAATGGAGATAATAATAGTAACTTCCTAATATGACTCTTTGAGCATTAAATAATGTAATACGTGTAAGGCACTAAGGAACACACCTGGCACATAGGAAGTTCTCTATAACTGCTAGCTATTATATTGTATATCAATAATTTTGTTCCCTTAACATATAGATCTTTTGGGGGATCTGTCTTAGTTACCTAGTGCTGCAGTAACAGAAACACCGCAAGTAGCTGACTTTAAAAAACAGGAATTTATTTTCTCTCAGTTCTGGAGGCTCTAAGTCCAAATCAGGATCGCAGCTATATTAATTCCTTCTATAAGCCTCTCTCCTAGTTTCTGGTGTCTGCCAATGATACTTGACATTTCTTTCCTTGTAAACAGGTCCTCACGTGTCATCTGTCTTCTCCCTGTATGTGTCTCTGGGTCCATTCTTCCATTTTTAATAACTCAGAAATGATTAGATTTAGGACCCACCCTAGTTGACCTCATTAGCATAAAAAAAGTTCTATTTTTAAACAGGGTCATATTTACAGGTACAGGGGTTAGGATTTCAACACATATTTTGAGGAAACACAATTCAATCCATAACAGGATCAAATTTTACCCAAAAAAGGAATGGGAAGCCTCAAGAGACAGTGAGTTCCCTATCTGTAGAAGTAATCAAACTGAGCTAGGTGAGCACTGCACAGGGAAAATGCACATCAGATTAATTCATTTGATATTGATTGGACCAGGAACCTGAAGTCCCTTTCATTTATAAGAGTCTGTATTTCCATCGTTTTCTGTCTTGGTTATGTTTCCTTTTCTTGCTTCCCCAATTCACCTACTCTAGATCAGAGCATTTATAATCTCTTGATTCTGGACTTTTTTTTTTTTTTTTTTTTTTAAACTGGAAGGTATTTCATAAAAAGTCTTCTTTCAGAAAACAAAACTGACAATTCATAAAAGAGGGAAATAAAAAAATGAAAAATGTTAACCTCACAGGAAATCAAATATTTGATAATGTGAAGAATGCCCTTGCCTTTGTATGCATGAGTTTTTAAACTACTTAGAATTTTGTAGAAAATGCAAACTGTTTCCATCCAACTGCCACCCATACAAAACAAATCTTTCTGCAAGATGGATGAAACAGAAAAACTAATTTGAAGTCAGTATTTTCCGAACAAGAATTACAGGTATTTAACTCTAAAATATATTTCTCTGTTTCCTTTTTTCTCTATTCTACATTCAGGAAAATTCTAAATAAATCAATAGCTTGCTTTCTGATGTTCAAAGGAAAATCCATTTTCGAATCAAAGTGAAATCAAGAGCAATTATCAGAGTTTGGCCTCATATCTCAAGTTACTTTCTTTACTCTAGCCCCAGAATGGGGTAGGAAGGTTCTTCCTTCAGTTAAAGGCCACCAACACCTCCTCTGAGAAGTTGCCCCACCCTTTCCTGCACCTTTAATTTTTATCTCCTTTCTGACTTTCCCCCTAAATTTGCAAATTTTCTCACATCCTTGACATTCACTAAAAACCTTCCCTTGATGTTGTGTCCACCTCTAGCTGCCAACCAGTCGCTATCATTTCTGCATCTTCGTTCATCTTGTCCCCTTCACTACCTCCCACCTCCCTGCTTTAATTCTGCTGACCCCTAAACTGTCAAAAGTTTAGAAAATTCACATGTTGCTTTAGAATTATCCTATATGTCGTTTCCTAGCCATGACACCAGCCACCTTCCCTACAAGCAGTGATAGATGTTACTCAAGGGCTCCCATAATACCCCCTAATACCCTATTGAAATCACCAGTTTTCCTCACTAGCCTTGAGAGTAAAACCAAAAAATCAAACCCTTTGCAATCATAGCTACCCTGTAAGACAGAGTAGAACTACTCCATAGGGTTTTCAAGGAGTGGCTGGTAGATTTGAACCACTGACTTTTTGGTTAACAACTGAGCTCTTAACCACTGTGCCAACAAGGCTCCAGCCTTGAGAGTACAGCCCACGTAAATAAAGAAATGTATATTGACTCACAGAGTCATACATAGAATGCTTCAATTTTAGGGAAAATGCTTATGAAAGGAATTGACAAGGATATATGTTATAACCTTGATATGTACACTTGGATCATTGGAGTATTATATTTTTCCAAAAAAATTGTATTCAGTAGTAGCCAGTAACCTCTTTGGCCCTGAATGCTATCTCTATATGCATCAATGTCCAAGCTTAAATGTGAAATTACTATTTACATTCTTGGTGCCCTCCAATCAGTAATACGATAGTGAATACATCTCTCTCTCTAGGCCATTTGGTCTAATCTCTCTATGATCTACATAACTTCTCTTGACCTTTTCCCTCCAGATTCTTAACTCTAGCCCCTCCGAGATCCATGGAACACATGATATCCCATCCATTTTTTATGTCTCTGGAGTCCTTTGGAAAGGGAGTAGCCTAATTTTAACTATTTAGCCACAAGATAGGAGCCTTTGAAATGTGTTAAACTCAAAAATCCTGAGTGGGAACCTCATTTTTGTGTAAATTGAGTATTAGGTGATGCCTCCTGGATGTGTGAATTTTCTAAACTTTTGACAGGTTTGCCTTTATTTCTGTGAAATAAGCCTCCTCACTATGTTTCTCAGTTACTATGTTCTTACGAGAATGTTCTTGTGTGAATAAGCTATTGCCAGTCTTTATTCAGTCATAGCTGCCATTTTTTCCTTTATGCCATTCATTGTTTCCAGGTGTTACTGGCTCCCTTCTTTTCAAGATTCTGAACAGTAAATAATGCCTTTCCAATAAGAAATTATGCATTGCAGTGGTACTTTTCAAGAGATTGGAACTCCTATAAATTGTTCCTACCCTGCATTCTATCTCAGGGCCCAGTCATTGCTTCTACATGTAGCATGTGGAATGGACCGCTGTGAGCAATTCTGCAGTACCCTAGAGTAGCTCTTTCTGCTTTTTATCTATTAGTACTGCTTTTGTTATAATGAAGAATACATAGTAGTGGTAATTTTCCCGAGATTCAAATTCCTTTAGTTTTATTTATTTGGCCCATAAGTACTGCCTTTGCAGTAATGAAGAATGCATTGTAGCGGTAATTTTCCTGAGATTTAAAAAAAAAAAAAAAAAAACTTGGCTGTAAGTACTGCTTTTGCAGTAAGGAAGAATGCATTGTACCTTGTCTTAAAAATTTTCATGAAAAATAATAAAAAGGCTAAGAAGAAGGAGACAAGAATAAAATTGTATGCAGTCATTGCCAGGTGCCTTAATGTTTTGCAAATTTTCAAGAAATAAATTTTTTTTTAAAAAGCAGTTTTATCATTGAATCATATCAGCAGCATTTATGTCATCCAGAGGCCTCTGGGCGATCCCAGATCATGGGTATCAAAATCCATAGCTCATAACAAAAATTCTGAATTGGTCCTTTAATCAGCTTGACTTCATTAGTGAAAATACATAGTATCAAAAAAAATTCAAAGGAGAAAATAATTGGGTCTTTAACGGGCTGGAGAACACATTCATAGCCCAGCATATGCTATGGGCATCCCTAAACCCCTATCCCGCCAGCATAGATAGAATACGCTGTGGTAATACACACTTTCTTACTCAAAATCATAGAATATGACACATAGGAAGACCTGGAGAAATGATTTATCCAAGGCCACATAGTTTGAGGATTTTTTTTTTTTTTTAGTGTGGTGACATTTTGAAAGTTTAAAATTTTTGTTTTTGTATATTTTAATTTTTAAACTCCCCTTCATTGAGACTTATTGTGGGATAGAAATGTATTAAAAACTTGGCTTATAGTTTCTCATGGAAAATTTACAACAATGTTGTTAAGTTCACAGTACAATTATAAATTTTATTCCCATTTTACAGTAGAGAAAACAGAGGCATCGAGCAATTAGGACAGTTAATCTAAACCATATAGCTAGTAAGGGCTTAAGTCAGGTCAGACTGTTTCCAGAAAGCACAAAATGTTAACCAGTACTCTATACTGTCTCATGGCAAATTCAGGAATAGAAACGCAGAGGAGAAACTGACTATGAGACTCAAGCGTGTAGTTAGAAACAGAATGGGGCTTGGGAATACATATTTTTAAATAGAGTGTAGAAACTGAAATAGAAAAGTAGAATGATATTGGGAAAGAAAGACAAAAAACTTAAAAGATTTCAAAAATAATTTGTTCTAAAGAGATTCCTCTAAGCAAGTAATTCACTCCAGATTATTAGTCACAGATTTTGTTTTTATTTTGAGCTAGTGATTAGCAAGTGAAATGGCTATGTAAAGAATTTGTAAATGAATATTCTCTGGGTGAGCAAATTTTTCAATCTTCTAAAAAAAAAAGACAAGTAATAGAACTAAAAAATATTAAGCCCATTTGGATGGGAAAGGAAAATACTAAAGCATTTGCACTGACATCATTGTTTACCCGGTAGAGACCCTCCTAATATTCTAGGAAAAATAACTCCTTCAGGAAGGGTTTCTGTTCTCAGAAAAACATTCCACATACCTTTAAATTAAGCATAAAATGCAAGGCCCAAGGGACTTTTCCCTACCAATAAAGTCATCCTAAATGTATATGAATTTATTATCTAAAATAATGGGTAAAAATATGATAACCTAAATACAAAGAAATGGAAGGATTTTTTTTCCCTTTGTTATCCTATTACATAAGCCCAATTTCCATCCTCTCTTCGAGTTAATCATCATCAAATTGCATTAAATCAGAGATGGCATGGCTGCGACTGGCTAGATACCAATGTTTCTCATTGTTTGGTTATACTGGAAATGTCTTTGTAATAATTTTAATCTAAAAGACTTTTACCACAATTCTGTTAGATTTGTAAACAACAGAGGTTTGGTGGCAGGGTGGGGTAGGTGGAGACAGAGGAAGGAGTGTGTGTGTCATGTGTATATATACTTTTTTCCTAAACATAAGAGTGGCAAGACCATATCAAGACTCTTTCTCTCTCAGACACACACACACACACACACACACACACACTCTCACACACACAGTTTCCCTCCTCCTGCCCCACAAAACTTCTGCTGGTTCGAAGTCTGAGAGAATTGGGGAAAAAAGGAGAGTGTGATGAGGTGGAGACATTTACTTTTTTATTTCATACATTTCTGTACTGTTTGCTTTTTTAAATCACGTTCACGTGATCTTTTCAGGTAAAATAATAAATATTTTGAACTTCGAACAAAATGAAAAGACAAAAAATACACACACGGCTGTGCAATAAAGAAAACAGAGGAGAAGAACAAGTGAAATATTCCAAGATGGCAATGCCCTTTGTATTATTCTTTAGCTGAAAGGCGGAGTTTCTCCTGAGGGTTTAGGTTGTTTTCCCTAGGCAAGGGGTGGGGCGAGGGAAAGGGAAGGCAGATTTGTGTCTGTAGCTGATTGGCAGTTTCTGTGAGAAATTATCCACTCCAATAAGTTTTGTTATTTTGGCAATTTCTTTCTCAGAATTGATGGTGCCCTTTACTTTCAGGCGGGGGATGGTGCGGGGAATGGGATGTTGTTTCTAGTGACTGCTGGGAGAAGGCAGTGGGGGCGGCTGTCTGACTGAGAGACTGAAAAGGTTCTGGGAGAATGGAATGTTGTTGTTTCTCAGTTTTCGAAGCCACTCTTCTTTTTGATCCTGTTTATACTTTAAAATTTCACACTGTGGTCAAACTAGGTAAGGTATAATTTAACATCTCCCCTATAAACATTGGATAACTGCTCTTGCTTGTGTGCACACAAGCACACAATTTTTATAGGCATTTAAGATGAGTACCTTTGGGGGAAAAAATCACATTTTAATTAATATCCAAAATGTAACAGTTGAATATTTTAAATGCAGCCTGTTTTTGCTTTTCCTGTAGAGTTTTCCTATCTGTTTAATAGAGATAATATATAAATCCAGGTACTGTCCTTCTGAACTATAGTTTAGAGCTACACTGAGGAAGAAAGTTCTAAATAAGATAAAGTTAAGATATATATTTCAGATCAAGCATTCTAATGGGACATAAAAAAGTAAACTTTAAGTTTACCAAAAAGGAATATTCCAGCAATTACCAAAAGATTCCACAGCTGTTAAACCAGAGAAACGCTTTTTCTTTCTTTGATTCTAACTCATCATCTCTCACAATTACCTCATAACTAATCAAGGCTTTTATGAAAACGCTAGTAGCCCAAAGAGCCACTTTGATTATCTTCATTCCATTGGCACACTATTTACAGGCCTGATTATTGCTGCTAATAACTTTTTTTTTATTTTAAAATTTGTTCGCTTGAAATCTGCTTTTACAACAACAATAAAATGTGGTCTGAAATATTAACAGAGTATATGGATAGAGCATCAATTTTCTTGAGCATTTCTTTACAGCGTGTAATAAAAATGTACTCAGAGACAGGGAAAGGATGCAGTTGTTGATCTTGATGACTGTTATATCCAGGTTTGGTCGACGCTCTTCTTGTTATTTGAGGACATGCTGCTTGGAAGAGTTATTATAAGAATATATGTGCATGACTAACAGACATTCATAATAGATAAATAGCCATTCCTAAATTAGATCGTGATCCATGCATGCATTCTTACAAAGCCGTTATGCTAGATTTTGCCAATAAAATCATGTATCAGGCATAAATACTGGTCTTCATTTGCAAATAGTCAAATAAGGACTTTAAACAACAGTGCTCCTCACAAGTAGATTCTAGGTCCTTATATCACTCAGCTATTGCCACAACAATGGTGTGTAACAACAAAAATAAAATCTTGACATTTCAGTGACTAACAACAATAATCTTTTATTTTTTGCTCTCATACCTAAGGATCAGGCTCAACTGATGTAAGCTGGACTCAGTTGGGCTTGGCACCAAATTTAGGGCTGGGTCCAAGTCTACTATATCCTCCATGAGCCTGTTGCTACCTAAAAAAAGAGCACAAAAGGGAATATTCCACCACACTTCAAGGCTGTGTTCCTGTCACACCTGCTATCACTTTGTTGGCCAATACAAATATCATGGCCAAGCCTAGAATCAAATGATTAAGGAAGTATACTCCTCCCATGGGGATAAAAAAAGAGAGTGAATATTTGCCAGGGTGGGGGGTGGGGGATGCGAAATCAAATCCAATCTCCCAAAGCCCTCCTCTCGTTACATATTATTTTTTCTCTAGGAAATTGCATCAAAACTAGAGATTTTATTTCTGTCTATGCATGGATAGTTTACTAATTTACGTATCTCTAGCTCAGAAATCTCCTCTGAGTTTCAGATTTTTATAACCAAAAATTACTTGGTAAGTGTACTTGGATATTTCAAAGACATTTCAAACTTATTATGTCTTAAATAAAGCTCATGATCACCCCCACTACTTCCCATAGACCAAAATCCAGTATTTTCATAATGTGCTGTAAGTCGATGAATGCCACAACATCCATATAGGCAAATCAGAAACTTAGGGATCTATAATATTCCTGATAAATTCAATTGATCTCTAAGTTCTATTTTACCTTCTAAATGTATCTTAAACCCTTCTCTTCTCTTCTGTTCATCTTCACCAGCATCCTACTCCACACTACCAGATCTCACACCTAGACTACTCTAGTATCTATTAGCAAGTATATCTACTTTCACACTGGCTCTATTTAATTTGTTCTCCATTTAGAGCATTATTTTAGAAAAGTAAATCCGATCATGTCACCATTCCTGTTTAAAAACTCTTCAATGGTTTGGTAGTTTTAAATTATGTCCCAAATTCTTTAACACTAATTATTTAAAAAGTGGAAACTAATTCCCCTCCTTTGAAAGTGTCCAGGACTTAGTGACTCTCTTCTAACAAATAGAATGTAATGGAAGCGCTGTGGCCTCTGAGGCTCGGTCTTAAAGAAAGATAACTTTGGTTCTCTCTCTCTCAGATCGCTTGCTGCCACAATGAGGAGATACTCAAGCAGCCTTGTGGAGCAGTCCATCTGAGGAGGAACTGAGGCCTCCTACAAACAGCCAGCACCAATTTGTCAGCTATGAGAGTGAACCACCTTGGAAGTGGCTCCCCAGACCCAGTCAAGACTTCAGATGACTGAAGCCCTGTCCAATATCTTGACTGCAGTGTCATGGGGACTTCAAACCAGAACCTCCCAGCTAAGCTGCTCTTGGATTCCTGACCCACAGAAACTGTGAGACACTAAATTTTTATTATTGTTTTATACTGCTAAGTTTTGGAATAAATTATTTCACAACAATAGATGACTTCTTATTGCTCTTAGGATGAAAAACAAAATGCTTAACATGCATATAGAGCCTCTACCACCTCCTCAGGCTCTAGCTCATAACCTGTATCCCACCACTCTGCCTCCTTTCAGTTCTTTGAAAACACCCTGTAGGACTTTTGCTCGTGTTCTTTTTTCCAGGAAAGATATTTCTTTCCATCTTCACTTAGTTATATATTCTCACTAAATCTCAGCTCCCATGTTTCTTCCCCAGGTGTTCTTTTCCAGATATACTTGACCAGGTCAAACCCCCTATTTTAACTTCTTTCTGCATCATTTACCTCCCCCATCCAATATAGCATTTATCATGTGATAATTTGATTCCTACCTCTTTCCCACTAGACTTCATGAGACTTCTGTTTGCTCCTCATTGTTTCCACACTACCTATAATAATGACTGGCACAGAGTTGAAAATCAATATACATTTGTTAAATGAATTAATAGGTGAATGAAGGTAAGATGTACCATGTAAAAATGGAGAGGTTCAGAGTGACAAAAGCTGGAAGGCTGTGCGAAGAAGTATGAAGACATAGTGTCGAATTTGCTTTTTATCTCCACAATTTCTGTTGCCTCTATCCTTCCACCACTTCTTCAGTAGTCTTTCCTTTCTCCCTGTTTCACCTTAAAGTTTTTAAAACCCTTATTTCTATTTTCCCTGCTGTCAATATCAGTCATTAACAAAGGGTCAAATAAGATAATTCACACTAAGATGCTTATTGTCAGCAGTAAGTCTCATTGTGCTGCTAGGCAATGGAGGGAGGTGGAGGTAGGGGAAATAGGCTGGCAAGCAGCACAAACACTAGCACAGAACGGAGGCCCAGGTAGGCGTCAGCAACTTGGAGGAAAACCTAGGGCAGGGAGTGGAGTGGAGGTAAAGCAGAGGGCAGTGGAGATGTTTCAGACCAATGGTGAGCAGCACTCCTCATCCAATGGTATTGGATTTAAGAAGCAAGATGGGGACAAAGCATCCAAACTCTAGGGTAAAATCAGAAGTGCCCATTGCCAAGCTTAGTCTGTCTAGAGATGTCTATCTGAGGTGAATGAGATAAGAAATAGGAGGACATGATCTAGCACTGAGAAAAGAGGCCCACAAGAACAAGGCAGAAAAAAAACATTTCCAGCAGCAAGTTTTAACAGAGAGCAGACATCCTTCTGGGCACAAGAAAATTGGAAGAAATAGAGAAACCCCGGATGACGGAAGAAAGGCCTTCCCATCTAGGACACTGTAATCCATAGACTTGCCATCTCCAGGATTTCCTCACTCCATTCAGGAGCAGGGAAGGCTTTTCTCAGTGCCCCATGACCAGGAGCAGCTCTGATGGTCCTGCCCGGATGTGGCTCCACTAGGGAAACTGTGGAGGCCAGTGCTCAGTGTCTGGAGATAGACTGAGGATTGGACTGGCTCAGTGGTATATACACTAGCTAAGTGACTAACAAGGTTCAGGTTATAGGTTATCCTGTAAGTGGAAAAAAAATTAAGTTAAACGAATAAATTCTGATTATGAACTTCTAAACATAAAGTAGGCAAGATGGTGTTTGCTGGACCAGAGCATTGCAGCATGCATTAGGAACATATGTGGGCTCAGAAATACTTGCTGATAGGTTGATATATTTCCAGGACAGCAGCTACCTTCCTTCAGACGCTCTGAGTGTGGTCATGTACCAAACCACTGAGCACTCCCTGATGACTTGAAGTCAAATTGACCATGGCCCATGACAAACAACACAGAGGGAAACTTCTCAAATAGACGGCAAGTAGTTTTATAAACAATCAAAATTTTCGAAGGTACATATTAAATTCATTTCTTGCTTTTGATTTTGTAAGATATAAAACCTCTTAATGGCTTTATTACAGTTTATTTGCTTAGCAGAAATATCATTGGCATCTCAGTGACTAAAAGGAAAGGCCCAAGGCACCATTGATCTAGGATTTTGAATTTCCAGTCTTAATGCCTGAAAAAGTCTTAACAAACTATCTCTTCAACTGATTGTTATTAAAACGGATTGTGCGAAGATTAAAAAAAAATTACTCTAAATTATCAATTTGCTTTACAATGGCTTATTCTATCACATGTACAGACACAGCCTTTTCAACCTATAACATAAAGGGGACATTGCCTTGTCCAGCACTAACCTCTAATCTTGTCATCACCTAGGCCTACAGATTCCAGAATAAACAATAGCCTACTCCAACCAACACCACCCCTGGCCTAATGAATAAATTACTCGGCTACATTCTCTTGACATGTTCTGTTGGAATTCAAAGGCCTTCAGAAGAATTGCTTTAAGATCATCAGCCTTGCCTTCTAAATTTTCCTTTGGGGCTCTACTAAAGTACTGTGTGGCAGAGAGGGCACTTCCTCAGCCATAAATAAATGTTGAGCCCAACCATACTTTCTCATCCTCATTGTTAGGAAAGTAGGAGGCTATTTCCGGTTGTCAGGTTTTATGCAGTTGATGACACTTAGGGTCATCAAAAATGAAATTATGAAGCCAAACTTTTTCCTATAATTTGTTATTGAAGTAATGCATTTAAAAAACCAACTATCTTAATTTAGGAGAATGCAAATACCTTAAGGACATCTTTGGTAAGCTTTCTCAATAAGTCATTGTCAAGATCTGCTTGAGATCCATCACATATATATTGTAACTAAGTGTAAGAGTTTCCAACATATTTGTCTTTAAAATAAATTAAATCAGATTTAGGTTATCCATACCCTAATACCACTCTCACTCATTTGCATCCTCATATGTTTCCTTGTTGTTGTTGTTAGTTGTCGTCGAATTGATTCCAACTGATGGCAACCCCATGTGTGCAGTCAAACTACTTCATAGGGTTTTTAAATCCATGACCTTTGGAGGCAGATTGAGGCACCTCTGGATGAGCTCAGGGAAAAAATTGTGTAATTACATCTAGTGCTGGCAATTTTGAATACCATGTTTGAATACCTTACTTGGGTACTGTTGTGGATTGAATTGTGTCCCACAAAAAAAAAAAAAAAAAAAAAAAAAAGTGTTGAAAACCTAACCTCTGTACTTGTGAATGTGACCTTGTTTGGGGAAATAGGGTTTTTATTTGCAAATGTTATCAGTTCATTTAACGAGATCATACCAGAGTAGGGTGAGTCCTAATCTTGCATGAGTTATGCTTTATAAAAGAAGATGACATACACAGAAACAGAGTGATACACAGGAGGAAGACTGTGTGACAGTGGAGGCAGATGCATCTAGAAAGAGCAAAGCAATGCCAAGGATTTCCAGCAGCACCAGAAACTAGGAGAGAGGCATGGAACAGTTCCTCACTCAAA
Organism: Trichechus manatus latirostris; assembly: GCF_000243295.1. Taxonomy (NCBI): domain Eukaryota; kingdom Metazoa; phylum Chordata; class Mammalia; order Sirenia; family Trichechidae; genus Trichechus; species Trichechus manatus. The sequence goes on from NW_004443938.1 coordinate 33,520,306, forward strand.
GCCCTCTGAAGGAATCGACATGGATAATACCCTGATTTGGACTTCCGGTGTCCAGAACGGTGAGAAAATAAAGTTCTGTTCATTAAAGCTGTATACTTTGTGGTATTTTGTTATGGCAGCCCTAGGAGACTAAGACAGGTACCCCCGTGGTGTACCCTCCCAGGTTCCCCAGGAAGTGTCATCAGTCATGTGCATCTCAAGAGAAAAAGAAAACAAGTAATCTAGAACACTCAGTCTTCTATAAAAATTAAAGAGTATCTGAAAAGAAATGTCTGTCTTCATCTTAGTGCCTAAAATATCCTGAACTAGTGCAATGTTACACCAGATTTTCCCTCATACTTTCCCTGCCTGTCCACCGCAGCAATCATTTTGTTTAACTGTAACAATTTATCATACTTTCCCTGCCTCTCCACCACAGCGATCATTTTGTTTAACTATAACAATTTATTCATGTTTGTTTCCGCACTAGGCCTACTAGGACTCCTCACTAAGACACTAGTCTTAAGAGCATGGCTGTGTCTTTTTATCTTTGGGTCCAGGATCCAGCACAGGGCCAGGCACACAGAAACAATTCAATAATACTTGCTGAATGCCTAAATGAAATGGTTGGACGAATGAATGGACAAATAGACAGATGAATGTCTAGATGGATGCTACAGAGAATGAATATAGAGGCTAATGTCCACCTAAACCACTAATGTTGCCTTCTTTTATTGAACTTTGAAAGTTCTGACAATGTTTTGAGAAACAAGGTTATGTTTTGACAAAACTAATTTAGCCTTTTGCGAAGCATAATTTTGGAGCCCAAATGACTATGTTTGACAGCATCTCTTTAAGCAGGCCTGCATTTTATTTAGAGCAAGGCATCATGACTGACAAGTTATATTTTATCTTTGTTTGAAGGTCTTTGCAGAAATATATGACTGCACCAGTTATGAATTCTTTCTGATTTCTGCTTCTTTATAACCTCTGACAGAAAGGCAATGCTTCTAGGAGTGCAAAGTCTTAGTGGGTTTCCCAGAATCCTTAAAGTGTTGTAGGAAGACAACAGCATTCTAAGAGTCACCTGAATTCTCCTAAAAGGGATGAAAAATATAGGTTTTTTGAAAACTTCTTTAAGGGAGAGGTATGAAACAAGAAACAATGGCACAGGGCCATTGCAAGGGAAATGGATGTGCTTCTTTGCGGAAGGGGTTTACTACATAGGGTAACTGACTAAATTAAAGTCAATATAGGTCCTAAAAGGAGCCCTGGTAGCGCAATAGTTAAGTGCTTGGCTACCAGTCGAAAGGTCGTCAGTTCGAACCTACCAGCAACTCCACCAGAGAAAAGACCTGGCAATCTGCTCCCATAAAGATTACAGCCTAGGAAACCCTATGGGGCACTTCTACTCTGTCCTGTAGGGTCGCTATGAGTTGGAATAGACTTGACAGCACGCAACAATAACATAAGTCCTCAAACCATATGAATCTGTACATGTGTCTACAAATTAAATCATTGATTCCAATTTAGTGTCTCAGACTTTCTGAGGATAGCATTTCCAAAAACACCCAGGAAGATTTAAAGTGTGAATAATCCCAGATTTACCTCTCCTCTTTTAAACTAAAAAATTTAGATATTAAATGACAAATTGTTGTTTTTAGGTGCTGTAGAGTCGATTCCGACCCGTATCGACCCCATGTGACAGAATAGAACTGCCCCACAGGGTTTACTTGGCTATAATCTTTATGGAAGCAAATTGTCAGGTCTTTTCTTCTGTGGAGCTGCTGGGTGGATTCAAACACCAACCTTTCGGTTAGCAGCCGAGCACTTAACGGTTTGTACCACCAGGGCTCCTTCATGACAAATTAAGACATTTGAATTTTATTGTTTAATATAAGCTTACCTAGATTGATTAGTGTGTGGAAAATTTTGACTTGAGACATGGAAAAAGAAATCAACTCTGACTTTAAAGAAAATGGTACAAGTAAATGGAAGGCAGAATTTAGCTTACTTTTGGCGTTGGCTTCTTTTTCCTGAGCTATCTTTGTAAATGCTGTAAGTAGCAACTTAGACATGTTGGAGAGGTTTTTTTTTTTTTTCTTTCTTTTTTTAAGGAAGGATTTGGCCAGGAACTTAGTTATTTGCATATAGGAGAATCTTGACATATCCTGGGCTTTATCTTGTCCACGTTGTAAAATGTGAACGTGAGCATTAAGATTTTAAAAAAATCAGCAGTTGCTGAACACGTCATTGAAAATGTATTCATTCCAAATGGAATTATCATCTTTGGTGATGTTTTCCTTTATAAACCTTAAAAAGCTGAAAAATTGTAATGAAAACCACATGGTTGCCTCATTGCACCACCATTCTTGGCAGGGCAAATGCTGCCTGGCAGCCTTCTGTCAGCTGGGCTGTGGTAATCAGAGCAGTATTGCCCTGTCATTAAATCCAATGCTTTCTTTCTGAGAACCCATCAGTGGGTGCCTTTTCTTCCTATCGGTCTTCTCAGTACTGTTTAGAAAGGGCTTCTGTAGATGAGAAGAAAATGTCCTCTTAGACAGAGCTGCTGAAATAGTAAAAAAAAAACAAAAAACAACCAAGTCGTCTAGTGAGTCTGCAAAGAAAAAACCAGCAAGTTCTGCCTGCCTGTTGCTTTGGGCCTGACCCCAGAGATGGAGGAGCCCTGGCCTGACTCCAGTCTTGCTCAGCTTCAGTTTCTTCCCTAGGCCATGAGGAGCCTCCCTCCCTAGGGAAATCACATCAGGAAGAATCAAATGTATGGAATTAAGAAATTAGGATATAAAGACTTAGAACACAAACATGAGTTTTTTGTATTTGGCTTGGGAAACAATGACAATATTTTAATTCCAACCAACTTGGGGGAAAAGACGTATTTGGAGCAAAAATGACCAGGACAACATGCCTTTAAGTAGGCCTGATTCTGACTGGGCAGACACAGCTTTGCTATTATCATTGAGCATATGAATTCTGAAGCTTCTAGGAAAGAGATATCACAGGAGGAATCATCAGGATGGTTTCTAATGCAATATGAGAGTCAATAGGAAATTGGAATTCGCACAGAAGAATTTGGCTTTATAGCCAAATTGCATAAACCAACACATTATTCAACTCTTCCTGTTCCGTGTTAATTAAACAAAATGAAAACATACAAACTGCCTAGTAGAGTTTCTGCACATTATTGACACTCGGTAAATGTTAGTTTGTTCCTCTTGGGTCAGGCAAGTTTGCCTTGAGATCCCTTGGTCCACAGCATTGCTTAGCCAACCCTTAAGTACCTCCGATGCTCACCAAAGCTCCACAGGGCCTCTTCCTTCCTTCAACCACCTTCCATTGCTTCATCTTCTTTCCTGAGACTGATATTGACTGAGAGAAAGAAGAATAATCTGAAAAGAAGTTGACGAATTCAGCCCAGTTCCAGCTACTTATTTGAGTAAGACCTTTTAAAGTGAGCCCGTTCCATGACCTTTAATCTCAGGAGCCTAGAATCCAAGACCTTGGATGGACTTTACTCTAAAGCTGAGAATACTATGTCCCAGAAGGAGTAAGTTAATTAATCAAAGTTGCACAATCAAAGACAGCCTGGATCTTATCTTATGACTTAGAAGCAGGGGTAATTTTTGTTAGACTATTTTCTACAGTTGTTAGCTGTTCTCCATGAACAGACAAGAAATTGTACGTGTCTGGAACTACCAGGATATAGCATTGGAGGTTGCACCACAAATAAAACATATATGTATATATATAATATATACAAACACAAGTGTGTGTGTGTGTGTGTGTGTGTGCGTGTTTCTATTATGATGGGCAGAGAAGAATATGGACTTTATTCAGTGTTCTCATTCCAGCTTTTCCTCTCACAAGTGCAAGTCCTGAAATACCTCTGGAAGTCCAGCTACTGAGCAAGCTTGAACCACTGAGGGCAGACTTGCTCTCTTCCAGCCCTTCACCCAACCAAAACCAAACCCAAGCCCATTGCAGTGGGGTTAATTCCAAACATAACAACCCTATAGGACAGGGTAGAGCTGCCCCATAGGATTTTCAAGGATGTAATTCTTTACACAATCAGACCGCTTCATCTTTCTCCTGTAGATTGGTTGGTGAGTTTGAATCACTGACGTTTTGGTTAGCAGCCGAGCACTTTAAGTACTGTGCCACCAGGGCTCCTTTTCACCTAACCAGTGAGGGAAATATATCATGTCACAAGGCTTGTGTAATCACTCTCTGTGTTTCAGTTGATAGATTTAACTTTCAGAGAGATCATTTGTCACTCAAATAATAAAATTGTTTATATTGTATGTGTTCTACAATTTTCCAAGGTTTTGCACTTGTTATCTTGTTTGATTGTCATTTCTGTGAAGCAGGCAGGGATAGATAGATATCATTGCCCTTATTTTAGTGATAAGGGGAATGAAATAGAGGTAAAAATGTCTCAGAGAAATACACTTGAGGTAGACTGTCATCAGGTGATGTGAGGCAGCTAGATGATAAGTGAGACTGGTGAGTATTTAACTGAGAGTCTGACAATGGATATAAATATACCATAGTTAATCAAATAAAAAATATGGCTATCATTATTTTGTTACAGAGCATTTTGAGCAAACTTTTAAACAGCATACAGTTGAATTTATAAAGACCTTTCTCGGAAGTGTATCTATCGGGATTTAACCTAACCTTGGTCTTCCACCCAGACTTGATGAGGCTGAACTACTGAATCATTGCCTTGAAGTCAGAGCTCTTCTAGGCTTAACCCCAGGTGCCCCCCTCTCTCTAGCTGTATGTGGTCTCTTTTCCCTTATGAGCTTTCCAGGAACAATTAAATAAACAGCTTTAATTTCCTTTCTAGCCCCTGTGCATTAGCTGGAGGGGCTCTATTCTGCCTTGAACTGTCTCTCCCCAAATGGATGAAGCATAAGGGGATCACTGAGCTATAGGGTGTCCCTGGACATTGCCAACCTCCTCCCCCACCAATTACTAACTCTTCTCAACTCAAGAAAGTCTTCTCCTGGAATTGCTCTTTTCTGAATATGAGATAAAGTTTACCCTCCTTCTCTTAATTCGTCCTTTGATTAGCAGCTGCAAAGTGTAACGACTTTCAACTACAAAACATCTCTGAAGCCTGTTGCTACCAGTAACACAACATACACCATTTAAAGAACTCTGTCTGATACAAACTGTTCTAGCCAAGAAGTTCCTTCAAGCTGATTTCTAAAATAGATGATATTCTTTCAGAACAAAACATTTTATGCTAGATTTTTCAATGGTGATTTAAATCATCGCATGACCCAGTTATCCTTAAAAGCTCAACTTCTTTGCTGTTGTGTAGCTCGGTTAAATAATGATTTCTAGGACAATGAGAGCATTAAGGATCTTCTGTTACTTTCAATAAGCTCAAAGGTCTTGTACATTTGGTATTGAAAGTCCTCACAGAGTCCTTTTAAGGGAAAGCAGATAGGTAGCATCTGTACAGATTTGGAGAAGAGCCAGTGAATGGTCAACCATCTCTTCTTTAGTGGATTTTGGTTTTATTAAGACTTTTAAACTTATTTCCCTAGAAGATTACATGAATGTCATTTACCCCACATTTATCCTATGTTCAGATGACACTTATGTTATCAGTTAACTGTTCATTTAGTTCCAAAAGGTGTAAGAAGTTAATTTTTTTTCTTCCAGACTCTATCTTTTTGCCTTCTTCTTACGATGTCTATCTCTCTGGCCTCTCTGGCCTTCCAGACCTGCACTATCCAATACAGTGGCCACATGAGGCTATTTAAATTTAAATTTAATTAAAATTAAATGAAACTAAGAATTTAGGTTTTTGATTGCATTGGCCACATTTTAAAGTGCTCAATAGACACACGTGGCTAATGGCTACTGTACTGGACAGTGCAGATATAGAACATTTCTATCAGTGCAGAAAGTTCTATTGGACAGTGCTGCTGTAGACTTTCTGATCCATGGGAACAGGGACCATATCTGTCTTTCCTACTGTAGCCCAAGGTCTTGAGTGCCTAACATATATCCAGGAAGAATGCTCCTGCTTGCAACGTGGGAAGACAGAGGAATGAGGCCTTATAAAGAATCTCTCATTGGGAAAAAAAAAAATGAAGGCAGGCATAGTTAAATGGCTCTGATAAATGTGGGCAGGAAGAATGGCTACAAGCCAAACACAATCGTGTGCCTATTCAGTAACCACAAAAAGACAAATGGTTCATAATGAGTTATATTTCCATTCAACATGTAAATTAAAACAATTTCTAATCTGCCTACTTTATCAAAGCTAGTAATTAAAATCACTGATTTAAGCAGGTCCTGGCTGGTGTTGGAACAATAACGACAAAAAGTATCAATGTGGCAAAAGGGTTCTCCAGTCACTTCCTCATTCGTTCAACACCTTCTTGAGCTCATATATAAAGAATGAATGACAAAAAAAGGTTGGGGAAATATCACGTAGACACCTACGACACAAAAAACAATGTCTTTATATAAAGGCAGACGCTAATAAACAAACACATTTAGTTGCAGGAGTTTACTTATAAGTTGTTTGTTAAAATAAGCTTTTCCATAGAAATAATGTCCTCTGGGAAACAACATGTCCTATGACATTAGGCTCCAAGGGCAGCCTTCCAAAGCCAATGTCATCAATCTCAAAGACAAGATAGACTCTTACAACTGTGTACATCACTACTTCTGTGGGCAAATACATTCAAAGTTCTAATTTGGGGTGCCAGAATCCTCTCACAAAAATGTCTCCTCTACTAATCCCTGCCTTCCTTAACTCTGAATTACTGGTGGTGCATTTGAGGCCAAGAGGGTGGAAACTGAGATGGGGAGAAGCAGGGAAACAGGGTAAGAGGTGGCAGGAGCTTGGAGAAAGGAGTAGGATGAACAGAGGGTAAGAAGTAGAAGCAGGACACCTAGGAGATGCTAAGGTGAAGGTACGATGGTGAGGAGCATCCTTTTACCCCTTTAGTCTGAAAAAACAAACAAACCAGTTGCTGTTGAGTTGACTTAGGCTCAAGGCTACCCCATGTATGCCAGAGTAGAACTGTGCTCCATAAGTTTTAAATGGATGATTTTTTGGAAGTAGATCACTGGACTTTTCTTCCGAGGCACCTCTGGGTGGACTTGAACCTCCAACCTCCAACCTTTTGATTAGCACTCGACTGAGTTAACCATTTGCACCACCCAGTGACTTTTATTAAACTGCTATGAAACCCCTCTCTTCCTCACAGCCACCAGCACTGTGATAAACCCTGAAATTGCTTCCCACTTCTCTTAAGATAAACACTCAATCTGTTGCCGTAGAGTTGATTCTGACTCATGGCAACCCCATGTGTTACAGAGTAGAACTGAGCTCCATGGGATTTTTTTGACTATAATCTTATTGAAGTAGATTGCCAGGCCTTTCTTCCATGTTGCTGCTGGATAGGCTTGAACCTCCAACCTTTCGATTACTAGCTGAGAGCAAACTTTTTGCACTCCCAGGGACCAAGATAAAGACAAGAATCTTAATTTGACCTGAGGTCCATTTGTCTGGCTCCTCTCCTGCCTCACTGTTGCATGTTTGCCATTAGCCTCTCCTTTCCAGTCACACTGACTCCCTCTCAATCACTTCAATGCATTTATGCTGGCCCCCTCAGGCCTTCAAGTATGCTACTCACTTTACCTGGAAAGTTCTTTTCCTTCCTTGGATAAACTAATTCCTATTTAACCTTCACATTTTGGTTTTTACCATCTTTTCTGGAAAATCCTCTTCGAACCCTAGATTTGGTTAGATCTTGTCCATTACCTCTACTCATAGCGTCATGGATTTTTCCCTTGATTGCACTTATCAGAGCTATTATTTTACATCTATTCATGTAATTGTAAGGAGCCTTGATAGCACAACGCTTAAGTACTTGGCTGCTAACTAAAAGGCTGGTAGTTCAAACACACCCAGCAGCTCCCTGGGAGAAAGACCTGGCAATCTGCTCTCATAAAGAAAACCCTATGGGGCAGTTCTCCTCCGTCAGGTGAGACAAAATTGACTTGATGGCACACAACAACACGTAAATTGTTTGATCAAAGGCTATTTTTCCTTCTAGAGTTTAGGTTGTAAGCTCCAGAAAATTTGTTCTGGTCTATTTTCACTCACCTCTGTGTTCTTGATGCCTTACCAAGGGCATGGCACATAGCAGATATTCAATAAATATGTGTCGAGTAAACGAATGAATGAATGAATAAGAAGTGATGAGAAGAGACTCCGCCACTAGATGAGAAGTTTGGGAGGTTAGTCCTCACTGAGTATGAAGGAAAGAACAAAGAAGGGTGATATTTACTTGTATATCTAGATATTCTTAAATAAGTGGCGTCCACAGCTAAGGAATTGCCCACATTCACTTGAAAGTCAAAATGTTCATGCAATTCAGTGCGTTTTTCCATCTTTTCTCTCTAATCATCCTCCTTTCCTGTCATATGTCATTTATTCTAAGAGACTCGGGCTGAATGTTTTAGTGTAATTGAGAAGACAGGAGGTTCTTTCCTGCAGCAGAACACACACTTCCTCTCCCTAAAAAAGAAAAATACTTTAGAAAGCTCAACTGCTCACAGAACACTCGATTTAGAATTGTCAGGGAAAAAAAGAATCAAATCAGAAAGTTACCTCTTTGCTTCACTCTCATGGTTACAGTTAAATAACAGCAGACCAAGAAAATAAATGTGCCTAATTGTAGAGTTTGTAGGACCTTGCAGGGTTTCATGACAGGGAGCACTTGTCTTCCTAAATGGGATTTACTCTAATGGGTTAGCCTCCTAAGAACATACTAGTATTTATGTTTTGTGTTTCTGGCCCTAAGGGGTTAAAATGGAACGTGGCCGCTTTTTCAGCACTCTGTTGTGTCCTGCTAAAATCAAAAAGAATTGCTTATAAAGGCAGAAATGTCATCATTTTTGCACTTTCCCTGTCCCCACCATCTAAAAATACAAAACGCTGGAATTTCTAGAGCAGGTGACATTTTTTTTAAAAAGCTTAAAGAAGACTAATTGTCTAAGATCTAAATGTAGTTTAGAGAAGAGGACAGAAATAGAGAGGTGTCTCTCCAAGTGACCCAGTCTGGATAAAACCAGGCACATAATTCATTTGAAAGGCTTTTTTGACTCTGCATTTTTCCTCTAGGTTTAAAGGGAAGCATTGCTTTTTCAGCATAATGGATAATAGTGTCATCTTGGCTACCTTCTGTCCACAAGTAGGGTTAATTTTAGCCTGATCCTCATGTTGAGCACATGGAGGAATTTATATTTCTCATCAACCTTTGCTAGAAGCCTAAGATAGCGTTCAAGTCTCAGAGAAAGAATCTCCTGTTTGAAGAAATTCTCCCCCATCTTGTTCATTTCAGGCCACGTGTTGAAGTCAGAGAAGGTAGTTGTGAACTTAGAAAAAGCTTCAGCTGTTACTGTATGGAGCCCTGGTGGTGCAGTGGATAAGAGCTCAGACTGCTAACTGGAAGGTTGGTGGTTTGAATCCACCAGCAGCTCCTTGGAAACTCTATGGGCCAGTTCTACTCCATCCTATAGGATCACTGTAAGTTGGAATTAACTTGACAGCAACGGATTTGGTTTGTTTTTTTGTTACTGTATATACCACTGCTACTAACTGTGGGCTTTCTCTGCAGAGTTTAACATTTTTCCCTCTTTGATATGTACTCTGCTTCTTAGTTTAACTGCACCTTTCAAAACACTTCCTTTGCGTTCTAGTGTGAAGGAAATTGATCATTCTTCAAATGTATGTTTTTAATTGACTTCCTCCTTCCTGGCTAGGAAATTAACTTTCAGTCCTCCCTTATTTGATCTGTTAAGCAGGGTATGTGACACCTTCCCAGACAACAAGATTTAATGAGATCCCAAATGCCGCAGACTTCACCTGACAGAGGCTCAACATTTCCACATCACTTTTAAAGATATAACAATCAGACTTACAATTGAATTCTAGCCACAAAGCACATTGATTGACACTGTTGTCCATAATATATTGAAACAGCCAGCTATTGTTTCATTTCTCGTCTGTTGCAAGACGCTGTTTAAAGATCGATTGCTTTCTCCTTGTGCAGAGCTGCTAGAAGTGGGCACCTGAAGCCTCAACTGAAAACGTATTTACTCATTTTCAATCTCATATGATTTTTTTTTCCCATAAAAATTGAAATCTAATGTTTGAATTGAGAAGGATCAATAACTTCTGGGAACACCTATGCCCAAGTATTTCAAAGCCCATTCTAAGAAGTTCTGCTTGTTCTTGCCAATTGTTTGCCAAACTTCCACCTGGGCAACTAGGTTGGTGACCAAACAGGTGATAATGTTCTCATAGTTCCACAGAATACGCACCCAACACTAATATTCCCACACTGAAATTCTTTGACTTCAAGTGTTTTATAGGTCTTCCTGTTGTTTATGTCACAGAGTCCAAACCTGGTGAGAAAAACAGTCTCTAGAGGCCCCGATCTTGGCCCAGAAAGGTAAGGTTTAATTCTCAGAAGGAAACAGGCCTCTAAATCCCAGAATGAAGTATAGTTATGACCTCTAGGGAATTCCACTGACTGAAACAGCCTATTTGCCTAGGAAAGAAACTTCGTACATTTTCTTTGGAGGTATTCCTCACAAGAAGGAAATTTTTCTGACTCTGATTCCCTGAATTCCTCCATAACACTGTCTCAACCAATCACATAGTTTTGGCCACATTTCAAACACACACACACACTAGTACACACACATGCAAATGGACACACATTCACATACACCACACACAGGAACAAACGCACGCACTTATTCACATACACACACACAGATGCACACACACATTCACAAATGTCACATACTTGCACAAATGCACACACATTTACTCACACCACACACATGCAAAAAACCACACACACTCACATACACCGTGCACACAGACACATTCACATATAGCACACATGCACACACGCATTCAGATATACCACATACACAAACACACATACCACTGTGTGTACATCTCCTGTGGCCTCTCAAAAGATACAACGTTTCATGGAAATGAAGTTTTTGTTAGTCATTGATTTTCCCGGTATGAATGAATTCAATTAACATTCACTTCCTCAAATGTTTCCTTCATTTACTTCTCTTTCCTTGCCTGCGTTCTGTCCTATTGTTTGTTTTTATGACACATAGATTTGTAGATTTGTACTCCTGACTATTTTTTTTTTTTTGCTTTTCTGCCTTCTTTCACCATAATTTCATTATTGTTTTCCTCTTCTACATCATGTATTCAATTTGGTTTTTTAATATCATTGAAATATAAGGTCAATTGGTGAACAGGAATGGGGGAAATAGAGCCTTGTCATGTTTGTAAAAAGAGAAGATGAAGCCAAACGAAAATTACGAGATCTGTTACTTTATTACATCCGTAATTTTCCTCTGACTGAGGTAATACTTCAAACTTTTTCCTTCCCTGTTTCTCGCTGAAGTGATACACTGCAGGTGACACAGTTTAGATTTAACAATGAGAAAAAAAAAAAAGTCCACTTCTTTTCTAGCTCAGCAGCAAAGACATCACAAAAGACAGAGTTATCATGAGCTAATTACAGTCCTTAAAAATTACCTTTGTGCTTAGCAAATATGCATTTTTTTTTCTTTGCTGGTGATGAAAAAGTTGGCAGTTTAAATAAAAAACACTATTTAAAGTAACAGAGTACAGTTATATAACCTTTTCACATAAATCACACAATAACTCTTTGTGCTTTGTATAAAAAAAAGAACTACAGTGCTTGTTAAAGATTTATTTATATAATAATCTATACAAAGGATTTTTTTTTTCCTTTATAAAAGTGGGGTGTTCTTTTTTTTTTTTTTTTATTTTTGTTGTCTGGAAGTTACAGACAAGAGGGCAGGGATATCCTCCAATCACCACTTCTGGTTGCATATACTCTAGTTACTAAAGATTCCAATTCAAGTAGTGTTCTGGCATTACCACATCTCTTTATTTCTAAGCATACAGATAGAAAATTAACACAGAAGTAGTCGGCATTAAATAAATAAAAATATGGAATCAAAACCAATCCAGTGGAAGGATTCCTTTGCACCCACATATAGCACCATAACCTGGGATCGTTTTTCACAGTTTTGTAGGAATATGATTTCTTCAGGGTGTCTGATGGCGTCAAGAGTGTCTGATCAGAGGGGGGGCTGGTGAAATCCATTGAAGCCCTATAGTTTTTCCACTGATTCTCCATGAAATTCTTCCATCAGGTCCTTGTTCCCTACTCCCCTCCTGCTAACCTTCCCTCATTCTCCTTAACCATAGTCCCTGATTTAAACCTAGAAACACTAGACTTCCATTATCAGCAACTTTGTCCCTACCATTTTTAAATATCCCCCATACAAAATTGAATGTCAGATCTTATCGCTGACCAGTCAGCCCTAAAGGGTTTCAGAATTGAAGAGCCAGGGCCAGACATAAGTTACTAAATGCTAAGCTTGGCTCAAACTGACCCACTTAGTCCTCAGTCCAGAGGATCACTCCAGAAAGAGTGAACCGTTCATGGAGATAAACTTACTAGAGGCATCTCATTGTTCAAATGTATCTATCCTGATCCTTGCTGAACAGTGGGTTTCTGAAGACAGGGAAACCCACAAGGACTTTCTTGTGTGCCCTTCTCTTTCATTGAGATGCTGACCTATCTTTTAAAAGCTATCTCCATGGAAAATTCTGGGCTCCACTCCAAAACCAACCAGTAGGAGGTGACTCTCTTAAGCAGTGGCTATGTTCCATCTTTATATAAACAGGTTAAGCCAGCTGCTAGGGCCTCTGTGACTAATTCTAGCTCATATTACCCTTGGCTGGAAAGATGGGCCTGAACCAAAGCCACATTTTGCAAAGAGCACTACCTCTCCTAGGTTATAGCAAAAGACGTAGGTGCTCTATATGGTGACCCAAGTCATTGATAACCTTACTCTTTTTCCTTAAGAGAGTAAATAAAATGCAGCATTACAGAGGTACATGTTCATTGCCAGCATGGGCAGGACTTCGCTAACCTGCCAATTAGAGGTAAAAGAGTCAAAAAGAAAAGAGGAACTTTAATAATTGATTGATATATAATTGATATATAATTGTCAAGTTACTCATTTTCCAAGCACTGTGGAAAAACAATATAAAGTAGAGATAACCTTTGGTTATACGTGGAGTGGAGTTATTTACTAAAGGCCATCGTTGCCCAGGATAGAACTGAGAGAGTGCTGTGTGAAGAAACAACAGGCATGACTAATACTGAAAAGATTACGAGCTGTCTTCGAGTCAACTCCAATTCATGGCAACCCCGTGTGTGTCAAAGTAGAACTGTGCTCTACTTTGGCTGATTTACATCACTTTAGTAGCTGATTTTTCAGAAATAGATCACCAGGTCTTTCTTCCAAGGTGCCTCTGGGTGGACTAGAACCTCCAATCTTTCAGTTATCAGCCAAACATATTAACTGTTTGCACCAACCAAGGACTCCACTGAAATGATACTACTACCAAAACTAGTTACTTTCTTCAGATATCCACTCCTCTCTTTTGCCTCAAAATGATGAGTTGTCCCGATACATTCCCAGACAACGTAGAATAAAAATTAAATAAATAGAACACTAAAACAAGCCTCCTTGTAGATGTTGGCCAAAAATAATCAAGACAGAAAAGGTGGAACTATCATGTACATTTGTCTAAGTAAAGAATTATGAGCAGTATGAAGTTGAAACTTGCTCATGGTTGAGTCAATACACCATGCGTGTTAAAACAAACTAACAAAAAACCCTCCCATGCAGTGTGTTTTTGTTATGTTTTATTGAAGACTATCCTGTTCTACATTAATTATCATAATGTAATCATTAGGAATTCCAGACCTCACTTCTGAAAAAAATGCTTTCCCAGAGAAAGTATTTTAACATGGTATCATATTGATTTTAAAAAATCACTGAATTAACACCACTGGTTTGTAAGTCGAAACATATTTGAATGGCTTAGAATAACATTTTTCCTTCCTCTTTTGCTACCAGAATTGAATGCAAACTGCGTGTGTAGTTTAAGCTGATCTTATTCTCGAGCACATGCAATAGCTACTACAATTCCTGTAGGATTCTTCTGTTTTCTATTTTGACAACGTAACACTACACCCATGGGAGCTGAGCTTTTCAGGTGTTAAAGAGGATTTGTTATAAGAAAATGATTATAATAGGATATGAAGTAATTAAAAGTCAAGGTACAGTAACCGTACAGTGTATCGGAGAAAGCGTTAAAACTTGCAGGGAGGGTGGAGTGCCTTTTGCTAAGTAAACAACAAAAGAGAATGGAGAAGAAAATATTCTATGCATAACAGGATCTACAAAGTTGACCAACCTGATAAGCTGGCCCCACCACAGTGGGCATCTAAACCCACAGGTGGTACAGTGTTTCCCTGGCAAGAGGGGCCATGAATAGCTGCAGCCTTCCCCCTCTACAAGACTGTTTTGAAAACAAGTTATATAATAACCTGAATCCTTGTCTAGAACTTGATACGCAACAGCAAGAGAACATGTCAGGCTCCAAGGAGAAAAGGCCCATCCCTCAGCCATCACCTTGTTCCTTCCAGTCCCATCAGCTAGTTACTCTGGTTCTGTGTCTGAGTCCTTTTCACATCTTTGCTAAATTTGTCCATATGGTTGGGCATGAACACAAGTGTGCATACACACACACACGTACACACACACACACACAGACTAGGCAAGAACCCTCTGGTTTCAAGGGTTTCACCTCTTTACTCTCTAAAAAAAAATGTTATAGCTTTGGTTAGCTGCCCTTGAGTCTACCCTGACTCGCAGCAAACCCATGCACAGCAGAACAGAATGCTGCCTGGTCCTGCACCATCTCCATGACCAGCTGTGGATCAATCATACGGTTTTCACCGGCTGATTTTCGGAAGTAGATCACCAGGCTTTTCTTCCTTGTCCATGTTAGTCTGGAAGCTCTGCTGAAATCTGCTCAGCATCAAAGCAATATGCAAGCTTCCACTGACAAATGGGTGGTGAGTGTGCATGAGGTGCATTTGGCTGAGACTTTATCAAACATCAGAATGCCTTTCCATGGAGATAGGCAATGAAGAAGACAAGCATTATGACTACTTCAGGCAACATAAAATAATTACTAGCCCCCAAGATCAGAACTTGGTGGCAGCAAGCAGAAGGGAGAGAATAGTAATTGAGTGTTAACCCTTCTTTCCATCAGTATAGAACTTTTTCTTCTCCTAAAATTGCTTCCCTACCATTTTCAGGGTGTCATCCGGCCATCTAGATCATAGCTTCCATTCGTAGCAATATTTTGGTTGAATTTTTCATTACTGCCTATGGTTATACGGAAGCTCAGGAACAGGACCTGAAGTCTAAGCTCATGTTCACCCTAGTCAAACAGCTGGAGAACATTCTTTTCAATCATTAACCCTAGTCCTTGACTGCTGTGGCATCCCATAACAGCCTTTGAAGCAGAGAAACATTAGTGCAGGTAAGACCAGGAATTTACTATGGTTGCTATTAACATTAATATTACTGCTGTGTATATTGCATTTCGTAAGCATGAAAATGATTTGCCAAATGACACACAATGTCAAATGACATGCACAGACTTGTGAGTCACGTCTTTTGTGTTGTTATTTCTCCACACCAAGTTCATTTCTACCTGCATTCTCAGTACGTGTTAGAAATGTAAGCATCACTGTATTATTTTTTAAATATAAAGATTTTTTCCTTCTCGTTTTTGCTGTCCCCAAATCATGAATAGCTCTTTAAGAAAATGCATATCACACTTAGGGAATTTTCTTTCCTCTTCCCACCTATTCACCTATCTTCTTGTTTTTCACCTCTATTTCTATGCTAGCAAATTCTCTGGACATACCACACCAGTACAAGGAACGATAGTGAAAAGTAACCTAAAATGGAAATAAATGTACACATCTCCAGTCAGGCCAGCACTGGAATATACATATGTGTGTGTGTATATAATTTTATTGTATTATATTTGACATTTTGAATGTGTTTTTACACTTATATTTGAACACATATTTTTGGAGATTGGGGAATTAGTAATATTTTACCCTAAACTGTGATGTCATTCTGAGAATATTGTATTCAAAGGAACTATAAAAGCATCTCTACCAAGAACACGCGCCTTCCAGACTGATGACAGAATACCACATTAAAGCAAAGTTGCTGTTACCTCTACAAAGCAGGTAATCAACTAATTACAGGTTTTGATTAAAATATCCCTCTCCTGTAGAATTCTTATTTACTCTGCTGGGTTAGAGTGAGCTGTAGCTGTGTAGTGACAATCTCAGTAAGTAGTAAATGTTAAGGTATACCACTCACAAAACCAATTCGTATGACCTGCCCTGGGAATTCAAGTGTTCACTGTAATTTATCTATAGCCTTTCCTGTTGCTTGTTCCATCTCTTCCAATTTGAACAAGTTTCCAAACCTGCATTCTCGTGCCCCACATGCGATCCTTCTACATTAAACACAAACGTGACTGTGACTTTTGAGTCCTTAGTAAAGAAGTTCTGTCATAAACCATTTGTTCCTTTGATCACAGTTCTACCTACGTTCTTTCATGCTCCATGAACTTTAACTCCAGTTAATTTTACTTTGTTCCTTTCGTACATTCTCGTTGCTAAGAGTTCTTATTTGCCAGTTCTTCTATCATGGGCAAAGCACCCATCAACATCTGCCAAATATCCTCCTTCTCTTCCTTTGCCATCTCCGGGAAAACTCTTTTCTGAGAAATGCCTGTGGTCAAATCCAAAATCAATTTGAATTTGTTCATTGTTTTGCATTTTAGAACGATGACTATCTAGAATTATAATATGGATGCAATATTTGTGATGAAGACCTAGTATCATAGTAATTTCACAAATATTCCAGATATCCTCATTTTGGCCACAAGGTAGACTTGCTATTCTCCACCCACTGTGAACTTAGGTGTAACCATGTGACTCACTTTAGCCAATGAAATGTGATTAAGAGCAAGGGTGCAGTTTGAGGCACTCCCTTCTCTCTCCTCCTGTTATACATGGAGAATGAGTCTAGATGGAGTTTCCAGCAGCCTGGGTCACTTGATGATGATGATGAGCAACCTACATGGATTTGTAAGGCAAGCGAATCTTTCGGGTTGCTTGTCACCACAGCACAACCTATATCACCCTAACTAATTAACCTAGAGACAGCAATTTGTCCTTTCACTTAGTCTTACCACAGGGCTCATCTTCATAATAGCATTACTGTTGTACTCCAGAGCTTCTCAAACATGTTTTAGCACTAATTTTTAAGTATGTTTTTTAAAGTTGTCATTCCTATTTCTCAGATGGGAAGCCTAAGACACAAAGAAGAAAAATTATTTTGTCAGCCTTTTTCTAGCAATCATTTCTAAGGCAGAATTAGAACAGATCTAATGTCCAGCCATGCTCTTTCCTCTGAACCAGAAACTACAAAAAAATCCAGGTTTCAATTCCAGTTAGAGGGGTAGTCACATTGGCATAGACTATTAAAGCTGCAAGAGCTTCAGAGCTCACCTGGTCCAGGCCCCTTGTTTTAGAGGAAGAGACTGAGGTTAAGTGAGTGTCTTGCAGTGACATTACACCTAGTTACGGGTTGGGAAGGCTAAGAACTAGATCCCTTAAGCCAGTGTCTTTCAACTTTGATAGTATATGCACCCTGAATGAAAGGAACCTTCTTGAGGATTCTGAGAATATTCCTAGACACCAGATTAAGAAACTTAATTCAGATTCTTTGACTGTATCTTTCAGATGTGAATTGTTTCTATAAAAACGTTTTATCTTTTTAGCTAGTAAAATGATGCCTGAAAAATTAATTACTAAAAAAGAAGCTATATATACAGTTCCTCTGGAAGTTACAATCCGTGAGATTCCTTGGATTCTAACTGAGAAATACTGCACTAGACTCACTCAGCTCTGTGATGTTGGCTTATCTGGGGGCACCCAGCCCAGTGCCTGGAACAGAGTGTTCAATATGTATTTGTGGAATGAATGCTTCTCCTCTTGGCACCCAGTTAATGCTCTTTTCTGGATATCATGTTGAAGGTAATAGCAAATGATGATGACTCTATCAACTTGTTGTCTGGATAACAGAAGTAATGAGCTGCTGCTGTACCAGCCTAATTGGCTTCTTTATAGACATTCTTGTGAGACATTGAGTAAAGGGGGAGAAGAAAGGATTTATCACATTTCTAACCTGCTAAACATTCATTATTTTCAGTGAATATAAACACCACCCCACAACACACACACTCTCCAACTCTCAAACCCACCATTTCCACCAACTCTGGAGATTGTCATTATCCAAACCTCATCTTATCATTCTCTAGTAGAGTTAGCCACTACCCAAGATGAAACTTCCTTCTTCAAGATGAGGAAGTAACGAAGAAATAAAAGGTACCAGATGCTTCATATTGGACTGGTTCCATCAATGGCTCTATGTCTCCTGTTATAGGTATAGAAACAGAGGGTTACAAAACTAGAAGTAAGTGATTTTCCCAGGGTCACACAGCTAGAATATAGTAAAGGATGACTTTGAACTCAAAGCTGTCTAAGACCAGAGCAGAATGACAGAATTATTCCACTAAAACAGGTTGTCTCCCATAGCAAAGCAGCCTCATTTTACACACTCTCAGATCACGGCTCTTTGGAGAACTGTCAAATGACCATCATCCCTACTCCAAGTGGAAGACTTGGTCCCTAGGATTGTCACTCGTTTATTCCTACCAGGTCAATGGTGAAAGGAGAACATAAAAGAGAATGACTATCCCTAATCTTAGAGCATCAGAAAGTCAGAAACTTGCTCTCCTGGCTCTAATCATATAATTCTCGTGTGGGTGAAGTTATACTCAGTAGTCAGGCTAATGACAATGCATCCTTTTGCTCTTCTGGAACTGTTTCAAGGTTGCTTTCTGGCTTCTGTGGTAAAGTACCTTGAAGTCCTACTTTCAAGTGAAAGTGGGTGGGAGTTGAATTGGCACCAAAAAAAAAAACAAGAGAGATTATCAGTCCTCTGATCCATCTTTGTCAGGTAGAAGGGAAGCTTACAGGCTTACACTTTGGAAACTCAGTTTCCAAAATTTCATATAATTCACTCTATACTGATTCCCAGGAGAACTTCCAACACCAAAAAATGGACGATTTGAACCAGAAGGAGGGTGGTGTGAGCAGGTTCCTCTCTGTTTCATATTTCTAATATCCACCTACCCTTCAGTCTACGTTTTGGTTTCTCAACAAAGATTCAAGCAAGAAAAAAGATTAGTTAGAAGCTTTGCATAGTTTAAGCACACCAATCAAAGAAAATTGATATGAAAAATAGTTTTCCAAACTGAAAATTTAGATTAAAAAAATAATTAACTATAGAAAGAAAATGAGCCATTTTTCTCTGCTACTAAGAGAAGATGAAAGAATAATATGGGCTCCAAACCATTCTTGCAGACCTGGTATTTCCACTTGTTTTACTGTTTAATCTTCACTACAGTGAGGAAGCACTTCATAGGCATAAGCTTTTCTCAAGAAATCTTATTTTCCTAGCACTTTCTTCTAGTGGATTTCTGCACAACAAATTTATCAAGATGTTTTAACATAGTATGCCTTTCATGTGGTGAGATGGAGAAGCCCTTAAGAAAAAGAGAATGACCAGGAAACAAATAGATTTAGGCTGGAAGCAAGCAAAAGGCAAAGAACATGAAGAAATGCAGGAGATCTGAATAGCAGCCCATCAATAGCCTACCACAGAGGCCAGGAGCTTAATGAGGGAGGGCAGTATTAATAATAATAATAACAGCAACAATATGATGTCATCCTTCCCACATACCAGGCTTTATGTTAACCTCAGTTCTTTAAACCCATTATCACATTTAAGCTTCATAACATATGAAGTAGGTACTATTGTTATAACCAGTAAACCCAACCAGTTGTCAGAGTCACATTCAACTCATAATGACCCATTTGTGTCAGAGTAGAACTGTGTTCCATAGGGTTTCCAAGGCTGAGATTTTTCAGAAACATATTGCCAGGTCTTTCTACTGAGGCTCCTCTGGATATGAATTGCCAACCTCTAACTGCCAACCTTTCGATTAGTAGTCGAGTGTTTAACTATTGTTATACTCATTTTTTATATCAGAAAACTGAGTCTTAGAAATGTTACATGCTTGCTTGTGCTCAAACAGCTAATAAGTAGAAGAGGAGAAGGAATTTAAACCCAAGTCTTAACATTATTAGTATGCTTAATCAATAACTTATACTAGTATAATATGAAAATTCTTCAGACACTCAGGTTAATGGACTAATTTAAGAAGTCCATAAATCCTTTGAAGCTGTACCAAAAATATAGAGTATAGTTTTGTTTTTCAGGAGGAAGTGCCTGTAACCCTTATCAGATTCTTAAACTGATTTTGTG
Organism: Trichechus manatus latirostris; assembly: GCF_000243295.1. Lineage (NCBI taxonomy): Eukaryota > Metazoa > Chordata > Mammalia > Sirenia > Trichechidae > Trichechus > Trichechus manatus. The sequence continues at coordinate 33,540,766 of NW_004443938.1, forward strand.
GCCAAAAATAGGGTCTATGCTGTACAAAGGGTGCCCACAGGCTGGCTCCTCATGGCTTCTACCTAACTGTGTGATTTGGGACTAGCATTTAACAACTTTGAACCTTCATTTCAGATTTCTAAGCTCTCTTCTATCTTTAAAATGCAATGAGTCTGTTGTCCCAAATGTTCTGAGGAACAGCCAAGAGTTATGAGATCCTTGCCTTCTGCCTTCCACGACCCCTCCGCAATCCACACTGAAACCCCTAACTTTACACTCCCACGCCCTACTAGATCACCTGCATTTATCACTGCCGCGATCTAACAAAATAGATCCCATTGCCGTGTGCATTCTTCCTAGCCTTTCCAAATTCTAGTTATATGATGCATGAAGTATGAGTCAGGCTAGGGGGAAGAGGGCCTCTTTTTAAGTTTATATGTAACTGTGAGAGCATTCAAGCATGTGCTGGCATGCCAGCCCCATGTCTAAAAAAAAAAAAAACTGTTAGCAATAATGCCTTCCTGCTAAACAGTGGTTCCGGAATATCAGAATCCTTGAAAGTGGTATGTACAGTGAGGAAGGGTGTACAAGCCTGGGGCTGTGGGGGTGGGGGGGCATGCTACCCCCAACCATGCCTTCACCTTATATTTCTGCTGCAAACAGTTCTCTAGCCTCATTCCCTTCTGAAGTCCAAAGCACCAATTTAAATTCCTTACTTGGAAGGTCATTCATTCTCTCATAGCCAAAAAGTCTGCTTGCTTTTGTCTTCCCACTTGCTTTCAAATGAAAATATCAGACCACAGACCATCTTGCTTTTCCGATTCAAAAATTAATTACATCATGTCCAGAAGGGAAGGTTGTTGAAAGTTATTAACGTATTCGTTGGGAACAGTCTGCATTCCAATAGCTCTTACATGCACACACAGATGCCTGTTCTCAGCCTGACCTGATCAGCAGTTCTGGATGGTGTGGGGCAAAAACCACGATCACATCTCGTCCTCTTCAGTCCCTCACTGTGCTCATTCAAAAGAACACTGTCAAGTACATTTTTATCATTCTAAAGTGTATTTAGTTATTTCCTGTTGTTTGTTGATATCTCCTAGAAGCTTTTAGAATAACACTTCTTGACATGCCAATTCCAACCATTTCTGTCTATCAACCATGATTTCACTGCCCTGTGTCTCAAATAGACCTTGGAATTAGCACCGTGTTGCTGTTTGTTGTGCGTGGCATACTTGCCATTGGTGGCACACCAACTACATTGGCAGACGACAGAGTACAAGTCATATGTGGCCTGGGTACCTAGCCTAGCCACTTGGGGCAGGGATCCAGCCCCAGGCCTGGAAGTCACATATGTCAGTAAGCTGGTGCTCTGGAAAGGAGAAATAAAGGCCCAATTGTCTAGGGGCAGATGTGGGAGCAATGATGAGAGCTGATTTTTTAGGTAATTTTTTAAAAATAGAGAATAGACATTAGGTTTTCACCAAATGAAGGATAGCCACCTGGATGCACAATCCCTCAACATTTAGGGTGAGGCAGGAAATGAATAGGCATGAACTGGTGATTCCCCAAGGTTCTCTGTGCCTCTCCTTAGAGCCCGCCCAGACACAGGAGGAAAGCTTGTGGGCCAACGCTTTGGCGAGGGGAGTGACAAGCTGATTATTCAGCAGAAGTAGGAAATGAGAGGAGAATCCAAGCACATGTCCTGAAGATCCTGTAATCCAAAAAAAACTAAGCCATCTTTTTCTATTAAATACTGAGTTAATTCCCTACATGGTTACATGGTTACATACTAGCTTCTTCTAGTTCTTTCTAAACCACTCTACTCAAAGTGGTTTTTAAAGACCAGTGGGGATCTCAGAACTGTTTGTTACCCATCCACAAGGTGATGGGTACAGAAAGTAAGAGTAACTATCTAGACACTGTTATAACAGTTTGACATTGCCAGGACAACCAAGCCCAGGATAATTTTTCTTGTACTTAATAGTCATTGTATTTTATGAAAGAATCGGTACACAGTATTACAGACTGAAAATTTTAAAACTTAGTTTTTCAGTACAGATAGTATAAGAATCTCTGTTTTGGGCACTTTAGGAAGGTATACTTCTCACTGAACGTGGAGGAGACCACCCAAAAGAAACAAACCCATTGCTGTCTAGTCCATTCTAACTAATAGTGACCCTATAGGACAGAGTAAAACTGTCCCATAGAGTCTCCAAGGAGTGGCTGTGGATTCGAAATGCCAACCTTTTGGTTAGCAGCTGTAGCTCTTAACCGCTGTGCCACCAGGACTCCCATGGAGGAAACCAGGACACAGTATTATATAAGTATCATTAGGAGTCATTGTGGGTTAGAGGAACTGAACTCTGGCAACAATGGGGAAGGGTCTGACTTTGGGTCAGCTAGACCTAGTTTGAGTTTGGGCTTTGTCATTTGGAGATGACTTCCAGTAAAGGAGTTAACATGGTTGGGCAGCTCTTACCTCTTCTGCAGCCCTTATTAGGTGCCCCTCATACCTGTTTTACTTAGTGTTCCAGTCTTGGCTTCCTTCTTTTTCAATTTTCTGACATGTATCCCACATGTACGTGTTATTATCCTGCCTGCCATGCTCTTCCATGTCTACTTCCTTCATGACGCATCTATATGTACACTTGCAGTCAGTCTGATTCCAAGCTCTATGAGGACATGCACGATGCCCATTTTTGTGCACCATTATCTCCTCAGCACCAAACATTGTGCCAGGCATCATTCAATATTTAAGAAGTGATTGATAAATGAACAGATAATCTTTAAATCTCTATATAAAATGGAGATAATGATGGTATCTATTTCAAGTCTTGATGGGGGAATTAAATGATGTTGTTGTTATTAGTGGCCATCAAGTTGGCTCTGTCTCATGGTAAATGAAATGTTGCCCAAGCCTGTGCCATCTTCATGATTGTTGGTATATTTGAGTCCATTGTTATGGCTATTGTGTCAATTCATCTCACTGAGGGTTTTCCTTGTTTTCGCTGACCCTCTATCAAACATGATGTCCTTTCCTAGCAATCGGTCTTTCCTGATGACATGTTCAAAGTAAGAAAGTTTAGCCATCATCACTTCTAATGAGCATTCTGATTGCATTTCTTGAAAGACTGATTTGTTTGTTCTTCTGACAGTCCACAATATATTCAATATTCCTTGCCAATGCCACAATTTAAATGTATTAATTCTTCTGTCTCCTTTCTCACTGTCCAGCTTTTGCATGCATATGAGGCAATTGAAAAGACCATGGCTTGGCTCAGACACACTTTAGTCATCAAAATGACATCTTTGCTTTTTAAAACTTGGAGAAGAGACTGAAGTTGTCAATGATTTCATTCTAATTGGATCAACAATCAATGTCCATAGAAGCAACAGTCAAGAAATCAAATGACATATTGCATTGGGTAAATCTGCTGGAAAAGACCTCTTTAAAGTTTTAAAAAGTAATGATTAAATGATATACCACATGTACAATCCTCAGAATAATGTATGAAATATAAGCATACACGCAATAAATGTTAGTGACATTAATATTTAGAATATTAGCTCTTAGCCTAGATCCTGTCCTTAAATTAATGAATATGTGAACCACATGAACTTGTATGCAAATTGTGTGGGTAAATTTTTCTGGGAAGAGTATACTTGATATTCTCCAGATTCTCAAAGGAGATCATCAACTTCAACTTCCAAAAGAAATTAAAATCATTGTTATAGAAACAGATAGCAAAAGTTAGGCTATAGAGAGTAACACAGGAGCCCATTTTATTTAAGAGTCCAGAGACCACAAATTCTAATTCCTTTCAGCTTTAATTTTCTTTAATGCTCAATTAAACCACAAAGCACTGAACTACAAACCAGGGGAAATGGGCTCTATTCTGAGTTCTTCTCCTTTGCTAACTCTTTGATCTTAGTTAATTCACTCCCTCTCTTATTTTATAAACTAATTTGCCTAGGACCAGGGAAAGATGGTGAAAAAAGAATAAATCATAAAAATATGGATTCATGTGAAGGATATAAGGTCTGTGAGTCAGAAGATTTCTTACTCGGCACATTCTCGGTTTCCTAATCTGTAAATTAAAACCAAAACCAAGTCTGTTGCCATCGAGTCTATTCCAACTCATAGTAACCCTATAGCTACCCTATAGGACAGAGTAGAGCTGCCCCACAAGCTTTCCTAGGCTGTAATCTTTATGGAAGTAGATTGCCATATTTTTCTCCCTCGGAGTGGCTGGTGGGTTAGAATCTCCGACCTTTCAGTTAGCAGCTGAGCATTTAACCACTGCACCACCAGGGCTCCTTTCAGTCTGTAAATTAAGTGAGTTAAATTAGATGACATTTCAGATTTATTCTAACTGCTCACCATAATCCAAAGATTCGAAATATAAATAGCCTCTGCTCTGTGGATTTCCATTTTCCATTTGAGTTTGCACTGTGCTAATTTACACTCTTGCCCAAATCAATGACATTATTTTTACTAAATCATTTGCAAAATCAAGGTAGAGGTGGAAAAGTAAGAGGCATGATCTGCTTTTTGCTGATTTCAAGGGGCAATCTACTTCTGAAAATTGAGCCACTGAAAACTCTACAGAGTATAGTTTTACTCTGACACACATGGGTTTGCCATGAGTTGGAATTGACTCAACAACAACTTTTTTTTTTAAACCTTCCAGTCAACCAGGAGAGTCAGGTTCTCTGTGTCCTGCCATTTGGAGACTTTGACTTGACCTAAAGTGAGGACAGCAAGAAGAACCCAAGACTTTGTGAAGCCAAAAAGCACCAAAATCCCAGCTCAAAATATCTTACCCATAGTCCAGTAGATCACCAATGGAAGTTGAAGCTAACTCCTTCTTGGGACTTGTTATGGATTGAATTGTATCCCCTAAAAATTTCTGTTGAATTCCTGACCACTAGTACCTGTGAATGTGACCTTTTTTTTTTTTTTTTTTTGGAGATAGGGTCTTTGAAGATGTTATTGGTTAACCCAAAATGAGGTCATACCTGAGTAGGGTGGGTCCCAATCCAGTTCCAGCAGTTTCTTTATAAAAGAGAAGAAGAGACACAAGGAGACCAAGGAAAAAGAGTCATTTGATCAGTTATGCTGCAGTTGCAAGCCAAGAAACACCTGGGGCTACCAGGTGCAGGGGAGACAAGAAAAGATATTCCCCTAGAGACTTTGGAGGGAGTGTGGCTTGGCCATTGATTTGAACTTTTAGCCTCCAGAACTGTAAGACAATAAATTTCTGCTGTTTTAAGCCACCCAGTGTGTAGTATTTTGTAACAGCAGCCCAAAGAAACTAATACAAGGCTGTAAATTCTGTGCCCTCCTCACCCATTTCCCCATGAATCTATGAGTTGTGCACACCCAGATGTCAATTATCTTTATTGGAACAAAGATCAGTCTCAAGAAATGAGAGTCTGGGAAAAGAGTCAAATGAAGAGTATTAACTTTCAATAATAGGACATTTAGAAAAGTTCCACTCAGGAGGCGTCAAAGACTTCAAATGGCAGGACACAGAGAACCTGACTCTCCTGGTCCACTGGAACGTTTAAAAAAAAAAGTTGTCATTGAGTCAATTCCAACTCATGGCAAACCCATGTGTGTCAGAGTAAAACTATACTCCATAGAGTTTTCAATGGCTGAATTTTCAGAAGTAGATTGCCAGGCCTTTCTTCTGAAGTGCTTCTGGGTGGGCTCAAACAGCCAGTCTTTCAGTTAGCAATTGAGTGTGCTAACCATTTGCATCACCCAGGGATTCCTCCACTGGAAGATAAGGGATCTAAAAAGGGAGATAAAACCAGAGCTCAGTAAGGTGAAGTGAGTTTCTAGAAAACCATCTCTTTGGATCAGCCATGGGGAGCCCACCTAGGCTAGTCCTGAAGGACTGAAAACTTAAGCCCACCCCGGCCACCTGAAGTGCTCCAGACGAATGAATCCAGACACATCCAGATCAACCTCTGCAGTTCCATTCATTGTCTCTTCATCCATCAACTTCTTCAAAGCCCATTATTTGGGAGCCCATGGATAAATCTAATATCGACTTAGGTCATAATGCACCCAAATGTTCCAACCATGTAGAGAATTTTCTATATTCTACTCTGACTTGATTCCTATAGCATTTCTTTGCTGGCAGTCCAATTCTTCAGAAAGGAAGATTCTACTCTGATACAAAGTTAAGTCCAGAGTGCAATGAAATTGTATTGCGTATCACTCATACAGTCTTGCTGTCCTGGTTTGTATAACTAGATAAATTTGTCAAGGAAAAACACAGAATCAAAACCGATTATTTGTTTCAGACCTTTGCCTAGGGTCAAATAAAAATTTCAGTCATCCCTAAAATCCGTGTCTGTCTGTATTTTTTAAAAAATAGATTCAGATTAAATAAGCATCCTTGATAACTTCTAATATATGATCAATTTTCCTGTCACAAAAGTTCTTTTTTATGAGTGTAATAGAATAGATGAGAACTGGACAAATCTTCTAGACCGTAGTGGATGTAATTTTACAAATGACATTTACAAATGAGACTGAGGACTAGAAAAATATAGGTGACTTTCCTGAGATAACATATTCATTCACCCATCCATTTTTTCATTCAACATTTACTCAACAAATATTTATTGAATACCTACTCTATCTAGGCACAGTTCTAGATACAGAGATACAGTAAGGAACAAAACAAAACCCCTGCTGCCAAAGAACTTACATTCAAATGACAGGAGACAGATATTAAGTGTGTGTGTGTGTGTGTGTGTGTGTGTGTGTGTATCAGGTGGTGAAAAATGCTAGAAAGAAATAGAGGAGGGCAAAAGTATAGTGCAGAGATGGAGTTTGGCTTCAGATACACACTTTCTGAAGAAGTGCCGTTTGGGCAGACTTAAATAAAATGAGAGGTTGAGCCTGGTGGAAATCCAAAGGGAAGCACATTCCAGGTGAAGGGCTTGGTGAGTGAGACTAGAAGCTCTCACTGAAGCCTCTCACTGCAAATTGGTCCAACTGGTGTGTCATGAATTGAATTGTCTCCCCAAAAATATCTGTCAACTTGTCTAGGCCGTAATTCCCAGTATTGTGTTGTTGTCCTCCATTTTGTGATCTGATGTAATTGTCCTATGTGTTTAAATCCTAATCTCTGCCTGTGGTTATGAGGCAAGATTAGGTTACATTAAAGAGGATTAAGGTGGGATGCAGCTCCCTTACTCAGATCACAGCCCTGATTCCGTGTAAGGGGTGTTTTCCTGGCATGTGGCCTGCATCACCTTTTGTCGTACAAGAAATAAAAGGGGAGAGAAGAGAGCAGAGAGAAAGGGACTGCCTACTACCAATAAAGAAGAGCCAGGAGCAGAGTGTGCCCTTTTGGATCCGGGGGTCCCTATGCTGAGAAACTTCTAGGCCCAGGGGAAGACTGATGATAAAGACTTTCCTCCAGAGGTGACAGAGGGAGAAAGTCTTCCCCTAGACCTAGTACCCTGAATTTCGACTTTTAGCTTCCTAAACTGTAAGAGAATTAATTTCTGTTTGTTAAAGCCATCCACTTGTAGTATTTCTGTTATAGCATCACCAGATAACTAAGAAAGGGTGATAATTACATCAGAAATGATGTATCCTGGCAGATATTTCATTACCACCTCTATTCCTTTCCTCACCCCTTTGTAGGTTAATTTTAATAAATATTCATTGAGGACTTATTATACTCAAGGCATTGCTTGGAACTAAGTAAACTAAGTGAAAACTGGAATCATTATTACCCTCCTAGATTGTCTTAGTTTCCTAGTGCTGCCGTAACACAAACACTATAAGTGGGTGGCTCTGAAAAACAGAAATTTGTTTTCTCACAGTTACGGAGCCTAAAAGTCCAAATCAGGGTTTTGGTCATGTCAATTCCTTCCTTGTAGGCAGCCCCGGGCATTCCTTGGTTCCTTGGCTTGTAGATAGTCCTCACATGGCGTCTGTCTTCCCTAGTGTGTGTGCATGCCTTTGTGTCTAATCTGATCTTTTTATAACTCAGAAGTGATTAGATTTAGAACCCACTCTACTTGGGTATGGTATAATTGACATAACAAAGAAAATCTTATTTCCAAACAGGATTACTTCCACAGGTATAGAGATTAGAATTCTAACACACATTTTTTTGTTGTTGTTGGGTGCCATGGAGTTGATATCAGCTCATATCAACCCCATATGAAAGAGTAGAACTGACCCATAGGGTTTTCTAGGCTGTAACCTTTTGGGGAGCAGAGTTCTAGGTCTTTTCTCCTGCAGAGCCACTTGACAGGCTAGAACTGAACCTGTCGGTTAGCAGCCAAGTGCTTAACTATTACACATCATGGCTTCTTAACATTTATTTTAGGGGGACATCATTTAATCCATCAAATGAAATAAGTTTACAAACTATCACATAATATTAGATTGAAGGAGCCATGATAACTCATGATAATTTCACTTTTCATCTGATAATTTCACTGATAAGCAAGAGAAAAAGCACCCAGCCTCTGTGGGACACTTATGACAGGGCATTAACAACCTCACAGCAAGGCTCATTCCACGGAGACATGCTCAGTTGTTAGAGTTGCCCTTTATGTTGGGCCATAATCTGACTGTCTGTTACTTAAAACTACTGGACCTAGACTAACATAAAACAAGTATTTTTCCTCTTCCATATGGTAATTCTTAAAATTTTGAAGATATTAGCATTTCTATTCATTTTCTCACTTTCTTCCACTATCATATTTTGGCCATGGTCTCTGCTTCTAAGTACTCTCTACCAAATACTGGGCCCAGGGTATATGCTATGTTTTGGAAAGTGCTGTGTTCAGAGGGAATATTTTTTATTGCAATGTATACCTTATGTTTATGGCTTAAATAAAACTTATATTCAACTAAAATATGTTTTTTATTTTAATGTCAGACTTTACATTTATTGCTGTCACATTTTCATCTTACCAGTTTTGATTTGAAATTTGCATGTCTTGATATTATCTCTAATCATGACTCCATATCTACTGCAGTTCGACAGAAAACAGAACTACACAGATTATTCACTGTATAATTGAGTCACTTGACTTCCCTGAACCTCAGTTTATTCACTGCAAAACAAGGTGGGGGAAGGGGAGAGAAGGTTGGTAATAAACCCTTCTTCTAGAGTCGTGAGAATCAAATACAACAATCTAGGTGAAAGTATTCTGTAAAATGGGAAACACTAGGCAAATGTTAGTTAATAGCAGGGATAGGATTGGTTCTGCTTCTTGATTTTGTCACCTGCAAAGGTGTTAAGTATGTTTTCTAAGTCATTATCCAAATCATTAATTAAAATGTTAAGCAGATTAAGACCATAATATTAATCAACATGTTTTGGGTTTGTTTGTCACCTGCTGTGAATCTATCTAAAGGTATTATGATCCATCCAACCTGTATATCCCTAACTTACCCCAGCCTCAGAGATCTCCTGAGCCTGGCTGCCTGTCAACACATGACGGTATGTAGAGTAGTTACCATCAACAGCTTTGAGTCAGGCAAACCTAGCTTCCAGTTCTGTTTGGCCACTCACTAGCAATGTGACTTTGGGTAAATTACTTGATCTCACCGATCCTCTGTTTCTTATCTGTAAAAAAGGAGATAAAGTTACCTACTGATTAGGACTATTGTACGGGTTAAATGAAACAAGGCAAATATGGCTTGGTATATAGCAAGTGTTCAATAAGAGGTTGCTGTTTTTATGATACTATGGTGAAAATTAAATTTTCCTGGGTCTAGTCAATCCATTGGTCTTTTAAAGTAGCTGTATTTTGAAAATAAATTAAGCTAGTGTGACATGACATTGCTTGTGAATTTGTGTTCACTCCTAGTAACCACCGCATTCCTTGGTTAATAATCACAACCCATTAGCTTAAAAATCCGTTCTTGACTTTTTTCTGGGATCACCATCCCAGAGTAGTTGAACTGTTTGTGGTTTCTGAAATCTATCCCCCTCTTGGAAAAATTGATTGACATTTCCCTTATCCGTTCATCTTTGGTCTCCCGAATATCTCAGTAATTACTAAGATTAATCCTCAGTTCATATTCATTCATTCAGAATAATTATTTTGAGCATCAGCTATGTGCCCAGCACTCCAAAGTTCTCAGCAGCTTGGCATAAAGTACATTCAGTGCTGGAGACTAGAACAAATTTAGTGACCAGGCTTTGTTTTTCTGCAGCTTTATCTACTTAGAGTTGCACTCAGCTCCCTAGACGATTGTCTGTGAATGTGGACAAGTCATTTAATGCTGAGTCAGAATCTCACCAGTAAAGTAAGAAAATAATAACCATGGTGACTAACTCACAGAATGAAAATACAACGAGGCAAGGTGTAAAATAAGCATGTTCCAAAAAAACAAAGCACCTAAAACATAATAATAATTTAAGGGATTTTTGTTTTTATCCTTCTAGCCTGCAGTCCACTTTCATTACTGCAGAACTTGAAAGCAAAATATGAGTTTAATAGTTCTGTTATCTCTTATCATTACACCATCTACCGTAGGCGGCTTGTCTATCACTTCCTTGTTTTTCTAGTTTTAAACACAGATGAAAATGCCCTTTTGTGGTCTTTAACATTTTCAACCAGCCTATTTTTTGTTATTTATTTTTATTTATGCCCCTATGATATTCTACATAAAGACCAAGTACAATCAGCTCCAGTAAAATAAGAAGAAAAAAAAAAAAAAAACAAAGAGAACAAAAATGTAAAGGAAGAGATGGCTGGGTAAGAAAACCTAGGCTAAGTATAATCTCTGCAATTAAACATGCACTTAGCTTTACTTTCTGAGAACAAAGCTAAAAAACCGGACCGGGGGGTAGGATCAGAGGAGTTGCATGCACTCTCTGGTTAATAACAGGAAGCAGAGCAAAAGACACATTCTGACATCCCCCTAAGGCCTAAGAGGGATCTCAGACAGATTTTTATATAAAGGTCACGAAACAACCGAATATGCAAAGTGTCTTCAACAGCAATTTTACAAAGGGGGAACTGTGTCTTCCATACAGTCACTTTTATAAACAATCTTTAATAAAAGTTGAGGGAGTGGGGTTAAACTGTAATTCTATCAGAAGCAGAGAAGGTAATACAGTACATATAGAAATGTTTTTAGTAACCTTACTTGATACAAGGCTGAAATTTAAAAAAAAAAAAAAAAACCTAGAGTAATGAATTATCATGTCCATTTAGTTATCTCTCTTATCTCTCAGCGTCAGCCAGACCTTGTCAAGTGGCAAGGCTGCTGATAAATAGAGGCTGAGACCTACACTGGAAGCTGAAAACATGTTTTTCCTATATTATTGATAGAATGGAGAGCCCCATGCTTTAGATAACTGGTATGTACACGGTAGGATCTATCTCAAAAATTAAGATGTTCTTGCCTAAAAGGAGAATCTTCCCATCGTCTTCAGAGAGGTAGGCTGTTAAGCCAAAATTTCTCTTAGAAAACAATTTTGGATATAGTGAAAACCTTAAATAAGAACTTAAAATTCCATAGTTCTACATCGTAGAGCAGGAGCTGACAAACTACAGCGCATGGGCCAAATACCCTTACCACCAGTTTTTGTAAATAAAGTTTTATTGGAACCCATTAGCTTACAAATTGTGTATGACTGCTTTAGCTCTTTAGCTCTACGAGAGCAGAGTTGAGTAGTTACGATAGAGGCTACATGGCCCACAAAGTCTAAAATAAGCACTATTTGGTCCTTTACAGAAGAAGTTTGTCAACTTCCACCATAGAACAAAGAAGCCTTGGTGGTATAGTGGTTAAGTGCTCAGCTGTTAATCAGAAGGTCAGTGGTTTGAATTCACCAGTGGTTCCACAGAAGAAAGATGTGGTAGCCTGCTTCCATAAAGATTCCAGCCTTGGAAACCTTATGGAGTAGTTCTACCCTGTCCTATAGGGTTGCTATGAGTCAGAATCAACTCAACAGCAACAGGTTTGTTTTTGGTTTGGTTTGCCTTAAAACAGAGAGAGATAATTCACATCTAAATGGGTTTGTGAACCATAGTGACCCATAATCAATTGTTACTATAAAACTATTTTAATATAGCCCTCATCAACTCTTTTCTTTTGAGTAGGGCATTATCATTAAGGGCTCTCCAAGATGACTTATCTGCAAAATTCACACTTAGAAAGCTCAGTGACTTAATCTTCAGATGGTGATTTCAGTGGGACAAAAACAGAGATATGTGCTATGACCACATGTTTCCTGAAACGACATGTTTATACAAACTGGAGTTCTGGGTAGTGCACACAGTTAACGTGCTCAGCTGCTAACTTAAAGGTTGGATGTTTGAGTTCACCCAAAGGTGCCTGGGAAGAAAGACCTGGTGATCCACTTATGAAAAATCATGAACATGATGAATATAATCAATGTCACCGAGTTATATATGTAAAAATTGTTAAATTGGAAAATGTTTTGTTATACAGTATGTATTTTACCATAAAAAAAAAAAAAAAGAACAACCACTGAAAGCTCTGTGGAGCACAGTTTTGCACACATGGGGTTGCCATGAGATGGAATCATCTCCATGGTGACTGGTTTTGTATAAACTGACCCATATCCCCCTGTTGTAGACAGAAAAATAGGCATTTTCTCATAAGCAGAAACTGAGTTTATTGCCAACAATGGTGAGTGGCTACAGATCCAGTTTGCCCTGATAAGTGTCAAAAAGTAGAGCTAGAGATGAATGGTTCTGAAACCAAAGTCATCCTTTTTTGGTAGACATCCCCTTTCTCTTACTTGATTTATAGTTTATCATCCTATACAGTTAGTTAGTCATCAGTTATATAAATGTTGTAGCTATTTTATATTAGACAAGACATCAGGAAATTATGTTTCTCAGAGACACAAATCTCGTCGATGCTTTGCCTATTTTCCTTTTTTTAATCCAAGCTAAAATAATTGTTGTGCTCAGTATGGAGATCATTGGGTCCTTGATCCCCATAGCCAGTTTCGGGCAAACCCAAAGTACGTCTTAACCAGGACATTGTTGGGGACCTTGACTTAGAACCCATTCTGTATTAATAGCAAGAAAGCTTGGAGACACGCTCATGGCCCAACCCTAGTGAGTGTACAAGAACTTAGATCACATAATGAGTCCTAATGCACTCCTGGTTTCATTTATTTTTCTGAGTCTCATTTTCCTGTTGTCCTACTTTCCTTACCCACTTATTTTTCACTTTATTTTATCTTGTGTGGTATTAATAGGTAATCCACCTTAAATCCTTTCTGGAACAAGGCAGGGTATAAGTAAACAAATAAAAAGGAATTGGCTTGTTGAATGGAGTTATTTAGTATTGTCCATCTGAATACTGAAAAAAAAAAAAAATCTGCCAAAAACAACTATTTTTGTTTTGGCATGGTAGCTGCTGAGGTTTTCTTTCAAATGGAAATTACTCAACAGGTTCAGGGCCTTCTTGTTGCTCCTGCTGGCATGTGATATTAGGACTGGCCTCCAGAGAGGAGGATGCTCAATTTGCCATCTTCTATGGTAGGAAAGTGGGTGTTACAGATGGTGGAATTATGACCCCCAAAACTGTGTGTCAGCTTGACTAAGCCATGATTTCCAGCACTGTGTGGTTGTCCACCATTTTGTGATCTGACATTTTGTGATAACCACCATTTTGTGATTATACTATGTGTTGTAAATCCTAACCTCTATGAGGTTAATGAAGCAGGATTAGAGGCAGTTATGTCAATGAGGCAGGACTCAATTGACAGGACTAGGTTGTATTTTCAGTCAATCTCTTTTGAGATATAAAAGAGAGAATCCAGCAGAGAGGAGAGGGACCACATTACCACCAAGCAAGAAGAGCCAGGAGCAGAACACATCCTTTGGATCAGGGCCCCTGTGCTGAGAAGCTCCTAGACCTGGGGAAGATTAACGACAAGGAACTTCCCCAGAGGCCACAAAGAGGGAAAGCCTTGCTCTGGAGCTGGCACCCTGAATTTGGACTTATAGCATCTTAAACTGTGAGACAATAAATTTTTCTTTGTTAAAGCCATCCACTTGTGGTATTTCTGTTAAAGCAGTACTAGATAACTAAGAAAGTGGGCACCACTGAAGCTGCAACCAACAAATTAGGACCTCAGTGTACACATTACCTCAAACATCATCTCTTAAGTCTTTTTTTGTTTTTTAAAGGGTCTTAATATTTAGCATTCAAATAGCCTCTACAATCTGCAAAGAAGTTTACACATATGGCATCGTATTTAATCCTCACAACAACCCTATTAATTTGGTTTATGGCATTTAGTTTAGAAGGGAGGTTTAGAAGGGAGGAAATGAGATTTCAAAAAGATAAGTAAGTACAAGAACTAGGATTCAAATGTAGTATTTGAGGCCACATCAAAAAACCAAAAAACCAAACCCACTGCCGTCAAGTCAATTCCAACTCATAGTGACCCTATAGGACAGAGTAGAACTGCCCCTTAGGGTTTCCAAGGAGTGCCTGGTGGATTCAAACTGCTGACCTTTTGGTTAGCAGCCAAACTCTTAACCACTATGCCACCAGGGTTTGGGTCCAGGCTCTGTAAAGTTTAGAAGACTGCTCTGTGATAAGTCATTGTAAAAGTCTTCGGAGTTAGACATACTGAGGTTAGATATCAGATTTTCCATTTTCTAGAAGTTATATTAGGTTATTGCATTGTATTAGTAAAAAATTACCACAAACTACCAATAAACCTGTTACCCTTTAGTCAACTCCGTCTCACGGTAACCCCATGTGTGTCAGAGTAGAACTGTACTCCATAGGATTTTCAATGGCTGATTTTTCAGAAGTAGATCACCAGGCCTTTCTTCCAAGGTGCCTCTGGGTGGACTTGAACTTCCAATCTTTTGGTTAGCAGCTGAGCAGGTTACCTGTTTGCACCACCTGGGAACTCTTTACCACAAACTAGGTAGCTTATAACAACAGAAATTTATTCTCTTACAGTTTTAGAAGACAAAAGTCCGAAACCAAGATATTGGCATGGCCGTACCCCATCCTCAAAGGTTCCTTGCCTCTTCCATCTTCTGGTGACTCCAGGAGTTCCTTGACTTGTGGGTACAACCATGGTCATATTGCCTCCGTCTATCTTGTGTGTTTTCACCTCTGTGTGTCTATATTGTAAGGACACATGTGATTATACTTCGGGTTACCCAGATAATCCAGAATAAATTTCTCATCTAAAGATCCTAACTTGATCACATCTTTTGTCATAAAAAGTAATATTTACAGGTTCTCGGAATTAGGACATAGACATACCTTTTTGTAGACCATCATTAAAACCACTGCAGTTAATGAGCCTCAACCACCCCCACCTCATTCCATAAAATTTAGAACAATATCACTTATCTAAAGAGCAAAGTTTAAATAAAATAATCTAAATAAAATTGCCCAGTACATAATAGATGCTCGATAACTATTAAGTATTCTTCCCTTTTCTCATCAAGAGAGCTTCTAACACAATTGTACTACTTTTGGTGTGATTTTCCTCACTTTTCTTATTGGAATAATTCCCAAATGTGTACTCAAATTCCCCCTCTTTAATTTTCTCTATAGAGTTCCCTTTCCTAATAAGCAGTATTCTTTTTCAGAACTAAGGGCAGTAAACTTTTTTAATTCTATTTTATCATGAACTAGGATAGTGTTTCTCAAATCATCTGTGGTAAGGGACCAGTTTTAATTCTGTAAAATAAAATAAAAATGTTGTGGTGACAAGAATTGCTGTAAGTTTCCAAATACTTATTCACACCCTGTTGCAGATCAATAACACACAATTTGTAAACTGGCCCCTGTCCAAGAGCCTCATTTTGAGAAGTACTGGGCCAGGGCACTGTTATGGGTTGAATTGTGTCCCCAAAAAATATATATTGTAAATCCTACTATTGTTGTTAAGTGCCATTGAGTCGGTTACGACTCATAGTGACCCTACGTACAACAGAAAGAAACACTGCCCTATCCAAATCCTACTATACCTGTCGTTCTAATCCTATTTGGGTTGGATTTTCTTTGTTATATTAATGAGGCACTATTAGTGTAGGGCAGAGCCCTGGTGGCACAGTGGTTAAAGAGTTTGGCTGCTAACCAAAAGGTTGGCAGTTTGAATCTACCAGCCGCTCCTTGGAAACCCTATGGGTCAGTTCTACTCTGTCCTATAAGGTCGCTATGAGTCAGAATGAATTTGACAGCAATGGATTTATTTTGTTTGTTTGTTAGTTTAGGGTATGTATTGAGTCAATCTCTTTTGAGATTTAAAAGTAGCAGATTAGGCATAGAGCAGCGAGCAAAGATGGGGAAAGATAGGTGCCACACCACATGAAGATCACCAAGCAGCCAAGGAATAGAAGCTGAAGAGACAAGGACCTTCCCCCACAGCCAAGAGAGAAAAAGCCTTCCCCTAGAGGCAGTGCCCTGAATTCAGTCTTATAGCCTTTAAACCGTGAGGAAATAAATTCTGCTTGTTAAAGCCACCCACTTGCGGTATTTCTGTTATAGAAGCACTAGATAATTAAGACAGGTACCTGTGTGACTTTGTCAATGGTCTGAACTCCAAGGTTCTGTTACTCCCTTAATATTTCCATATTGACATTTACTTCTCTTGTATTTGGAAACCCTGGCTGCGTAGTGCTTAAGAGCTACAGCTGCTAACCAAAAGGTCAGCAGTTCGAATTCACCTGGCACTCCTTGGAAACTCTGTGGGGCAGATCTACTCTGTCCTATAGTCACTACGAATCGGAATCAACTCGACGGCAATGGGTTTGCTTTTTTGGGTTTTCTATTGTATTTTCTCTGTTCTTATATATAAAATTGTCGGCATTAAAAATTAGGCATTTATGAAATACTTTGTTGTTTTTTTAATTGATTTCCCAAAAGATAATCATATTCTCCCATTACTGCCATGGGTTATTTCATATTAAGTAACATCAAAGACACCATATTCATATCTTTCATCTTCCTGAGTGGTTCAAAGTATAGTCTCATGGCTGTATAATTGGTTTGTTTCTCATTTGCTTTACCTTTGTTTCCATCTAGATGTATACCTTAGTTATGCATAGTACTGTTCTATTTTTCCTCCTACTAAGTAAGTTTTTGAATAAAGTACATTTTTCTCTTGATATATATTTTAGGCTGGGTTTTATCCTACTAAATATTAATGCTCTCAGTAACATCATATTTACTTTTTTTTTTCTTGCTTTGAAACTGTGTTCATTTGGTCACCCCAATATCTATATCAACATGTATGGTTTTTGAAGGTCATGAATATTACTCAGTGAACTTCTGTATTATTTGCTAAGTGAATGAAAGAATGATAATTACCAGGGACTACTTCTTCTATACAACTTCTTTCTCTGCCATGCCCAGTGTCCTTATTGCCTTCTTGGTAGTTAATTTTGATTTTTTTCTCCCTACTCCACCCTTCTTCTATCCATCCTTGTTAAAAATGTTCTCAAGTTTGATCCCCAGAATACCTGTTTCCATTCTTAGCAGTACAACTTCCTGACATTTCTGTCATGATATAGAAAACAAATTCTCTCCTTTTAAGCCTTCTATATAACCAGCTTGGAATTCCTGAGTGATGCAACTAGTTAATGTGCTTGCCTACTAACCAATAAGTTGGAGGTTCGAGTACACCCAGAGGCAACTCAGAAGAAAGGCCTGGCAATCTACTTCCCAAAAATATTAGCCATTGAAAACCCTATGGAGCACTGTTCTACTCTGACACACATCGGGGTTGCCATGAGTTGACTCAAACTCAACTTTTTTTTTTTTAGGCAACTATTTATTACCCTCCTTCCTCTAGGAAGAGCTCTGATGGCACAGTGGTTAAGTACTCAGCTGCTAATTGAAAGATCAGCAGTGAGAACCCACTAGCTGCTTCACAGGAGAAAGATGTGCCAGTCTGCTTCCATAAAGATTCCAAACCAAACCTGTTGCCGTCGAGTGGATTCCAACTCATAGCGACCCTATAAGACAGAGTAGAACTGCCCCATAGAGTTTCCAAGGAGCAGCTAGTGGATTTGAACTGCTGGCCTCTTGGTTAGCAACCTGAGCACTTAACCACTGTGCCACCAGAGCTCCCCATAAAGATTACAGCCTTGGAAACCCTATGGAGCTGTTCTACTCTGTCCTATAGGGTCTCGATGAGTCACAATCGGCTTGATGGCAACAGGTTTGGTTTGATTTGGTTTTTCTTTTCCAGCATCATGACCGCAACTAGAAGGAAGGAAAAAAATTCCTACCCATTCCCCCAATTTTTTCACTTTCCTACCTAGTCCTAGAGATATATTGAAGATCCCTATGACTGCAACATTTGTTCCCACATGAACCTTCAGAGTAGTGGGTATCAGTAAGTTTAATGAGTTTTGCAGGCTCTCTATCATATCTAGAGGCCTGCTCTAAGAAGGTAGCACACCTCCGATGATCATGTCAGGTTTATACATGGTCATCTCCACTCAGACAGAGTAACAAATCATTATGACACGTATATTTTTATTTGGTTGAGATAACACAATCCCATCATATTTTTAATGCTTAAGAATCTCTTGGAAGCTCTTGGAGGATGGGATAATTCATCTTCTTGAGTATATCTGGAAATGGCCTCCACAAGAAGAACTTCATAAAGCCTCCATACGGCCTAGTTTCCCCTTTCTCATCCCCAGGTGCGTCACAATCACCCAAGCTTCTCCCAGGGAAGGCCCTGGGGTCATTTCATAGTCCCAGGCACCTTCTCAGGGCACCTTTTTCTTCTTCCCAATAGACCCCAGGGATTTAACCTCCTTTCCTTTTAAAGGCTGTCCCCTCCTACTCTATAATCTATGACTTGTTTCTTCCCAAGGTAGGAGGCAGAGTACGGTATGATTCTTCCACCTCCTCTTTTCCTTATTACACCCCAGAATAAGCACATAGTCCCTTCCAGTTTAAGATGATGTTACTAATCACTACTATAAATTAGATGAAATTAGTGATAACAAACATGAAAATGTTAACCAAAAAATCAAGAAATCTAAAAATTGCCCTAGTTATATTCCTTTGCATATAATTATGGACTCCCTTTTTATCTAGTATACTTGGAAATCAGCGTGAAGTCTTGTGGATTTTTGGTGTCTTCTCCCACCTGCTTTCTAATCTTTGCTCGTGATATGGGGCTTCTCTGGTTGACCAATCCATTGTTCCTACAGGGGTCCTTTGATTAGGTTCCTAAAAGATTAGGAACACTAAAAATTCCTTCTCTGAAATGTTCTACATTCTACTTTGGTGAGTAGCATCTGAGGTCTTAAAATCTTGAGAACGGCCATCTAAAATACTTCACTGGTCTCACCCCATCTGGAACAAGGGAAAATGAAGAAAACCAAAGACTCAAGGGAAAGATTAGTACAAATGACTAATGGACCACAACTACCACAGCATCCACCAGACAGTCCAGCACAACTAGATGGTACTTGGCTACCACCACCGACTGCTCTGACAGCGATCACAATACAGGGTCCCGGACAGAGCTGGAAAAAAATTTAGAACCTAATTCTAACTCACAAAAAAAAAAAGAGCAGACTTACTGGTCTGACAGAGACTGGAGAAATCTAGAATATGGCCCCTGGATACCTTTGTAGCTTAACAATGAAGTCACTCCAGAGGTTCACCCTTCAGCCAAAGATTAGACAGGCCCATAAAACAATACAAGATTAAATGGGCACACCAGCCCAGGGGCAAAGACTAGAAGGCAGGAGAGGACCGAAAAGCTGGTGATGGGGAAACTAAGGTCAAGAAAGGGAGAGTGTTGACATGTCGTGGGGTTGGCAACCGATGTCACAAAACAATACATGTACTAATTGTTTAATGAGAAGCTAGTTTGTTCTGTAAACCTTCATCTAAAGTACAATAAAAAGAAAAAGAAATAAACAAGCTGTTATGTATTAAAAAAAGATTCCTTCTCCGCACTTAGGCTACTCTAGTCTGAATTTGCAGGTTGTACTCAATCTTCTTGAGATTATCTCAGTCTTCCAAACCTGTTAGTCCTTCCTTTTTCTTCCTATCACCGCAGAGGAAAAAGAACCTTTCTTATTTGCTCCCTAATGACTCTGCCCCAGGAGATTACCTGACCAGTAGTCCTGTCATTCAGCATTCTGGAAAATCTGCCCTATGTAGTGCCTGAAGCACACTCCTCAGCCAGGTAAGATGAGTTCTACTTACAGCTAGTACTTCTTCACCTGCCTCTCTAACTTTGGCCCCTGTGGTTCCCACCACCTTGGTAGGAGACAGGAACTGCTACATAACTTGCAGGGCCCATTGCAAAACGAAAATGTGAGATCCCTTGGTCAAGAAATGTTAAGAATTTCAAGACTGAAATGTAGAGCATTATACCAAGTGCAGGGCTCTTTGCGTGCAGGACGCTATGAACCTAAAAGGTTGCACTCCCATGAAGCCCTGCTAGGAACATGGCTTTCTTGAATCTTGTTCTTCAGATAGTCTTCAATCTGGTGATCAGCCTTGCCTCAGGTACTCTCTTTGGCTAACTTCACCATATTCGTGTTTCAGATGCAGTCAGTTTGCCGTAAGGAAGGTTGATATCGCTAGGATTAATGAATAATCTAGCCCAACTCAGCTCAGGTTGCTGGTTCCATCCACCCTCTTAAATTCTCTGAGATGACTCATAGGAGTGTCCCATTCCCAGAGAAGTGATCATTTTAGAATTAAAATTCCATAATACAAAAATAATTTCAGTCATTCAACAATTGCTTGTTGAGAACCTGACCTATGCCTGGCACCATGATTGATGTTAAAAACCCTTTGCCATCAAGTCAATTCCGACTCATAGCGACCCTATAGGACAGAATAGAACTGCCCCATAGAATTTTCAAGGAGCACCTCGGAGATTCGAACAGCCGACCTTTTGGTTAGCAGCCTTAGCACTTAACCACTACACCACCAGGGTTTCCTGCTTGATGTTAGGGATGCAAAAATAAACAGGATGCATGCCCTCACAGAGTTAATAATCTAGTAGGGGTTGGAGGACTTAGAGAACTAATTATAAAATACCTAGGGCAACACTCTAATAGAAGTGGGCAAATCAAAAGAAAAACGAAAACAAAGAAACAGAAATATGCCTAGCTTCTACCAGTGGAAAAAGATATTTAGTTCATCATACCTACTTGTTAACATAAGGTCTCCTTTCTCCTCTTCTTGTTTTTCATCTGGCTTATTTTCTGTATTAGTTCCCCAACACAACCTTCTAACAGCATGGAATATACAGAGTCTAAGTTGGTTGAAACACTGGAGATAAATTATACTCATTGATACAGAATTTGCTAATTTTAAGCTTGGGTTTGGGTGGCCCATTAAAAATAAAAACAAAACACAGTGCCAACAAATTTGTTTGTCAAATCTGCTCTTACAACTTGCTCTTCAAGTCTGTAACAGCAGAACAGGGTTTAGATATATGATTTGGTTTCCAGTTGGCCCCTTGAACTGAAATATTTAGCGTCTTGATTTTTAAACACTCTAAACATTCAAGCCCTTTCGTCCTCTCCTCTAGGAGACAGGCTAGTTGCAATAACCACAATATCACTGGCCATCCCCTCAAGCACAAAAGAAACATATTGTCTATTTGTCTATCTACTCTGCCACAGATTGCAAGAGTACCTTTGCTTTCAGTGTTTCTTGGCTCTAGATAAACTAGTAGTGCTTTTGAGCTAGCCATACAAGAAACCTTCTTCCTCGAAAATGTTTTTCTATACCATGGATTATATTAAAAATTGGCAATGGCCTTCTGTCGTAGGTCAGTATCGACTCTAGGTAAACCTGTTGCTGTCAAGTCAATTCTGACTCATAGCGACCTGACAGGACAGAGTAGAACTGCCCCCATAAGGTTTCCAAGGAGCAGCTGGTGGATTCGAACTGCTGACCTTTTGGTTAGCAGCCAAGTTCTTAACCACAGCACTACCAGGGCTCCACTCTAAGTAAGGGAATAGGTAAATTACTGACACTCCAGGGCACGTCCTCAATTCTAAGATCAATTCTGCCAAAGTTTGACCTTCAAGAAAAAAACTTCCCGTAGAAGACAGACATGGAAGCAGCTTCAGGAAGTCTTCATCAGAGACTACAGGCACTATAATCAATAGACTACTTTTTTAAGACTGTGCTGCTTTTCCTAGGGTGTCAAGCTTTATAATCACTCTTCTCTAGGAACATCTTTGGCCAAGATACAATGGATAGAAGAATAATCTTGGCCTTCCTCTAAAGAGGCTAAGAACCCAGCCACAGGAAAGAAAATGCTTTCCCTGCACTCCCCCACCAGTCTCAATCTAAATCTCAGAGTTTTCACAGAGTAACCTAGAAGGTGACAGAGAGTTAAAGTGCCAGCAAGGGAATTCTTGGTTATTTTTCAGAGGCACACTCAGTTAAAGCATCCTTCATTCATGTACACTAGCCACTTCCATTCAGGATCAGCACTACACATAAATAGGTGGTCACCTATATCCTATACATAAAAAGATGTTCAGAGTTCTCTGTTGCTCTGATATTTCATCCTTACTTGCCAACCTTGATTCCTGAAATTCTACCATTCGAGTCATTACTGCAAATGATCAAGTGATTGATTAGAGCCTTTCAAGTGATAATTCATCACAGCAGATTGTGAAGAAGGGAAAGTGAAGAGGTTATGAGGGTCCAAGATGCCTGAGAAATGTCCATAATAGAGACAAAAGCATAGAAGAGGGAGAAAAACCAATTACCAACTAGTCAGCTCTGACTCATGACAACCCCATGTGTGCCAGAGTAAAACTGTGCTCCATAGGGTTTTCAACAGCAGATTTATTTTTGGAAGTAGATCACTAGCTCTTTCTTCTGAGATGTCTCTGAATGATACCTCCAACCTTTTAGTTAGCGCTCAAGTGTATTAACCATTTGCACCACCCAGAAACTCACGGACCTTCCAAGAGATACTAGCTATTATGTTTTGGGTGTTGATTAGGTTATCTAATCCTTTTAGCCTCTCTTTCTTCATCTGTGAAATGGGGATAGTGATATCCACCCTACAGGGTTATGAAGAGAATATACATGGTGCCTGGCATACAGTAGGCTTTCAATAAATGCATTTCTCTGCCCCCACGAGTTCTCTTATTAAATGGAGCATATAAAATTATAATGTTTTGCGCTATTAAAACCACCAGTCATCTTTCAGTTTGTTTTATTGGGGTGACTTGCATGTTGCTGTGATGCTGGAAACTATGCCATTAGTATTTCAAAGGCCAGCAGTGTCACCCATGGTGGACAGGTTTCCATGGAGCTGCCACACTAAGACACACTGGGAAGAAGGACCTGGTGCTCTACTTCTGAAAAAATTGGACAGTGAAAACCTCATGAATAGTAGAGAAATATAGTCTGATATAGTGATAGAAGATGAGCCCCACAGGTGGGAAAGAATTCAAAATATGACTGAGGAAGAGGTGCCTCATGAAAGTCAACCTTAATAAGGTGGATGGAGTCAAGCTTTCAGGACCTTCATTTGCTGATGTGGCACAATTCAAAATGAGAAGAAATAGCTGCAAACAGCCAATAATAATTGGAACGCGGAATGTACAAAGCAAGAATTTAGGAAAATTAGAAGTCGTCAAAAATAAAGTGAAATGGAATAAGTCGGAGTAGTTAGATGCTTCCTATATCCCTCTTACAGCAAAGACCTGGAAAAACAAGTGATTTGATTCTACTTGAATATCTGGCGGCCCTGACCAGCATAAGGTTAAGA
Source organism: Trichechus manatus latirostris (assembly GCF_000243295.1). Lineage (NCBI taxonomy): Eukaryota > Metazoa > Chordata > Mammalia > Sirenia > Trichechidae > Trichechus > Trichechus manatus. The sequence continues at coordinate 33,564,507 of NW_004443938.1, forward strand.
AATCCGTCTGAGGGATATGGGAGAGTAAGACCATTTGGAAGAGGTGAGGAGGGCTAGATCCACGGTGGCGAAACTGCAGAGCCACAGCCATGTCAGTCGGCAGTGAAGTAGGCAAACAGCTGTGCTGTGCGCACGCTCGGGAAGCAGTTCCTGCATAGAGAGAGAACCAGCAGCAGAGATTCTGCTTGGACACTCCAAACCAGTGAAGAGCAGCTCCCAAGAGGCTAGGATAAGTACAAGCATGCACCCTTTCTCGGGGATTAAAAAAAAAGCCCATTTGGGAAAAAGCTCTCTCCCTTTTACCTCCTCCCTCTGCACTCGGCCCCGGGAGTCCTCTGGGTCGGACGTAGATACCAAAAGGCACCCTGACTCATTCTCCTGGCCTTGGAGAGGGAACGAATAAGCTGCTGGGTCCCCTAGGCTGGGAACACAGGGTCGGCACAGCTCCTTTGCTGGCCACAGGTATCAGGGGATCTGCAAACTCTGAGTGCCTTACACCCCTGTACAGGCTTGTGGGGAACCATCTCAACAGCGTTAGCCCTCACTGCCACAGTACAACAGGGCAAACATCTGAAGTTTAACTTCAACTGCTTCACCAATGAATGGGCAGATTTGTGACCCTCGAAACAGCCCTGCCTCTTAAGTAGGCACTTTTATCAATCTGCAGCAAGGACTTGAGGACAGGTGGTAGCTCCTAAAGTGCCTAGTCACCTGCTACAGGAGTTCAAGAAAAAGTGGTGCCCTCGAGTCTTTACAGCCAACAGAGTGGGGTGCTCTTAGTCTGGCTGCAAAACTCACCTACCTACTCACCCTAGAGAATAGGGACATGCTTTCCTTTCAGACTCTCAGGGGCAGCTGTCAACCCCCTGCCTGGCTCAGTGGGTGATCCCCTACCACTGCCAGAGTCCAGTGCCTGCACCAATTACCCATGCTTTTCTAGGACTGGGGGTGAAAGCCTGCATCACACACTTGGTGATCGACTGCCTGAACAACCGAGCTGAACCCATATAGGAAAATTGAATGGTCTCCTGTGTGTACATACTTAGTTACAGAACTAACTACCTGGTGACAGGACGTTAGAGATCCAAAGGTGTCAAAAATCGAACTAGTGCACACAAGCAGCCTATTTGGGCATATCAAAACAAAACAAAATAAGAAGCTAAGTCTCACTAAGCAAACACAAAATAAAATTATAATAAATTATTGATGGCTCAGAGACAACAGTCAATATCAAGTCACATAAAGAGGCAGTCCGTGATGGCTTCAGCAAGCTCCCAAATAACGAATCAATAAATTCTCTGGAGGAAGAGAACTTCTTGGAATTACCAGAGGCAGAATACAAAAGATTAATATACAGAACTCTTCTAGAAACAAGAAAAGAAATTCGACAGAATGCATAAACAGACACAGTAGTAGCAGAACTTAAAAAAGTTATTCAAGAACATAATGACAAATTTAATAGGCTGCAAGAATCTACACATAGCGAGACAGCAATCAGAAATCCAGAAGATTAACAATAAAATTTCAGAATTAGACAACTCAATAGGAAATCATAGGAGCAGAATTGAGGCAGTAGAAGTTAAAATTAGTGACATTGAAGATAAAGATCTTGATGCCAACTTATTTGAGGAAAAATCAGATAAAAGAATTAAAAAGAATGAAGAAACTCTAAGAGTCATGTGGGACTCTGTCAAGAGAAATAACCTACGAGTGATTGGAGTACCAGAATGGGGGAGGATAACAGAAAATACAGAGAAAATTGTTGAAGATTTGTTGACAGAAAACTTCC
>NW_004443938.1:33568506-33587505 GCF_000243295.1 Trichechus manatus latirostris
TATAACTTGGTGGAAGCTAGAACTTATGCTGAGTGAATTTAGTCAGTCACAGAAGGACAAATACTGTATAAGATCACTATTATAAGAACTCAAGAAAAGGTTTAAACACAGAAGAAAACATTCCTTGATGTTTTCGGGGGTGGGGAGGGAGGGTGAGGGTTATTCACTAACTTGATAGTAGATAAAAATCATCTTAGGTGAAGGGAAGGACAGCACACACTACAGGGGAAGCCAGCACAACTGGACTAAACCAAAGCTAAGAAGTTTCCGGAATACAATCAAATACTTTGAGAGACAGAGTAGCAGGGATGCAGGGTCTGGGGACCATGCTTTCAGGGGACATCTATGTCAATTGACATAACAAAGCTTATTAAGAAAATGTTCTGCATCCTACTTTGGTGAGTGGCCTCTGGGGTCTTAAAAGTTTGCAAGCGGCCATCTAAGATGCATCAATTGGTCCCAACCACTTGGAGTAAAGGAGAACGAAGAACACTAAAGATGCAAGGAAAGTATTGGCCCAAGAGACAGAAAGGGCCACAAAATCCAGAGACTTCATCAGCCTGAGACTAGAAGAACTAGATGGTGCCTGGCTACCACCAATGAACGTCCTCACAGGGAACACAACAGAGGGTCCCTGATGGAGCAGCAGAACGATGGGATGCAGAACTCAAATTCTAGTAAGAAGACCAGACTTAATGGTCTGACTAAGACTGGAGGGGCCCCAGAAAGCATGGCCCCTGGTCTCTCCATCACCCCAGAACTAAAACAATTTCCGAGGCCAACTCTTCAGATAGGGATTGGACTGGACTGTGGGACATAAAGTGATACTTGTGAAGAATATGCCTCTTAGACAAGTAGATACAAGAGACCAAAGGGGCGGCTTATGTCCAGAGGTGAGATGGGAAGGCAGAGAGAGTTAGGAGCTGGTTGAATGCTCCTGGGGAATCAGGGGCGGAGGGGAAGAGTGTGCTGTCACAGAATGGGGTGAGCAGTTGGGGTCTCTTAACAATGATGTAAAAAAAAAAATTCTGTATGGGAATCTAACTTGAAATGTAAACTTCGTTTACTTACAACAATAAAATTTTTGATTAAATAAATAAATAAATAAAGTGAAATGGTTGAAGATAGACATCCTAGGCATTAGTGAGCTGAAATGGACTGGAATTGGCCATTGTGAATCAGATAATCATATGGTCTACTATGGAAATGACAGATTGAAGAGGAATGGTGTGGCATTCATTGTAAAAAAGAACATTTCAAGATTTATACTTAAGTACAAGCTGTCAGGGATAGGACAATATTCATATGCTTACAAGGAAAACCAATCAAAATGACTATTATTCAAATTTATGCACCAACCACTAATGTCAAAGATGAAGAAATTGAAGACTTTTTTTTACCACCTTCTGCAGTCTGAAATCAAGATGCATTGATAACTACTGGTGATTGGAATGCAGTAGCTGGAAACAAAGAAGAATTAGTAGTTGAAAATATGGCCTTTGTGACAGAAACAATAAAAAAAAAAAATGCCAGAGATGGCATGATAAAATTTTGCAAGACCATGACCTACTCATTGGAAATACCTTTTTTTAAACAACATAAATAGTGACTACATATGTGGAACTTGCCAGATGGAAAATACAGGAATCAAATTGACTATATCTGTGGAAAGAGGTAAGAGAGAAGCTCAATATCATCAGTCAGAGCAACGCCAGGGGCAAACTTTAGACCAGACCATCAATTGCTCATATGCAAGTTCAAGTTGAGGCTGAAGACAATTAAAACAAGTCCAGGAGAGCCAAAATACAACTTCAAGTATCAAGATTGGAAAAAGATTCATTGACAACCTGCAATATGCAGGTGACACACCCATGCTTGCTGAAAATGAAGAGAACTTCAAGCACTTACTGATTGAGATCAAAGACCACAGCCTTCAGTATGGATTACACCTCAACATAAAGAAAATAAAATCCTCACAATTAGCTCAATAGAACATCGTGGTAAATGGAGAAAAGATTGAAGTTGTAAAGGATTTCATTTTACTTGGTGTCTTAGTTATCTAGTGCTGTTATAAGAGAAATGCCACAAGTAGATGGCTTTAACAAAGAGAAATTTATTCTCTCACAGTCTAGTAGGCTACAAATCCAAACTCAGGGCATCACCTCCAGGGGAAGCCTTTCTTTCTCTGTTGGTTCTGGAGAAAGGTCCTCGTTATCAATCTTCCCCTGGTCAAGGAGCTTCTCAGGTGCAGGGACTCTGGTTCTGAAGGATGCGCTCTGCTACTGGTGCTGCTTTCTTGGTGGTATGAGGTCTCCAATTCTCTGCTTGCTTCCGTTTCCTTTTATCTCTTGTACGATAAACGGTGGTGCAGGCCACGCCCCAGGGAAACACCCTTTACATTGGATCAGGGATGTGACCTTAGTAAGGGTGTAAGAATCCCTGTTTAACATAAAATTACAATCACAAAATAAAGGACAAGCACGCAATACTGGGGATCATGGCCCAGCCAAATTGATACACACATTTTTTGCAGGGATATAATTCAATCCATGACATTTGGATCTACAATCAACACCCATGGAAGTGGCAGTCAAGAAATTAAACCACGTATTACACTGAGCCTATCTCTACAAAAGACCTCTTTAAAGTGTTAAAAAGCAGAGATGTCACTTTGAGGACTAAGGTGCGCCTGATCCAAGCCATGGTACTTTCAATCACCTCATTTGCATGTGAAATCTGGAAAAGGTACAGGGAAGACCAAAGGAGAAGTGATGCTTTTAATCTGTAGTGTTGGCAAAGAATATTAAATATACCATGGACTGCCAGAAGAACAAACAAATTTATCTTGGAAAAAGTACAGCTGGAATGCTCCTTAGAAGCTAGGTTGGCAAGACTTTATGTTACATACTTTGGACATGTTATCAGGAGGGACTAGTCCCTGGAGAAGGCTATCATGCCTGGTAAAGTAGGTCAGCAAAAAAAAAAATGGAAGATCCTCAATGAGATGGATTGACCCAGTGGCCACAACAATGGGCTCACACATAGCAATGATTGTGAGAATGGTGCAGGATCGGGCAGTGTTTTGTTCCGTTATACATAGGGTCGCTATGAGTTGGAACCGACTTGATGGCACCTAACAACCTAACAACAGCAGTATTAAATTTGTTGATTACAACACAGAAAAAGAATAACCTTTTTTTGTTTAATTCTTACTTGCATCCTAAATATTCTCATTTAACTCTAGCCCAGCTATCCACAGTAGTTATGTCCCCCAAAACTAGAGAATTGGTTTTAAGACTGAATCAATCTGGAGCTCCTATTGTTCAACCAGAGCTGTTAAGGTGATTACTGTGCATGAAGGAAAACGCAATTCTCTTCCACATGAAATTAGGAATGTCGATTTGTGATGATAAATACTCACTTAGCTCCCCAAATCAATCATTCTCTTTGTTCCAGGAATTACCAACAATGAATTTATAACATTCTCTCGATCACTTTTTTTTTTTTTACTGCACTAAGAACATTAGGGCAAAAAGGAAAACATCCTGTCAGTTTACTGTGTGAACATCCAAATAATTCCTGATGGTTTCGGATTTCATAGTGAAGTGTTCCTAGCAGTGTGGCTTCAAAGTTCTCTCCTAGAAGGGTCGAATTTATCCATGCACCTCCAAGAACAAAAATTTGTGAGTATAACATAAGCCTCTAGGGCCTTCTCTAAACAGAAATCTGTAGCCTGGACCTAACAAGATAAAATGACTTAACACAGGCTTCAGATTCCTGAGGTGGGAGTTTTCCATAGATCACAGCAAACTGATCATGCAGAGAAGGGCTGACACAGCAAAAGGGTCACTAAGGAAAGGAAGACAGACAAGCGGGAAGAAGGCAAATGAAAAGAAAGGAAGAAAAAAGTACTACTTTCTCCTTTTTGGCATATGTAATTTTTATGAAGGGATTTGCAAACTGCTCAACTCTAGGTGAAGATTCAATCAGATAATCACCTTTGAAAAGCTTTTCAAATCCTGGACAGCAATAGAGTTGGGTGACGCAGCGCTTGTTTGGAGTCTCCAATGGGAAAAAAATAAATTTTTGGTGATTCATGGCACTTTATGTGCTCTTGGCTATTAAAAATATTTTCTGCTCTTGAGTCACAACGGAAGCTACAGCTTGAATTTTATGGTTCAATTTGCTTTTTTCCTTCCTGGGTGAGCCAGCACTGGATTTAGGAGTTGAAAGTTTATAGAGTCAGCAGGCCCCCAAGGGACTGAAAGCTAAGCTGAGCCAATGAGGATAATGCCAAAGATTATCTACCCTTGATGAAAATGCGGGCTTCAGCAAAGAAAAAGAAAGAAGAGTGATTATAAAGACTGACAGTCTGTAACTTAGACAAAATTTCTTGGCTAGGTCGGTTAGTTTTCTTTTTTTAAAACAAACAAACAAAAAGGTTTGCTGGTTGACAGTTGCGTAAATTCTTCCTTTTTCCATTTCTGGCACACTGGTGAAAGGACAAACTGGTGTCTTCCCAAAGGGCTGCAAGAACGAATGAGTCTTCAGAGAGGACCCAACAGTGCCAGCTGCTAAAAGCAGAGAGTTGAGCGTTAAGGGGCTTCAGGGGCTGGAAAGAAGGAGATTTTTGCTCAGTAAATGACTGATTTATGTTGTTTTACTTGTTCGTTGTTTTTGTTTGTTTGTTTGCTTGCTTGCTTGTCTTTATGTGTCCTTAAAGAAGTTCTCCAACTTGTGCCTTGGACCTTGTCTAAACAATACAATATTTTTGTGATATTTTTCAAGTGCACTTTAGTTTCAATTTTAAAAACCATACTTGTCATTTTTTCACAGTCCTGGCAGTGACTGCAAATAGAGTGAAATATAAGACTTTCACAGTAACTGTTGACTACATTGAAACCTAATATGAGTTTGCCAATCCTGTGCACTTTTCCCTAGTCTTCGTTTTGCCATCTGTAAAATGGAGAGAACGTCTAAGTTCATAGAGACACCAGGTAAAAGATGTCAAATCTACACAGACCAAGAGCTAATATTCTTCAGGAATCTGAGGAGAGGGACGAACACCTCAAGGGAGTATTGGATAACAGTCCTAACTGTCTCATCTACTATAGCTGCTGCAATCCAGAAGTTTCTAGTGTGTCTAGATCCACAAGTGGAAGGGTAAGTAGTGTATCTTCTTTCATTAAGCAGTTCTACTAAAAGCTTAGGTAGATTCCTCTCTGTCTCATTCTCTCTCTCCCCCTCTCTCCCACTTTCCTCCCTCCCCCCTCCATTTCCTGTAAACAATAAAACTGTAAAACAAAGAGTAATAAGATCCGAATCTTCCTGCTGGGGACTTGATGAAGATGAATTAGATACTGACAGTCAAGAAAGGATGGAAGGCTCCCCATGACAGAGGCCAAACTAATTCAGAATGAAAATCATCAATTTGAGTGTGCTCACATGTTACTTAAAAATCAATGAAGACACAAAGCAAGGGAACTCTGAAGCCATTTTAGTGCCCTTACTTTTGCACTCAACTCTAACTTAGCAGCACGGAAATTTCCTGGCACTGAAAACCCAGTCAATCATCATTAATAATGATATTTTTATAGCACTTTAAAAACCGGAATTTCCAGAGCCACTTTGATAGATGCCCTGTCACTACCTTGCCATTTATGGTTTTTTTTTGTTTGTTTGTTTTTCTCGGTTAGATTTTTGCCCCCTCCATTTAAAGAAATTTTTTAACAGAAAAAAAAGAAGAAGAAGAGGCATTCCTTTTGATTGAAAAGTTCATAAGGGATGGCACAGCTTGCCCCATGCCATGAATCCTTTCCTAATGAGGAGGGATTTTAGTGATTGTACAATGACTTTCAACTTTAATGATTCCAGAACTCGAGTTTACTTAAGGAGTTAAAACAAATGTCTGCCTGTTGCCTTCAGATCTGGGATAAGAGCTTACAGAGTTTGCACAAAGATGAAAAAGTAAGAAGCAAAGGCTGGGTTGTTGTTTTCTCAAGGGCACAAACATCTCAAGTAACTTACCTATTGATCTCACCATAAACATTAGAAATTGCTTAGTTCCTCTAGTGTGATCTTTCCAGAAAGTTCAGAAATATTCCTGCAAAAAGTTCATTTTAGTAAGTTATAAATAAATTTGTTGAGTTTTCATCTGCTTCTGGCTCTATCTATCTCTGTCTCTCTCCCTCATGCATACGCGCGCACACACTCGCACGCGCTCGCACACACACACGCACACACGACTGAGCATTCCTTGCTTTTCAAAATGCCGATGAAATTTCTTATTTCTGTTGTAACTTCCATAAAACCATCCAAGCTTATGAGATGCCTTGGCAAGCGCCAACATTGAAAGGGCACTCTAACAATTCATGTTTAATCTCTGAGCCAAAGAAAGCCTGGATTTTTCAAAAGTTTGTATTTGTTTTGTTTTGGTTTGGTTTTTTCCCTGTAGCCAGAGGTATTCTACGCACCCTTATTCTTCCCCTCTGCAAGGCTGCACAGGAATTTTTATCACCACTGGGGGCCTAACACTGGTGGTTAAAAAGCAAGTTTCTGTCCTGGTGTTGAACTAAAAAGGAAAAAATTTCTTGGATGTATCAAGGTTTTTTGTCAAGCAAACAAAAATAAAGGGATCTAGTTTACTGGAATAGTTGCAGTGCTCATTAAAATTGATGACTTCGAAGATTCTGTGCCTCTTCCTTTAACCAGGGCCATCAGCCAAGAATCTGCTGTGCTGTTAAAGACATCATGTTACTGGGGTGTCGTAAAACAGACTGCTGCTGTTGCCTTTGCTCACCCTTCAAGTTGTCAGTGTGACAGTGAGAGAGGCTTGGAGTAACTAGTGGAGGATGGACTTGGCCATTTGGCCAAGGGACATCAATGGTGAGGGACTGAATATGATGCAGCCTGGTATTTTCCGTTCCTGATCATCAAGTTCAAAAGGGAAAGCAAAGGAGCTGGATTAGCATGGGGCGGAGTTCGTTTTTTCTTAGAAATGTGCGACTCTGCAGAAGCATATCTTTATTTTTGGCACAAATTGCTGTAGCAAATTACATAGCTTATCAGATGTGGTTTGTTGGGCTCAGTGGAGAAACCATGGCAGGGACTTGTTCTCGTTGTTTGCTCCCAATTGGGAATTTGGGATAAATCAGTGTCCTGTGATAGCTCGGAATAGGCCTGAATGATAACTGCTAACAATATTTGTGAGCCAATTAAACTCACATTACTCCAACTTAATAAAGTAGACCTTGATCCTAAAAGAGATTTCCATTGTGGCCTAAGAGTGTGAGATACAAAGTTTGAATCTCCATGTCATAGATTAGCAACAAATCCATGGCAACCTTGTGAGGAGCAGAAGGGGCAGAGCAAAGCAGGAGGTCAACTTAGTAAATAAAAAGTGTCAGAGGAAACGTTCTCATCACCTCTTACCAATACTCTCTCTTATTTTTTGGTTATGTACATGGACTTGATTTAGTATAGTAGGAGAACCCAAACAGAATGACATCTTTGATATACTGATCATTTCTATTTCATTGCTGAAAACGGAGAAAGGTAGATTAAAAATATAATTTTATAACAGAAATTTTCCATGGAGTCAAATATTCATGCGTTCCTCAATCTATTCATTCATTTATTCAAAGGTAAAGCAAAAGTAAAAAACAGGACTCAAAGAGATAATATTATTAAGAATATAATAGAAGGCAACAGACAAAAAGTGTGTGATCTAGGAGTACAGTGTTACAGCACTCTATAGACTGAAGGTAAAGGAAAAAAGGTCAATATGGAAGGGAAGGGCATTAGTAAGAAATAACGCCAGAGTAGAGGTGATTTTTAATTGGAAACTTCAGTGATATATAGATTTTCAAGTAATTTTTTAACCTTGGACCTCTTTCTTTAAATGGAATATTACACGAAAATCCAATGCAGAGAACAATAAGAGCAGAGCCCACTTATTTCCCCTCCACTTCCGATATTCTTCCCTCGTCTTTGCCCACTCTCCAAGGCGTCTCAGTGGAACCCCTAGACTTCTGCACAGCACAGTTTGAAAATCACTGCAATATAGAAGGTAGAGGGTACAGAAGACAAGTGAAGGCGGCCTTAAGGGTGTGGAGAACAGCATGAGTAAAACTATATAAGGAGGTGGTGATAGAAATGTTGTGGATTAGCACAGTGAAAACATTTAGGCAAAGTAATCTGGCTGAAGTTGATTCAATGGACTAGAGGGGACCACTGAAAGTTGGGAATGATGTGATGAAAATGAACATTTAAAAATATTAATATGGTAGCCATGTGCTGATGGTCTGCAATGGAGAGATTCCATTGAGGATTCAATTGGAGTAATTCGAACATCAGAAACAGAGGGCCCCCAACAGAGCTGCAACTGTAGAAATGGGGTGCAGCCATTAGGTCTTAGTGACTGAGTGGATATGGGAGTTAAAGGAAACACAAAGTCTAGAAAGTCTTTTTTTACTCTCCAACTGAATCCTTATGTTATACACTTGTAGGAATCTATAGTTTTTTCCATGGCGATTATCTCTACTAGTCTTTATAACTTTGTGTGATTATTTTACTAATACCTTTCTACCCCTAGACTGTAAACCTCCGTGAGGTCTGGAATTCTGCCTATTTGGTCCCCACTGTACCACTAGAGTGGGGCCCTGGTGGCGCAGTAGTTAAGCACTCAGCTACTAACTGAAAGGTTGGTGGTTCTAACTCCTTCTGCTGGAGAAAGATGTGGCAGTCAGCTTCCATAAAGATTCCAGCTTTGAAAACCCTATGGAACAGTTCTACTCTATCCTACGAGGTCGCTACGAGTTGGAATTGACTCAGTGGCAATGGGTTTGGTACCATCAGAACTTAGCATAATAAAACAAACAAACAAACAAAAAACAAACCCACTGCCATCAAATTGATTTCTGCTCATAGCGACCCTATAGGACAGAGTAGAACTGCCCCATAGGGTTCCAAGGAGCGGCTGGTGGATTTGAACTGCTGACCTTTTGGTTAGCAGCCATAGCTAAATAGCTGTGAAATTAAGAAACTCAGTATGAGGTTTTCATTGATATTAAGGAAGCTAGAGAGAAGTAGACGAGTTCAATTTTTTGCCATATTTTTCTCATATGGGGAAAGTAGATCTAAATGCAGACTTCCCACCCCAGTTAAGGAAGAAGGCTGAAAAACAGTTGAAATGTCAGTGATGGGTGTAAAAACTAGGGGATCGACAGTAATTGAAGCCATGAGAGTAAATTAGTTCACCCAAAGAGAGTGAGTGTGACGACAGAAGAGCACAGTGAGCTGCGAATTTTCATACAGAAGTCAAATGGAGAACAGAACAACTGTCAAAATTAAAGAATACTGCTCTGAGGGTAAATTTGGAATGGTTTGTCGTACGCCCACACTTTGAGACATTTATAAACTATGACAGGAAAATCCTCTTTCAAAAAAGTTTTTAAAATGTTTAAAACATTAGGATTTTTGGAAGTAGGAATAAAAATACAATTAATAAAGAGGAACTCAACTCACTTTTAAGTCCCTGTCTGAATTCTTTGATGTATTTGTAAAATATGATTAACCGCCTTACCCCAAATGCTGATAGTTTCCCTGCTAAGAAACATTGACTCAAACTCAGAGCTTCTTTTTTCTCTTTTTCGCCTCTTCTCTTTTCTATTTTCCACCTTTGTTTTGGTGGATTCACATAAAATGTATCTTTCCTATAATTATATAAGCCACATGAAATTCCAAAATTTTATTGGCTGACCTAATATTTGTACCATTCCACCTCAGTGCTCCTTTGCTGTTTTTGTTGTTGCTGCTATTGCTGTAGTTTTCTTTTTAGAGTTTCTGTTTTGTTTTGTTCTGTTCTTTGGTTAGAGAGGAAAGAGAAGGGAGAGAAAAAGAACACAAAACATTAAATAACACAAAATATGATTCCATTTTTGGTAAGAAAGTGCCTGTTTTCCCCACCCAGTCTTACCTAGATCATAAGACAAATAGATCTTTCTTTTTTTTTCCTTGAAACCAATGATAGAGTCAAAAACATTATTATGACAAAGTTACAATGTGGATTCTCTTCTAGGTAATACTTTTCTATTTACTCTTGCTAGAAATCATGCTTATTTTATTTAGAAAATAAATGGGTATGACTCTCTCACATGTTAAATGCTATAATTTATAAACAAAATTTAAACAGTGAAATTCTAAAGTATTTTAAAATTAACTCTAATATTAATAGCAAGGGGTGTGAGAAAAGAAAACTCTAGGAATGAATTAAAAAAAAAAAAAAACAAAAAACGACTCTGCAACCACCAATAGTATTTCTGAGCAAAAGTTGTGCAGGTACTTTCTGGTCTCAGGCCTCAAATAGTAGTTTTTATTCCGAAGGAGACACCAAATAACCAAGATTTGGGATCAGTTCAGGGACAATACAGAGCCAAAGTGATTCTCTGCTAAACCTGGAAGTTAAGTCTCAGAAGACTGCAGGTCCGCTTGAAGCTACCTCCAATCAATGAAACTGTTTTGGAGCTCCTTCATTCATGCATGCACATGAAGCTCTAACTGAGCGCCTCTGAGGGGCTAGCCCTGTGCTAGGCCAAGGAGCCTTGTCCCACGGAGCTCAAGATGGTAGAAGCTCCCCCCTAGCAACCCTCATCATCCTTCCTTTGGCACCTTCCTATATGCTGGAAACCCTGGTGGTGTAGTGGGTAAGAGTTTGGCTGCTAACAAAAAGGTCAGTGGTTCAAATCACCAGGTGCTCCTTGGAAACCCTATGGGGCAGTTCTACTCTGTCCTATAGGGTTGCTATGAGTTGGAATCAACTCGACAGTAATGGGTGGTGTGTGTGGTGGTCGCTATATGCTTGCAATGTCTGTGATGGGAAATATAGTTGGCTCTCTGTTTTTATCAATTGTGTTGATGAGCTTATAAAAACTTTACATAGCTATGATGTAGCCTCATTTATCAAGATTGACACCATTTTCATTTAGTGTTCACATTTATATTGTCTCTCATCCTAAACCTAAATTGCAGGTGTAGCCGACTCACCTGTCAGGGTCTTGCTTGCCCCAACACTTAGCAAAAAGCAGGGAGCATCCAGGTGTTCTGCTAGGGAAGGTTACAAATGTTTTGCAGGAGGAGGAAGAATCATCAGGAATCGAGGGCAAAAAGTGTTAAACTTCCACCAAGAGGCAGTCTGAGGAGGAATAAGTGGAGATGCATGATCTATGAATAAAAAAGAAGATGAGCAAGAGGATTAAAAAAAATCACTGAATACATCATCACTGCTTTGATGGAGCAAGATCAAAATACGATGGGTAACCTGACAAGCAAACAGGAAATATTGTGGCATGCAGACTGCTCCCCCAGGGCTGAGCGGGCCTCTGATGCATCAGGCAAAGCATAGTCAATTCATGATTTCAGGTTTTCCAAATGCTGAGTGTGCACACACCAGCCTCACAACAACTCCACCCTGGTCAACAACAGGGAATGTCACCCAGTGTTCTATTTATGTTCTGCTGTTGTTTAAGAAAATATATTCTCTTTTAAAATGTGCAGCTATCCTATTCTATGAAGATATATTTTCTCTACATGTATGTCATGGATTGAATTGTCCCCAGAAAATATGTGTCAACTCAAGGAACCCAGGGTGAAAAGGGGGAAAGTGCTGTCACATTCCAGGGATTGCAACCAATGTGACAAAACAATATGTACGTAAATTTTTGAATGAGAAACTAACTCAGGCTGTAAACTTCTACCTAAAGCACAATAAAATTTTTAAAAGTATATATACATATATATATACATACTTGTCAACTTGGCTAAACTGTGATTCCCAGTGTTGTGTGGTTGTCCTCCATTTTGTGATCTGATGTAACTGTTCTATGTGTTATAAATCCAAATCTCTGCCTGTGGTTAATGAGGCAAGATTAGTTTATGTTAAAGAGGATTAGGGTGGGATGCAACATCCTTACTCAGGTCACACCCCTGATCCAATGTAAGGGAAATTTCCCTGGGGTGTGGCCTGCATCACCTTTTATATCTTACAAGAGATAAAAGGAGAGAGAAAGGGAACTCCTGCCACCAAGAAGAGCTGGGAGTGGAGTGTGCCCTTTGGACATGAGGTCCCTGCACTGAGAAACTTCTAGACCCAGGAGAAGATTGAAGAGGACCTTCTCTCACAGTGCACAGAGATAGAAAGCCTTCCTCTAGAGCCGGCACCCTGATATCAGACTTCTGGCCTCCTGAACTGTGAGAGAATAAATTTCTGTTTGTTAAAGCCGTCAACTTGTGGTATTTCTGTTATAGCCACACTAGATAACTGAGACAGTGTACTATCCTATGTCCATAATTATGATGATCTTCTTCTGACCAGATATTTTACATGCTGTCTACCTTCTTCATAACTTTCCTTGATGCCTAACTGTAAACCAGTTGCTGTCCAGGCAACTATGACTCATGGTGACCCCATTTGTGTCAGAGTAGAACTGTGCTCTATAGAGTTTTCAGGGGCTGATTTTCCAGAAGTAGATCTCCAAGGCTTTCTTCTAAGGGACTTGGTGGACTCAAACCTATAGCTGAACTAGCTGAACATGTTGACTGTTTGTACCACCCAGGAACTCCTTGATGGCTGGCATACTAAAATCACTCGCTAGATGTTGTTGAACAACAGGAAATTCTTTACAAAGAGAAAGACCAGGCCACAGTGTGTATCATATGTTAATGGGATGTCCCCAAGCATTGCTCACTGCAACTGCCCGTTTAAGAAGCAAAAATAAGTGAGCGATAACTAGGAGATTCTATCAGTTGTGCAGCCAGTGGCAGCATCAATGAAAACTTTGCCTAAGTCCTCCTCTAGTGGCTCTACCTTGCTATCCAGCCAGTTCTCAACATACCCCCACATTCCCTGGCCATTCTAGCTATTCTGAATTTCTCACTACTTTGTCAGCAGGCCTTTGCTCTTGTTGTCTCTACATCAGGAATTTATTCCTCAATTCAAAACACAAGCATCCTCCACAACCCTGCCTATGAACCCCACGTACTATGAATTTTTCAGATCTCAAGAAATTCTCACTCATCTCAGCATCTACAGACAATGGTAGTCTGTATTTAGCATCTGAACTTGTTTACTTTCCATCTGTATTTTTCCTTGTTTTCTATGCCCTTGTCTTCTCCATTTTTTGTCTAGTTTTTAAGCACCTTTAAAGTTCATTGCCTTGCAGCATGCTACCGTGCTTAATGTGAGCTGTAAGTGATCCCCGGAATGTGTGGCTCCCCAGTGGATCAGAAATTGGGTAATATTAACACACATGCATACACACACACACACACACACACACACATATGGATAGCATCATCATCATCATGATGTGTTAGTTACATTGGGTGTTATCTTATTTAATACTCACAGAAATCCTATGAGGTAGGTACATTCTCATCCCCCTTTGGTTCATGAGTAAAATTTAGCTCAGGTAAATTATGTGTTTTGTCCAGGGTCATAGAGTTAGTTACAATAATAGATAATATAGTTTCTTGTCTCCCGATTCAAGACAGTGTCTCCTTTCCCACAGATGTAACCACAGTAACATAATAGTCAACTCTTTTTAGAAAACACACACGCATCTTGATAAAGTATAACATACCTCTCCCACCCACCCTTCTTTTCCTCAGAACCTTTCCCTTTCTCCTTTGAAAGCCCTGGGGTATAGCCATTAGCCAGTGTACCAAGTTTAGGCCAGGAAATGTTGCTGCAAAAAATAATAACAGGATCCACTTCTTACTGTTTGTTAGTGTGGAGACAACAACACACTATATATTTTCCAGCAAATGGGTCATACGGGTCATTCCACTCAGTGGCATGTGAACTCGTTCTTCCTGCCTGCTGAGTCAGTCAAAATTAGAACGTTTGAGTGGATGTGTCAGCCTCCTGTGAAGAAATAATGTCAATATAAACAATTCCCTGACAAAAACTAGCACTTGAAAATCATAAGGCTCACCCAGCCCCTCCACGAGGAGCATGTGATATGATCCTGATAACTCTCTTGGATGTAAGTAACACAAATAGTATGACTATCCCCGATTTACAGGTGAAGAAATTGAGGCTGAGAGCAGTTCAGCGATTTACCAAAGGTTAGTAAGTTAGCAAGTGGCAAAGCCTTTATTAGAATGCAGGTTTTTGTTTGTTTATTTTTTTCAAATTGTGATCTTTTCCCCACATGCCAGGAAAGGATGAGTCAAATGGAATGAAAGTATTTACATGACAGGGCTGGGACAAGGGTAAGGGTCATGCTCCAGAAGTTAAGAGGCATCAGCAGTGCTGGGAGAAGCGCCCTTCTGTAAGAGGAGGAAGGCTCATAACACAATCCGGGAGAGGGAGGGAGGGAACAGCAGGAAAGTGGGCACCTGTGGCTTGGGAGTTGGCAAAAGAGACTGTTCTCCAATGTTCTTGTTCAGAAAGTAAATGCGTTTGAAATGCTGAGGACTTCACATATATTCTGTTAATAATTTACCAACTGAACCCATTAAAGATGTTGACTAAAGCTTTTCCATTTACTATGGGTGTCTATGGGTGATTTGAAACCACTCATTACCTTTATAAGCTCCTGGGTTATTTCTAAATGTCCCAGCTAATCGGCAGCAGTAAAGGCAACCTAGCCCAGCAGTGGATGTAGTTTTGGTTTGAACATACAGCTACCTTGATTCCACACTTAGGTGTTTTGCCATGAGTTCACCAAGAGACTATTGGCCCAGGCCTCTGTAGGTAAATCATATTTGCCAATAGATGAATTTTATGGTGTAACTGGATATTCCTGCATGAGAAGTTGAATAAAGTAAATATATATTCCCAGAAGAAGCCCATCAAGATATCACCAGAGTTGAACACTCAGTGAAAGCGAAGAAGCATAACATTCTTACAATCAAATACTTTTATTCTTTCAGAGTCTTCTAAATATACAAGGACTAAAGTTCCTGAAGTGAGAGGAACAAACTGCCCTTACTGTGAAGGATGAATGAATTCTTTTAAACCATTATTTGTAAATAAAAACCAAGCAGAACAGTACTTGTTATTTTAAATTTCTAGATTCTTATTCCAGTTCTGCTGTCCTCCTCGCCCACAGCATTGGTAAATGTATAAGGTAGGAGGATTTGGCTACAAATAACAGAAAATTCAACTAAAGCATGTTAAACAATAAAGACATTTATTATTTTACATAGCACAAAGCCGGAGTTATGGAAGTTCCAGAGTGGTTAGGTTGACAGCTCCATGACTTCATCAAGAACCCAGGTTATTGCCATCTTTCTACTCTGCCATGCATCATGGACAGGTTCATCCTTGTAGGCTAACTCCCTCCTTGGCCCTTAGGCAGCTGCTGAAGTGTAGAAGTCACATATAGATGACATAGTCCAAAGGTAGGAAGGGAATGTCCATCAGTTGTGTATCTTTTTAAGAGTGAAAGAAAAACTTGAAGGAGCCTGGTCAGACCATGTCACATGCCGAAGCATAAACCCAGTTATTTAGCAAGACGGGTAGAATCTCCGTAACTGACTTATCCTAATCAAGATACACTCCCTGGTGCTATATGGGGTGCTTATCCTCCCTTCAAGCATGTGGCCACTCAAAGGAGGGCAAACAAAATATTATTCTTGTAGAGAGAAGGAGGAGAGGTCAATTTTACAGAAAACAGTGATTATCTGTGACGTCAGAAAACCTACTCTCTTTTTATGGTTCAGTTTCTTCACGTCATTGGGTAAAAACTAGGCTAGAGATCACCACTAAGTTTCTTCATAGTGCTAAAATTTTACAATTCAAAGACGAAGTTGACAATAACACTCCTTCTTAATGGAAGAATCAACAAGATTTAATGAAATGAGATTTTCCCGGAAAACGATAGAGATCAGAAGAAATTAATATACCACTAAGGATGACCTCACCCTTAGAAGCAGGTGTTCCATCCATTAATACATTTCTGTGAGATAAACAAGGCTCTATCATCAGGAGAGGTAAACCAAGGCAGAGAGAAGCATGAGTAGCCCACAGTCACATTGCTCTCCACCACAAGTCAAATGAGAGCCTGACATTCTCCCAGTTCAACCACACAGGAGCGGTGCTTTGCCTATAGCAAACAAACAAAAAACCAAACCCGTTGCCGTCGAGTCAATTCTGACTCATAGCAACCCTATAGCAGTGAGTTCCAAAGTGGGTTGTGCCCTACACCTAGGGAGCAATGATGATCCATTCAGGCCAAGAAATAACTTACAACAATTGCTACCTACATATATATATATTTTTTTAATCTCATTCTCTTTTAATTTATATTTGTAATGTTTTATAATGTACGTGATACGTTAGCAGAGTAATGCATGAATGTAACTTGTAGCTGTATAGAAAGAGAAGATGTAGGCTGATAAATTTTTTACGTATAGAATGCACAGTTAAAAAGTTTGGAGACAACTAGTACAGATCAAACTAGCATTTTGATAGCTCCAACTATACCACAGAACTGGAGGGAAAAAAATATATGCAGAAATTGATACTCAACTGGATTTGTGATTGATACTAATAGAACACTAATAGAACAAAGCCACACTGAACCTAGGTTTAGAATAATTGACTTGCAGCAAAACAGAGATTCCCAGCTTGCTTTTATTTGTTGATCCTTTCAAAGGCTCTTACTTTGTTTACCCAGAGACCAGTTAGTTCTATCATGATTTTCTCCTCCCCCTCCTTCAACGCATCTCCTATTTTAAGAAGAGTAACCCTTTGAAGACCCACAGGACGTATAGCGTCCACCTACATTTTCCACCTCTGGAGTTTCTTAGGAAGCTGTTTTCTGACTGACAGTACATGA
This sequence comes from Trichechus manatus latirostris, assembly GCF_000243295.1. Lineage (NCBI taxonomy): Eukaryota > Metazoa > Chordata > Mammalia > Sirenia > Trichechidae > Trichechus > Trichechus manatus. The sequence continues at coordinate 33,585,351 of NW_004443938.1, forward strand.
TGCCATCAGGCAGGGACCTGTATAACTGTTTGAAACCGAAGAAACTGGCTTGTGCCACCAATTACTGTTTTTACAGGGTATTGCATTAGGTGTGCATCCTGGAGGTGGGATTGTGTAAAATTTTTGTCTCTTTTGGCTTTTGGATAGCGAGATAAGCCTTGTATGTATATTTCCAGGTTCCTTTGCATTATCGGGACGTTGTGTTTCTCACAATGATTCCATGTTTGAGCAAATACCATGGTTTCAGGTGCCATACACTGCATACACCCGTCTGGGGATCTAGAAGGCAATGCGGATTCCAGAGGGACATATATGTCCCACATAATCGTATCCCCAGAAGTCCAGAGGGCTATGTATACCCCCTGTAATCCTACACCCAGAGTCCAGGTAATACATATCAAAATTCATATTTCATAACAAAAATTCTGAAAGTATCCTTGATTCAGCATGTCTTCCATTACTGAAAACACATGGTATCAACAAAAAATTCAAAGCAGAAAATAATTGGGTCACGAAAGGGGTAAGGAGCCCTGGTGATGAGACAGTTAAGCACTTGGCTGTTAACCAAAAGATTGGTGGTTCAAACCCACCAGCAGCTCCATGAGAGAAAGACATGGCTATCTGCTTACAGCCTAGGAAATTCCATGAGGCAGTTCTACTTTGTAATACATGGTCACTATGACAGAGCCCTGGTGGCACAGTGGTTAAGAGCTCAGGCTATAAACCAAAAGGTTGGCAGTTAGAATCCACCAGTTGCTCCTTGGAAACTATATAGGGCAGTTCTACTCTGTCCTATAGGGTCTTTATGAGTCGGAATCACTCGACAGCAGCGGGTTTCGTTTATAAGTCAAAATCAAGTCAACAGCAAACAACAACATGCCTGGCCTATCTGACTCAAGGTAAAAGTAGCCTGCTAGAGTACTCAGGAAATCAGAACAGCTTTCTGGGTCCCCACAGTTTCTTTGCTCAGTCAATTAACAATTGTGTATCTACTAAGTGCTAGATATGAGGCTACAAAGATTTACCAAGACTCCCAGAGCTCATTGTCTACAAGGACTACTCCCAGACTAGAAAGGGATCAACTAGAAAGCCTCACACCTGAGGTAAATAGAGCATTAGCCAGCTACAGAGGAACAAGACGAAAAGCAGCACTTTGGGGGTAGAAGTCAGTAGGCGTGGGAGTGGGCATCAGAAAACTCATCTAGGAAGAAATAGACTTTAACCTTTTACTGAATCTGGGAGGAGAGAGAAGTAGGTCACGTGCCACATTTCTTTCATAAGAAGAAAAAGATAATGGCAAGGCACTGGTTCTCAGTATGAGGAAAGAGACGGGGAGGGAGGGAGAAAACAGAGATCTCTCTCTTTTTTTTTCTTTCAGTAAACTTTATCTCTGTCTCCCTCTAGCTTCTTGTGACTCTGAAGGTGTGGCCTGGGCATGGGCCATACAATGATGGAATGCAGCTTTCCTTGGACCCATGAGCATAATCCCTGTGCACTTAAGGGCACAGGAACGCAGGCTCCCTCAGCTGCCCCAGTGCTTGGGACTCCAAGGCAAGTGTGTTTCCGGGGGCCCTCTGCAAAAATAAGGGAGTTGGCTGGTAATAATTTTGATGGGTAGGGGGAATGGGTCAAGGAGGTATAGTATTTAATCTCATTTAATTCCATGTAGATATCACTTATAGGAGTCCCTGGGTATCACAAACACTTAAGCACTTGACTACTAGCCAAAAGGTCGGTGGTTCGAGCTCACTCAGAGGTGCCTTGAAAGACAGCCCTGGCTATCTGCTTCCAGGAGGTCACAGCCTTACAAACCTCACGGAGCAGTTCTACTCTGCACATGGTGTTGTCTTAGGTAGGAATCAACTTGATGGCAAACAACGACAACTGCAAAGATGTCACATAAAGGCTAAAAAGAGTTTATTCAATGAATTTCATCATAAAATCTGCTATGAGAAAATTGTAACCTGAATCTCAAATTCATTCCAATGAGTCAGCACTTTTTTTTTTTTTTTAATTGTACTTCAGGTGAAGGCTTACAGAACAAATAGTTTCTCGTGAAACAGTAGTACACATGTTGTTTTATGACATTGGTTAACAACCCCACAACATATTAACCCTCTAACTTCTCAACCTTTTTTTTTGGTGAAAATATACA
>NW_004443938.1:33587818-33611512 GCF_000243295.1 Trichechus manatus latirostris
TAGCTGGGCACCATCTAGCTGTACTGGACTCAGTCCGGTGGAGGCCTTGGTAGCTGTGGACAATTAGTCCTTTGGACTAATCTTTTCCTTGTATTGTGTTCTCTTCATTCTGAGTCAGCACTTTTTAAACTACATACTGGATGAAAGACTGGACTTTTTACTAAGAAAAGTTTCCTTTCCTTCAACTCTCTTACCTTCTTTCACACTTCTTTCTTTCCTGGATTTAGTTAAATAATGGCTTAGAATCAAGCTTCCTCCCTCAATTAAATAATGTTCTGGGTGGTGTAGAAAAAGTATCTATGTCATGACTCAGCATGAGGACTCTTAAAGCCAGGTTCTTCTCTAGCAACTTTCAAAAGAGACACATGAAACATGGGGGGAAGCCGTGCAGGGAATGAGGAGGCAGGAAGCAAGAATACAATTTTGTTAGCAGCAAAGACAACTTTTTTGTGTGTCTGTGAAAAAGAAGGATTTTACCATCAAAATAGGAAATCCTTCAAAGCACTGTGGTTCTTAGTTTTTGACAGACAAAACCATTAAGGGAGGAGGAGGGAGAAAAATTAATCTATATTCAAACCGAAAACCTCTGCCATTGAGTCAATTCCAACTCATGGCAACCCTACAGGACAGAGTAGAACTGCCCCATAGGGTTTCCAAGGAGCAGCTGGTGGATTCACACTTCTGACCTTTTGGTTAGCAGCCATAGCTCTTAACAACTGCACCACCAGTGCTCTAATCTATAACCAGAATTCTTTAATTAGATGGTTCAAACAAAACAAGGAAAAAAATATCCTTACAGCCAACTCTCGTGTGTTGTTCAAGTTGAGCAAGGAAGCTGGAATTTGAACTTAAGTCGCAGGGACCAGCATACCATCCCAAAGTAGGCACCTTCTCTGATGTAAGCAGCCCAGGAGCCATTCTGGAACTTTCTTTCACCACCGGAGTACACATTAACAACTTTATCCTCTTCGTTATCCAGGTTAATTTTTAAAAATAATTGTAAAAATTTAAAAACAGCTGCTCAGGCATTTTTGCCTCCACTCACAAAGGTTTCATCCATAAAGATAGGACCTACATCATTTACAACAGCCTAGACTTAGCACCTCTGAATGGAGGTCCTTTATTGCTTTTTATCCATTTTTCCCCTCTTTCTCATTGCTGGATATGAAGTGTATCAAATACGCTTCAAAACCAGCCTAAAAATGAGACAAAAACGAATGCAAAAGAAAGAGTGCAAAAGGGTGAACTTTGCAATAAGGAAAAAAATTAATATATGTATTGGGTAGTGCTGAAGAGATAGTCATGTAAATATAGCCTTCTAAAGTCTCATGAATTTAGTACAGACATCTCAGTCCCAGTCATCGCTCTAAGTGTACTTTCATTTGAGCTGAAATTCTCTGTGATTTATTTACCTTGATTAAAAAACATCTTTTTTATTTTTATTTGTTTTCATCTAAAGCAGACATGGATGTTGACTGCATTTCTGAGTGGATTCCATCCCAGGTACATTGCTGGGAAACATGCAGAAGAAACAATTCAAAGGAGTCTATGTACGCAGCACCAAGATGTGGTTAGATGCCATCTAGAGAAGTTTGAAAGATTAAACAAGACTATGTTGTTCTCTGTTGCTCTTTCATTCTTTTTTGCGACTGTATCCAGAAACTTTGAAGCTGAGGTAAAAATAAAAGGAGGATGGGGTGAGCTTGTTGTGTTCTAAATGTGTTTTCAATTTTATACATTTTTCCAAAGCTGTGGCTTTATGGTGGCTGTCAGTTTACAAAAATAACAAACTAACAGACTCTCAGATTCTAATCAACTAATCAACTATTTGTTTTCCACTGTATTTTTGTTAGTTTGTTTTGGCAGGTGCTCCCTTTTTAAAAAGTATTTCTCTATTTCTTTGAAAATATAAATATAATGAAGATGGAAAGACATCATTGCAAAGATGTGGACTATTTCTTTTTTCCTGTTTCTCTCTTAGGTCAATCTTCCACGTTCTCTCACCGTGGTCACTAAAAAAGAGTCACCTACTTTCAAGGTAGAAGGAAAAAATAAGATTTATAAAAATGCCATTGCTCAGAAATGAGAAATGTTAAAATTTAGGAAATAAGTTCCTAAATTATAATTTTCTGGGCAACTGCCACATCTGGGCATAGCACTCCAGCTCTGACTGCTGACCTTGTTTCGGCAAAATGCACGTCAGTGTCTCACTCAGTCCTTGGGGCCAGATCACCTGACATGTTTGATTTAAACAAAATGGGGCAAGAACTCTGAAGTCCTAGGCAACATGTGAGTCATAACAAACACATTCTAATTTGTCTTTTATTCAACTTGCCATTTCCATTGCAGATGGCTTCTGTGAGACAGCATATTATTATTGTTGTTGATGTTATTGTTACTTACACTATGTTTGGTGCCTGGACTCAAGGAGTTCTCAGTCGAGGAGATAAGAAACAGCAAACTAAAGAAGCCCACTCTCAGAAAACAAACACGCAATGTCCTTCTCCTTTCTCATAGGCATAAAAGGATCATCAAAAACCAACTAACCAATTAACAAACAAATATCCATATGAGACATATAGGAAATCATTGTGTAATTATAAGCTATTATGAAAAAGTAATTAAGAAACAAGATGTAAGTTCCTTTAATTTATAAGAGCGTGCCATAAAAGCATATATTTTGTCGAGATTCAGGTCATTTTCCCATCATGCATATAGAGATATGAATACACGTCAGAGTTGAGCCTGAGAATTGCAGCTCTGAGTATAATAAAATTGAAACTCTCAAAATCCTGCAGCCCAATGGGAAAGAAAAGTATTTTTAAGACATCAAGCAAACATGAAGCCATCTTAATTATAATAACACCCAACATTTTTGAGTGCCAATTATGTGCCAGGCACCACTACCCACTGAAATATATCATCTGTAGTTGGCAGGTGATAAAACTGTGGCTCAGGCAGCTTAAGTACCTTCTCAGGGAACTGTGGAGCCTGAATTTGAACCTAGGTCTGTCTGATTTCAAAGCCACATTGACCACTTCAGTACACTTTCTGTTTTTTTCTTAGAATCATTTGACTGGGTAGGGTCCAAGACTACCATCACTGGCATCACTCTTGTAGCCGGGACCCATCTCTATTTTCAGGAGTTGTTTATAATTATTCTTATTAAGTTGTTAAACATAGGAAGAGATATTACGTATGCTCCCATACTAACTCTTGGGATAATTGTGCCCTTATTTTATTACTAAACGAGTGAAGCACTACATCGTTTTCGTCTCCTAAATGTGCCGTTGCCAGATATTTCATGAATAATTTTGGTATCCACCTTAGTCATGCCACTGATGAGTTCACAGATATTAATCCCAGCCTTTTCTCAGACTTTTCTGTACAAAATGGAGTCCTTCTCCCAAACTTCTGTTTTCATCTGTTCTGCCATTTTTATGGTCAATCTCCTTGTATTGGTTCCTTCTTAAATTAATTTGACCAGAACTGCCTACAATAATGCAGGTGTAAATGTGTCTTAATTACAAAGCAATCCAACAATGTTTAGTTTGTTTTTTCAACACTCTCTTGATGGTTGGCTTTTTGTTCTTTTCTTTCTTCTTCTTTTTTTTTTTTGCCTTTCTTCCTGGAAGAATTCCTCATTGAACAATGTTCCTAGGATATTTAGTATCTTTCCTGGTTTCTATTTCCTTCCTCCTATATGTATTTGATTCAAGCCTCGAGTTGTAATAGTGAAGGATTCTATGGGGAAAATATTAAACGACGCAGGAAGCATCAAAAGAAGATGGAAGGAATACAGAGAGTCATTATACTAAAAAGAGTTGGTCGACGTTCAACCATTTCAAGAGGTAGCATATGGTCAGGAACCAACTGTACTGAAGGAAGAAGTCCAAGATACACTGAAGGTATTCGCAAAAAAACAAGCCTCCAGGAATTGATAGAATATCAATTGAGATGTTGCAACAAACAGATGCAGCACTGGAAGTGCTTACTCATGTATGCCAAGAAATTTGGAAGACAGCCACCTGGCCAAGTGACTGGAAGAGATCCATATTTACGCCTATTCCCAAGAAAGATGATCCAATAGAATGCGGAAATTATCGAACAATATCATTAATATCACACACAAGTAAAATTTTGCTGAAGATCATTCAAAAGTGGCTGCGGCAGTATATTGACAGGGAACTGCCAGAAATTCAGGCCGGATTCAGAAGAGGACGTGTCAGATGGATCCTGGCTGAAAGCAGAGAATACCAGAAAGACGTTTACTTGTGTTTTATTGACTATGCAAAGGCATTCAACTGTGCAGATCATAACAAATTACGTATAACATTGCAAAGAATGGGAATTCCAGAACACTTAATTGTTGTCATGAGGAACCTGTACATAGATCAAGAGGCAGTTGTTTGGACAGAACAAGGGGATATTGCATGGTTTAAAGTCAGGAAAGGTGTGCATCAGGGTTGTATCCTTTTACCATACCTATTCAATCTGTATGCTGAGCAAATAATCTGAGAAGTTGGACTATATGAAGAAGAAAGGGCATCAAGATTGGAGGAAGACTCATTAAAAACCTGCATTATGTAGATGACACAACCTTACTTGCTGAAAGTGAAGAGGACTCAAAGCACTTACTGGTGAAGACCAAAGACCATAGCCTTCAGTACGGATTACACCTCAACATAAAGAAAACAAAAATCCTCACAACTAAACCATAAGCAACATCATGATAAACCGAGAAAAGATTGAAGTTGTCAAGGATTTCATTTTACTTGGATCCACAGTGAACACCCATGGAAGCAGCAGTCAAGAAATCAAAAGACGCATTGCATTGGGCAAATCAGGAGCACAAGAACTCTTTAAAGTGTTGAAAAGCAAAGATGTCACCTTGAAGACTAAGGCGCACCTGACCCAAGCCATGGTATTTTCAATCGTATCATATGCGTGCAAAAGCTGGACAATGAATGAAGAAGACCAAAGACTAATTGAAGCCTTTGAATTGTGGTGTTGGCGAAGAATATTGGATATATCATGGACTGCCAAAAGAATGAACAAATCTGTCTTGGAAGAAGTACAACCAGAATGCTCCTTAGAAGCAAGGATGGCGAGACTTCGTCTTACATATTTTGGACATGTCGTCAGGAGCTATCAGTCCCCAGAGAAGGCATCACGCTTGGTAACGTACAGGGTTATCAGAAAAGAGGAAGACCCTTAACAAGATGGATTGACACAGTGACTGCAACAATGGGCTCAAGCGTGACAATGATTGTGAGCGTGGCGAAGGACCTGGCAGTGTTCTGTTGTACATAGGGTCGCTGTGAGTCGGAACCAACTCGATGGCACCTAACAACAATATATGTATTTGAGGAAACCCTGGTGGTGTAGTTGTTAAGAGTTTGGCTGCTAATCAAAAGGTTAGCAGTTCAAATCCACCAGGTGCTCCTTGGAAACCCTACGGGGCAGTTCTACTCTACAGTGTCGCTATGAGTCAGAATAGACTCTACGGCAATGGGTTTGTTTTTTGTTTTTTTTTCATATGTATTTGATGAGGTCCTGGAGGTAATGATGAGGCTCACAAGCTCTGAGTCAGGCTCCTTAGGTTTTAAACCAGCTCCACCATTTACTTGTGATCTTTGAGCAAGTTAACCTCTCACTATCTCAGTTTCATCATTAATGAAATGAGGATAATTATAGCATCTACTTCATACAGTGGTTGTGTGAGGCTAAGTGAAGTAATAGGTGCCGAGTGCTTAAAACAGTACCTGGTATATGGTAAGCCCTTGATAAATATTAGTTTTTGTTGTTACCTAAAACCTCTCAAATGTTCTAGTTGTCATTTTTATACCCACATATACAGATTTACTAACGTCTTGCATTTATCTCTTTTTTTGGCTCACCTCCCAAGCCAAAAGAAGCTTTGTGTCGTTCAGAAATTTGGAGAGTTTGCTGTACATTTTATCCTAGACCAAAATTCATTTACAAAGACTTTAAATAATAAAAACAAGAGCTTGAGAACTGCTCCCTTTATTTTTCTCCATGGAGAAATTGTTTACCATACCCTTCACTTCCTGTTTTCAAGTTGGTTCCGTAACTATGATTAATCAACCTCCCTCCCCCAGTGAGAAAATTATTGGGATACTACACTGACAATTGAATTACCAAATACATTCTGAAAATCTACATATACTCCACCCACTGTTTTCTCTTTATCTGTATGCAAATTTACATTATAATGCAAGGCAATTATTTAGAGCTCATAATTGCCTGTTGGAGAAATCTTTTCTCCCTCTTCTCTCTATATAAGTGTTCAATGATCCTAGCGTAGTAGCCAGCCTAGAACAGAGGAGAGTCAGAGACTACAATTTCCTGGCTCTGTGCTAGATTTCTCCTTGAGTTCTGAGTACAAATGGTAATTTGCTTGAAATTCCAGATCTGGCCAAGCAGTTCCCCAGTTCACTCCATGAGGAAGATCCTTCAGAGCTCTGGGGAATCCATTTTGGTAGCTCAGTTTTCTTGTCACTGGTCAGTTTAAAGCAGAACAAGGGAATGAATTTGACAGTATCTAGAGAAGGAATCAGGGGCAGTGGTGGGCAGAAGACAGACCCTGGGAAAGCATCATCCAAAGAATTTCTTAGCTCTTTTCGGGGTCCAAGTTAGCACTGGATCAGAGGTCCCCTCACCTAGTGACCATCATCACTTCCCTGGACGCCCCTCACTTGGTCATCCTTTCAACACCTGTTGTGGCTGGGCAATCTGCTAAGTGATGATATTGCAAAAAGAGAACCAAAGAGAATAAGTCCCAACCTTCCAGAGCTTAAATTCTAGTGCAGAAAGACAGACAAGGGAGAACAAAATAGATTTTTTTAAATTACGGATTGAATTTTGTCCCCCTAAAATTTATGTTGAAGTCCTTATCCCTGGCACCTGTGAACTTGACCTTGTTTGGAAAAAGGATCTTTGAAGAGGTTATCACTTAAGTTAACATAAAGTGATATTGAAGTAGGATGGGTCCTAATCTAATCTGAGTGATGACCTATCAAAGAGGAGAGAGACACAGAGTGACAGAAAGAAGAAAGACACCATGTGACTCTGCAGCTGCAAGTCGAGGAACACCAAGAGTCACCAGAAGCTGGAAAAAGGCATGAAACAGATTCTCCCTCAAAGCCTCAGAAGGAATCAGCACAGCCAGCACCCTATCTCAGACTCCTAGCCTCCAGAACTGTGGGACAATAAATTTCTGTTGTTCAAAGAACCCACAGTTTGTAGTATTTTGTTGTAGCCGGCCTAGGAAATTAAATCAGACAGTGCTGATGATAAGTGCTAAGAATGAATTATCAGGGAAATGTAATAAAGAAGATGAATTACCTTTGTTTAGGGAATCTATCATCATCCTTTGAACATGGAAGTGTTAAAGGAGTAATTGTTTCCACTAAACAGTAAGAGGACTATTCACTGCTAGGCTGTCTTAGTTATCTAGTGCTGCTATAACAGAAATACCACAAGTGGATGGCTTTAACAAACAGAAATTTATTCTTTCACAGTCTAGGAGGCTGAAAGTCTGAATTCAGGGTGCCAGCACCAGGGGAAGGTTTTCTCTGTTGGCTCTGGGGGAAGGTCCTTGTCATCATCAATCTTCCCCTGGTCTAGGAGCTTCTCAGCACAGGGATCCCAGGTCGAAAGGACATGCTATTCTCCTGGCTTTTGTTTCTTGGTGGTGTGAGTTTCCCCTGTCTCTCTGCTTGCTCCTCTCTTTTATATCTCAAAAGAGATTGACTTAAAATACAATCTAATCTTGTAGATTGGATCCTGCCTCATTAACATAACTGCAGCTAATCCCACTTCATTAACATCATAGAGGTAGAATTTACAACACATTGGAAAATCACATCAGATAACAAAATGGTGGACAACCACACAACACTGGGAATTGTGGACTAGCCAAGTTGGCACACTTTTTGGGAGGAACACAATTCAAACCATAACATAGGCCTTCTAGGTCATGAGGAAGAAATGGCTCAGATTGAAGCAAACGGCAACAGTGAGTCAAGAGTTAAAGGGAAAAGTCAGAATTTTAGGGACAGAGGCATAGAAATTTGCAGGTGTGAACATCCGACTAGAGCATGCTCGGAAATGCTCTATCCTGTGCACAGAGAGAGGCCAGAATTTTTGTGCCATGGTCAACATTCTAGCACCAGTGGTGAAGACAATCTTTGACTGTCTCCAAGGCCTCCGCTTCTGTGGTACCATGCAGACATGTCTCCAGTGTTGCCCAGTCTCAACAACCATGCATTACAGCCCCAAGTTTCTGCAACAAACCCTTTGCCACTTTCAGGCATATTTCCTCAGGGCGGGGGCGGGGGAGGGGGAGAATCGGAATGCTATAACAATTTCTCTTTTAATATTTCAAATGAGGTATATTACTTTCAAGAACATTCTTTATTACATGATGAGAGAAGAAAATTTCAATAGTGCATTTCAATAGACTTTGATATAGTTACAAAGGAATTTAAAAGCCTATTCATTCTAATCCTGAGTAATACTAATTTCAGTAAGACGTGTTTCTCTGCTTTTAACATAATAAGGAAAAAAAAGGTAAATCCTACATACATTGATATTTATATGTTTTGCTTTTGAGATGTCTAAAGAGCTATAAGAAATATTTCAGTGTTGCAGGATCAAGGATAAATAGGAGAACGCTTCATTCTTGGTGAACACAGATGATAAGCCCAAGCTCAGAAGAAATCTCCCTTAAAAGAATTCTCCTCTTCTCTTGGGTCATTTTCAGAAGTATGTACACAATCTAAAAATAATACCAAAATTATTACCCCTAGAGAGTGGGGGTAGTTACACATGGGTGATGTAACCCAAATCATTAACGACAATCCAATGTGACGTGATAATACAAATGGGGAACAACATATTCTCACGTTCAATAATTCAGAATCTATTTATGATCCTTATTTAAAAAGTGATCCTAAGTGAGCCTTAAAATACGCTTTAAGCCCACCAGGCCAAATTTGCCTCGGGCTTGAAATTGGGCCAGGTATAACCAAATCAGGATGTGCACAAGTAAGAACACTCAAAGTGAAATCGGTCTGAGAGCTGATAGAGCTCTTGACAACTACAGATGCTTCATGGATGTTGTTGTCAGAAGTGCTATCTCAAAGAAGGAATGGGGTGCATTGGGAGGGGAGGGTAGAAGAGAAATGGCAAAAAGTTGCAGACATGAACCCGCCGATGAATAATTGTTAGGCTACTCCAGCAAGTCTGTCTGCAATCACCTTCTTTCTTTATACATTTTATTGTCGCTGAATAGAGACAAGCTTGGGCCTTTCTTCCTGAGAGTATTTGTGAGTCGTAGTAACCATTAAATCTGCCATCAGAGTTGGGCTGGGAGACATGAGGCGGTCAGGAAGGTTGTGGGTCTGTGTGTATCTATATTCATGCACCCAAAACTCTAACTGGACTCTGGATATTTCTAGTATAATTTTTAAGGTTTTTTTTTTTGGTTCCTTACAAGTTATTTTGGAGCATAATTTCAAAATCGGAAAACCAATTTCCACTCACTCTGAAGAAGTCTGTCTGGTGCCAGGGAAGATGTCTGGGTTGGTCAAGTACCACAGCATAGTGAAGAAAACGAGGTGGAGGAGTCAGAACACCTGGGCTAGAATACTTGCTCCAACCAGTAACAACAGTGTGTTTGACTGGGAAAATCACATAATCTCCTGCAACAGTTTTCCTCATCTGGAAGATGGGGCTACTTGTACCTACCTTTCAGGGTTGTTGTGGGGCACTACCACTTCTAAAGAAAATCTGAGCTTACACCCATCCATCTTGCCAGAAAGAAGCCAACAATTTCCCCTGGTAGGAAACGTTAGAACCACATAACCTGATGTTATTCAAAGTATGAAAAGCGTATTTTTTAAAGAAGCCTCTAATAGACTATCTCCAGACCAACAAAATAAAACAATAACGATGATTTTCTCTGGGCAGAAAGGCTACATAGGTGGGGATAAGAAGGAAGTTAATTTTTCACTGCGTACTTTTTTGAATTGTGTATCACATGTATGTATAACTCAGTCAAAACAAGTAAATAAAATGTAATTTTTTAAAGTAGCATTTTAAATCCATCCCTTTTTATGCACCGGCTTTACTTTAGGGGTAATACTGACTCGGAGCTGTACTCTGCTCTGCAGAAATCACTCAGTGTGAAAGCATCCCATATGAAGATTAGAAGATCATAGATTTCTACTTTAAAGAAGGAGTCGAACACCCCAAATATTAAATTTTTTCTTAATAGGAAAGATGGAATTTGTCAACATGTGAAACCCTGATATTTTATAATTGGCCCATACCAGTGGTGGTTCAATGGTAGAAATCTTGCCTTCCATGCAGAAGACTTGGGTTGGATTCCCTGCCAAAGCACTTCATGCACAGCCACTACCCATCAGTCAATGGAGGCCTTGTGTGATGCTGTGATGCTGAACAGCTTTCAGTGGAGCTTTCAGACTAAAACGGACTAGGAAGGAAGGCCAACAAATCTGCTTCTGAAAATCAGTCAATGAAGGCCCTACAGATCACAACAGTCAATCTGCAACCAATCATGGGATGGCACAGGACCAGGCAGCATTTCATTCTGTTCTGCATGGGGTCACTGTGAGTCAAGGGTCAACTAGACAGGAGCTAACAACAACACCAAAAAAGAAAAAATGATTTATACACTTTTCCATTCCCCTTCTCCAAGGAGCTTTGTTTTCTCTAATCAGCCACCTGGTTTTCTCTATACTGAAAATGTGGTCATATTCCTCTTTACCTTTCCTTTTTTACTGTGCACTAACTTGGAAGAGAAAGAGAACAAATTAGTGTCATGGGGCTGAAGATAAAAAGATAAAGTCTTAATTTTTCCTTTATTTGGAAAAATAAAATAAAATTTACCATTCGGGCTGCCAATCATGTTGTCTTTCAGACTTCGAGTTCACTGAGGGGAGAGCATTTTAATTTTCTTCAGCATCTCAGTATTATCAAGTCCACTCACATTTAAAATCAAACACTGTTTGACAATAATGTTATTTTTTCTTCATGTGACTCAGAAGCAATAATTGTGTAACAATTGATTTTACATCACAGCAAAAGCTCCTACTGATATTTTATTAAACCTTCATATTCTCAATGGCCATCTCTGGGTTCACCACCGCTGTATGTACCCACGGCCATTCTGCTCCGAATAAGATGATCCTGGTGCACATTCTAAGCTTCCACCTTAGCAAAGTTACCCTCCACAGTGCCCTTGACACTAAAAACAGCAATTCCCATGCTCTTTACCTGGTTATTGAAAAATTTTCCTCAGAGGAAGTGGCATTCCTCAACTTTTCCCTTTTTTCATCTCTGATACATTTATGCATGTCTTAATCTATTAATATTCTTGAAAACAGAGAAAATGTCTATAAGAAGATAATGAACACAACTTTATTCTATGCTGTAGAGAAAGGAAGACAATTTAAGACAATTTTCTGTCCTTATGGTGCATGGACCTTTATACTAGAAGTCTGCTTAAGGCAGAGAGCTTTGTGGAGGAAATCTCTTAATTCTAACAATAAGGGCTGCTTTGAGGTAATTGTGTTAGGAAACCGTGTTTTAGTGATTCATGTTTAAATAAAACCATTATTTCCTAGATCCTGCCAAAAACTTACCACAACTCATTCATGTAATTTTATTACAAATTAAGATTCCTATAATTTTGGATGAGAGACATGTACTTTAAAGTCTCTTGGGAAGGAAAGACCTGTGCTTCAGAGCAATGAATTGCTCTGAAAAGTGAAACAGAAGAAAAGAATCTTGTCGTAATTCTGGTGAGCAGAGGACAAGGATCATCCTTGGTTTTCATTTCCTCAGGCTGCCTTAACAAAATACCACAAAATGGGTGGCTTAAACCAACAAACTTTATTTATTCTTTCACAGTTGTGGAGGCTAGAAGTCTGAAGTCAGGCTGTAGGCCATGTTGATTCTTTCTGCAGGCTTTGAGGGAGAATCTGTTCCATGCCTCTCTCCTAGTTTCTGGTGATAGCCAGCAATCCTTGGCGTTCCTTGCTGTAAAGATACATCGCTCCAATCTCTGCTTTCAACTTCACATGGCTGCCTTCCCTGTGTCTATCTGGGTCTGGGTCTCTTCTTTTTATAAAGACAACAATCATATTGGACTAGGACCCGCCCAACTCCAATATGACCTCATGTTAACTAATTATATCTGCAAAGACCTTATTTCCAAATAAGGTTACATTAACAGGTACAGGGAGTTAGGACTTCAACATATCTTTTGGAGGGACGCAATTCAACCCATAACACGCTCACTTTAGTAGCTCTGTTGTGGTGCAAAAGAGGAGCCTTGAGAATCACAATGTGCCTGGAGGACACAACCAAGACCAAGTGGGATTTACTCAAAGGAGGTGCAAAGAGAAGTAAAAAGAGTTTATAAAAGGTTTAGGTTTTTATTTTTATTTTCGTTTTTAATTTATATACTGGTCAATCATTTCCTTAGCCTAATTCCTACAAGAAACGGGAAATAAAACTAAACAAAACCCATTGCCGTCAAGTAGATTTCGACTCATAGTGACCCTATAGGACAGAATAGAACTGCCCCACAGAGTTTCTGAGGATGTAAATCTTTATGGAAGCTGACTGCCACATCTTTCTCCCGTGGAGCTGGCTGGTAGGTTCAAACCACAGACCTTCAAGTTAGCACACAAGAGCTTTAATCACTGTGCCACGAGGGCTCCTGAACTAGGAAATAAGATTAAGAAAAAATTACTAGCAATCTTTTTTTTTTCTTCCTTTTAAATTTCTCTTTCAAAAAGAGAGGTATTATTTTTCCCTCTAGATGAGCTCAGCTGCTGAAATCATGTGGCCTAATAAAGGTATGGAGTTCCTGGGTGATGCAAACAGTTACTGCTTTCAGCTACGACCCGAAAGGTAGAGGTTCGAGTCCACCCGGAGGTGCCTCAGAAGAAAGGCCTGGTGATCTAATTCCAAAAAATCAGCTATTGAAAACCTTACGGAGCACAGGAGGTTGCAATGAGTCAGAGTTGCATCAACAGCAACTGCTTTACTTTTTAAAAGGTTGTTGTTATTAGGTGCCATTGAGTGGGTTCCAATTCATAGCTACCTTATGCATGACAGAATGAAACACTGCCTAGTCCTGCACAATCCTCACGATCGTTGCTGTGTTTGAGCCCATTGTTGCAGCCACTGTGTCAATCCATCTTGTCGAGGGTCTTCCTTTTTTTCAATGACCCTCTACCTTACCAAGTATGATGTCCTTCTCCAGGGACTGGTCCCTCCTGATAACATGTCAAAAATACATGAGAGGAAGTCTCACCATCCTTGTTTCCAAGGAGCACTCTGGCTGTACATCTTCCAAGACAGACTCGTTTGTTCTTCTGGTGGTCCGAGATACAGTCAAGATTCTTGGCCAACACCAGAATTCAAAGGCAGGAGTTCTTCTTCAATCTTTCTTAGTCATTGTCCAACTCTCATATGCATATGAGGTGACTGAAAATACCATGGCTCGGTCAGGCGCACCTTAGTCTTCACAGTGACATATTTATTAGCTTTTTAACACTTTAAAGAGGTCTTTTGTAGCAGATTTTCCCAATGCAATACGTCGTTTGATTTCTTGACTACTGCTTCCACGGGCGTTGATTGTGGCTCCAAGTAAAATGAAATCTTTGGCAACTTCCAAGTTTTCTCCATTAATGATGATGTTGCTTATTGGTCCAGTTGTGAGGATTTTTGTTTTCTTTAAGCACAGAAAAAGTACATAA
Source organism: Trichechus manatus latirostris (assembly GCF_000243295.1). NCBI lineage: Eukaryota > Metazoa > Chordata > Mammalia > Sirenia > Trichechidae > Trichechus > Trichechus manatus. The sequence goes on from NW_004443938.1 coordinate 33,601,639, forward strand.
AGTCAAAGACCTGGCCTGCCTCTACTTTTCTGCAATCTTCTAACTTCTTTCCCACATCAAATATTTGCTGCCATCACATTTCATTTTCTTTACTCACCAAGGTGTACAGACCAGGGAAGTGAAGGTTCAGTACAATGTAGAACAAAATTTTTATTACAACATCTCATTACTTTACATATCATGCATATATGTTGCATATACACCAGCACATACTGATTACATCTACAAAAACACCTCTGTAAACATGAAGGCATCAATGAAGTACTGTGAACACATCTATATAAACAGGCAAAACTTGTGCGCTCTTTCTCAACATATACGAAGCCCACGTTACCTCCACTGCCAAGCCCTCCTAGAGGCAGCACAGTTTACTGGAAAGGGCACTAGACTGGGAATTGGAGGGCCTGGGTTCACAATCTATTAACCATCTAATTTTAAACGAGTCACTTCTTAAGCATAAGGTTTCCTTATTAGAGAACAAAAGTGCCCTTGAGTCCCTTCTAACTCTTAATTTAAAAACTGCCGTGCCCATATTCCTATTGATAAATCTGGATAGAATACCAACCCCTAAACCAACAATGCTATGAATTATTATCAGGAACGACAGCAACAAAGTGACAAGAATATTACTGCAATCATCTTTCTTCCCTTGGAAATTAGTAACTATGACAAAAATCTCCAAAATTTAGTGATACTTTTTCTCAGTATTCCATATGTCAAAAGAAAACGTATACAGAGAGAAATCTGGTGTCTTCACTGCAAAAAATATCAGTGTATGTTACCTTATGCCATTGGCTGGAGTGACGATTTCCCTGAAAGTTGGTGCAGACACGGCATTTTAGAAAATTCTTTGTCTTTCTCCAAAAGCCAAGATCCATGGTGAAAACTGTGCACTGTATTTTCACTCCTAGCCCGTGATAGGAGCAAAGCTATCTTTAAGGTTTGGTCCTGTTGTGGTAGCTGGTTTGATGTATATGAAGAAATTGTTGAAGACTGTGTTCAGGATTTTGAGTTGGTTAATAACAAAGGTATGACTTCGGATTTCATCAACGTTAACATCCCACTATTTTTTTCTCCATGACTTCTAGTACCTAGATTATAGGAAAGTACAGTCTGCGATTAAGAAAGAACATTTCATTATCATCCACAAAAAAAGCATTTATTAAGTTGTAATTATACTTGGGGCTTCACTGATCACTTAAGTAAAAAAAAAAAAAAAAAAGAAAGAAAGAAAATAGAAAAGAAACATGGTCACTCCAATTCGAACTGTGCACAATCTATTACTGGAAATAATGCCCTGAACCAGCACGATAAGGACATGCAGATGGCAAAATGAAACATCGTGGTTAATCAAGTAAGAAGGAAGTGTAGATTTACTCATAAGGGTGGGTAGTAAGGAGGGAGAAGGGCAATACTAGATGCATAACTGAGATGGGAGCAAATAATATAAAGGTCTAGAACAGTTGAGATAAGATGAAACATCAGAGTTTTTATCAATCTAGGAAGACTTCCTGGAGTTAGTGGGGTTTTTCAATGGAGAAATGTACTTTGGTTTGAGGGCCAGAGGCTAAGAGATGGCTTATAAACAAAGTGGGATGACCAACCAAGAGGGCTCTCACCTATGACTTGCTTATGGAGGTCTCCTGCTCACCCTGCAAGGCCACCTAGGTCCCTAGATCCATGGCACAATTAGAAGCTTTCCACTAGGTCCTGGAAGGCGAGCAGCTGACTACCAGCTGGCAAGAACTGGTGGGAAACAAGAAGTCTGATAAGGACACAGCAACAGTGGTCCCAATTAAAGAGGACGAAGTTCTACATCCAGGTGAAGACAAACAGAAAAAAACAAAAACAATACTTTCAGGAGATGTTGGAAAAGAAGGTGTTCCCTTAAACAGCAGATGCTTCCTGTGTGCCTCACCTGCACCACACACCATTGCTTTAGCAAGGTATTCTACTACTGAGGAGCTCAGACTTTGGTACCTGAGAACAGTGACCCATTTATGTGCTGAAACTTACCACAGATATGAAGTTTCTGTGGGATGTTATTGTGGAATAGTTCACTTCCCTAAATCATTCCTTCTCAACTGCCCTTCAAAAGCTTAAAAATAGCACCTAACTCTCAGAATGATTCAACTGGCTTAAAATAAGTCACAAATATCTTCCTAAAAGGAAGTGGGGGAGAGATAGGAGGTGGAATGCAAATCAGCTAACAGGTTTTGTCAACACTCAGAGAGGTGAATAGATTGAAACTAACAGATCAGATGGAGTCTGGAGTTAGCAGCTGGGTTTAATTCATCTTGATCAGGTTGTTGCAGCCAAAAGTTGGTTGTTGAATTTAGAGACAGTGTAAAGGTTAACTATGTTATGAAAAACTGGTCTCTTCACAAGAAACTAGTAGATAAAGAGGTAATAATCAAGAAAGACAATTCCTCTTATCCCTATTAAGTCACATCTACTTGGAACTAATAAAAGGGAATGGTGGTTCAATGGTAGAATTCTCGTCTTCCATGCAGGAGACTTGGGTTCGATTTCCCGCCAAAGCACCTCATGCACAGCCACCATTCATCTGTCGGGCCAGTTGCTGTGTTGCTGTGATGCTGAACAGGTTTCAGTGGAGTTTCCAGACTAAGATAGTCTAGGAAGAAAGGCCTGGCAATCTACTTTTGAAAATCAGCCAATGAAAATCAGCTATGGATCACAATGGAATGATCCAATCCCACTATGCCTGGTGTCACCATAAGTTGGAGACTCAAAGGCAGCTAACAATGACGTGGAACTAATAGTCAACAGATTTTATATACTTCTATGATAACAGTGGAGCCCTCGTGGCACATTGGTTAAGAGCGTGGCTGCTAACCCAAAGGCTGGCAGTTTGAATCCACCAGCCGCTCCTTGGAAACCCCATGGGGCAGTTCTACTCAGTCCTATAGAGTCGCTGTGAGTCAGAATTGACTTCACGGCAATGGGTTTAGTTTTTTGGTTTATGATAACAGTCACTTTTCCCAAGAAAAGATAGCATCTAAGGACAGGCACCAGACAGGTTGCTTGGGAAAAGTGATGAGAAGGGAAAGTGTGTGGGCTTGTTGCAGAATTCTCCCATAAACCCTACAAAAAGACTTCTTCTTTTCTTTTAAAGCTATATTCTATAAGCATGTATGTTAATTCATTAACTCACCAGAAATTTATTTTGTACCTATCACAAGTCAGGTAGTATACTAAGCACTGAAGATACAAGGGTGATATAAATAATATAATTGTCCTAATAAGAGCTTCCATTATTGTGTGCCTAATGTGGAGAAGTGGTTAAGAGCTACAGCTGCTAACCTAAAGGTCGGCAGTTTGCATCCACCAGCTGCTCCTTGGAAACCCTATAAGGCAGTTCTGCTCTGTCCTATAGGGTCTCTATGAGTCAAAATCGACTCAGTGGCAATGGGTTTGGTTTTTGTTTTTGTTTTTTTAATACGTGCTAGGCATTGTACACGCATCACCTAATGGAAGACCCACAAAAAACCTTTAAATTAGACATTATGTTCCCACTCTTCAGATGAAAAAGCAAGAGGAAGAAACTAAGGCTCTGAGAGATTAAATAAAAGTGGCAGATCTCTAAAGACACTCTAGTGCAGGACAGAGATAAGCAAACTAATGTTTACAATATTCTATGGTAAATGCTAAAACCGAGATAAGAAAGGAGGAGTGCTGACTCAGCACAGGGGAAGGCAGATAGGAGGGAAAGGGGAAAGTAGAAAGATGTGTGTTTCCATGTGTGTCTGTGTGTCTGTGTGTCCTGGGCAGAGGGAGGAAAAGGCACTTCATGTTGAGGATAAATAGTCCAAAAAGAGAGATGGGGGCAATATGAGCCGTCTTTCAACTATACCCACAAAATATTTCATCCACCTTTCTGCAGGATGAAGAATGCTGCAAAGGGAGATCAGCAGCGTTCTTGCCCAGTGTTTCAGGGATGACACAAGAGGCTCCGACAGGATACTTTTTATCAGCCTGAAGAAGAGGGGGCATTTATCATGACAGATTAATTGCTCACTTTGCGTTAGATATTGTTCCATCTATCTATGTACCCAATGCGGCTATAGAGTAATGATAGGTTTTTAAACAAACAAACCAAAGCTTCTATGTCCAAATAAATGCTTCCAAGTAGTCACCTTAAGTTTAAATGCTTATTTCAGTGTCTCCCCTGTTGCTCAAAGCAGTTCAAGGATGTCTCTTTTGAAATCGCCTTCATAGCTTACAATCCATTCTTTTGAATATCCTCATTGGTGACAAATCATCATCCTTTAAAGGAAATTTTTTATTTTGTTTTAAGTCATTTTGAGCCAAGTCCATAATGAGTGATTAAAATGGGTAAAAATAATTGAAAATGCCTAGAAAATGCTAAGCACTAAAATAAGTGTTTTTTAAAAACCATCTCAATTTAATTCTCATCACAAACGTATAAAGTGGGTATTAGTGTCTTTACTGATGGTAAAATTAGTACATATTCATTGAAGAAAGTTTGGAAAATATAGAAGAGTAGAAAGCAGAAACTAAATCTTCATGTTCTCCCCACCCAGACCAAACCATTATTGACATTTCCATGCTTATCAGCCTAGTCTTTCTTCCATGAGTGAGGATATAAATACGTCCCTTCCCAAAAAATTAATTACAGTATGCATAGTTTTATAATTTATTTTTTCACTTAATATTATATTGTGAATAGTTTTTCATGTCCTTAAATTTATTCTACAACATCATCTTTATTCACTAACTGGTGTTTCTGTGTATGGATATATCATACTCTACTCAAACAATCTCCTAATGTTTTAACACCTCGGTTTCCAATATTTCAATGGTGTCAATAAATATTCTTCACAAAGAGGTCTTTGTGGATTTCTATGATTATTTCCTTAAGATAATTTCCTAGAAGTAGAATTGCTGGATCCAGGGCATTTATATTTTTCGAGGCTGTTTTAATTTTCCCATTTTTGCAGTTGAGTAGATGAAAATTTGGAGAAGTACTTTCCCAAGGTCATAAACACAGAATGTAGCAAAGCTTGGGTTTGACTCCAGTCTATGACTCTCTAAAGCCTATGTTTGTTTTTTTAAATTATAATAAATTAATTTTAATCAAAAATGAGATATGTCAATAAAAAGAGTAATTTCCACATGTGCTCCAAAACTACTCCTGAAAGACTTTTTAAAGGAGTTAAAAAATGCCTTGAATTTGCATTGTTTCCCTAAGTGACTTTAAGTAAGCTCATTACTGAGTTTATATTTTGTTGTATTCATTTTTAAAAGCAGTCATTTTACTTTATTGTTATACTTCTTAGAAAATACAAGTTCTGTCCTTTAGGAATTTACCATATAATTAATTTTCTGACCTAAGCATTGCGTTTTGGATTGAACAGTCAAAAAATATAATCTCTCCTGCATTTAGAAATTGGGAATTGGTTACAATTGAGAGAAGCCACAGCCAGGTGGGGAGTCCACACCCGCGTGTTTAGAATACCAAATGACTAATAGATAACCAGTCTTCTTTAAGTCTGGCTACACTCTGATAACAGAGAAAAAAAAACATTTCCCACCCAAAGTTTTACTAGTTTGTTATAAACATATAGCCTGTTCTCCTGGAAGGATATGTGGAATGAGCAATTACAAGTACAACCAGCTCTCTTCCTTGCCCATTTGTCTCTGGAATGTAGTTCGAAATGAAGAAGAGAAAACCAGACCAGTGGGGAAGGTGCACTGCAGGGGTGGGTGGGGATGTTGTGCTGAAATTGTGTTTTTATAGCGGAGTCTACCAACATTTCCCAATTGTCCTTACTTCTTTGGCCCACGCACTTGTCCCTTTTAGGGAAAAAAAAAAAAAAGAGAGAGAGAGAGAGGATTTTAAAAATAAGACAGAAGGAAGCTGACTTAGGTAGGAGGCTTTCAAAGCTTTGGTAAGATCATTTTAGACCTCTTTTGAATTCCCACTCGTTTTCCCCAGTGCTCTGTTTATTGATCAGATGAACAACCAACAATCTTTTTTCTCCCCCCAGATTACTAACCCCAATCAACATCTCAAATGTAAATTAACCAACAGAACTCTGGATTCTCACCCAACCTATCATCATCACCATTTCCCCCCATCCCAACAGTTCCTTCTTTAACCCCTCATGTCAGTAAATGGCACCACCATGAACCTAGAGGTACAAACCATTTTACATTCTGCTTTTCTCTCAACCCAATATCCTGTGGGTTTTACCTCCAAAATACATCCTGATTCCATTCATTGATCCTTCTATCCATCTCTCAGCATCTCTCTTCTGGACTACAGCAGTGGACCCTCATCTAGGATCCTCCTTTCTACTTCTTTCCCTCACAATGCTTTTCCCACACAGTAATCAGAGTGAAATTTCAAAATATAAAACAGGTTGTGGCCTGCTTAAAATCCGCCAGTGGTTTTTTGTCCCAGAAGTCCAGACTCCTTACCATGATCTAGTAAGCAGTGTTCCTATCCACCTCTCTGTCCTCATCCTGTACCACAGGCCCCTTCCCCTCTGCTGTTTCTCCATGCTCACCCTTGCCTCAAGGCCTAAACTTACTGCTCACTTGGCTTGGACTACTCATTCCCCAGACCTTTACCAGTACCACCAGTTGCCACTGAGTCCATTCCAACTCATAGCAACCCCATGTGAGTCAGAGTAGAATTGTGCTTCATATGGTTTTCAATGGCTAATTTTTCAGATGTAGATTGCCAGGCTTTTCTTCTGAGGCACCTCTGGGTAAACTTGAACCTGCCACTTTCGGTTAGCTGCTGAGTGCATTAGCCATTTGCACCACCCAAGGACTTCTCAGACTTTCATATAAAACAAACAAACCTGTTGCTGTCGAGTTGATTCCAACTCACAGTGACCCTATACACTTTCACATAGATAGCTTATTTTTCTTATTTGGGGCTCAGAAAGGTTCTCTGACTCTCCCACAAAAAAGTTGTCCCATTTTATTTTTTTATACCACTTATCACTAAAGGAAATTATCTTTTTCTTTAAATTTCTTTCAATTTAATTTAATTTCTTTTAATTTTTTATTGTATTGTCCCCTTCACTAAATATAGACTCCTAAAAGAAGGACTTGTCGAAGTTATACAATATTCTATACAAGAACGTAAAACAATGTCTAGCTCAGAGTAGGTGTTCAAAAAAATGTGTCAGGTAAAAGAATCCATAAGTGACTGGTAAATGGATGGAACCTATCCTTCTATTATTATTCTTAAATTCCTCAAGTAAACAACCATTTGATACTTCTGAGATTTAGGCAATGACCTTATATTGAGTTAGGTTCAGCTGGTATATAACTTACTCTGAGTTGTAAATTAAGCACTTTTAATAGTCACATCAATTAGGCTATTTAGTACACTAGTGTATTAGTGGCCTGACAGAACTGACAGAGCTTCTTAAGTATCTTTTTATGACTCACAAGGTGCTGATGACAGAGAGAATCTGGCACATTGTATTTACTACAATTAACTCCTGTTTTCTTCCGGAATGTTAAAATGAATTCTCTTTTCCTAAAGAATTCTGGATTTAAAAAGTGGATTCTTAAAGGTATCAGCCAAGATCTCATATCAAAATGCATAGATAATTAATGAAATTCAGATGATTCACAATGTCTTCCAGCAAAAGTATGCATTTTTATGTATGTATAAATATATACAGACACATGCATACATAAGAATATGTTACGCCTTAATGAATTCGCTGTACGCATGAAACTTTCTGCAGTATATAATGCATGAGTGACAAAATAGGTCAGTTAGTGGCAACCTCCACGTCTTTGAAATCTTTATCAATACAATGCTGTCCCCACATCACCTCTTGCCTAAAAGCTTCAAAACAGAGCCTGGTGAGGAATGTGAAGCAAAATAAAAATCCCAGCTCTTGTGTGGCAAATTAAAACACCACTCTAGTCTGGGGCTCTGGTGTCATTTTAACAGGGATACATTCTTGTGGCTAAAACAGTGCTTCTAGGTTGTCTGCTCTGAATGAAAAAGGATTTTCAATACGTGTTTTCATAATGAGTGTTAGGATTTGGTTATGTATTTTATCCAAACTGTGAAAAGCCGACACTAGCAATCCAATATTCTAGCAATGACCTAAATGGCATGCTTACTTTTTTTCAGTCATATTATGGAGGAACACTCTTTAAACCACCCTGTTAATGCCAGGCTTATTTTTTATCTCAGAGTTTATTTCAACATACCTTACCCCCTTGTGGGGCACAGCTCCTGCACCCTCCTCGCTCTTATTATCCATAAAGCTATGTCCGTATAAGATAATCAGAAAGCTAGGCTAGTTAGAGGCAAGTAATAGAGAGGTTTTTGTGCCAGAATAATTGTGGTGCCTCAGCTGTTCCCTGAGTCACTCTTGAGGATAAATGTTCATTTCTGCAAGTCTCTAACACAAACCTCAGCAACCTTAGGGTCTCGTTTTTCTCGCTTTACTTCCTCTCTCCCAGGTCATTTTGTGCTTCTAAAAAAACTGATTTTTCTGGTCTTGTCTGTAGCAGATGTTGCTTTATTGTTTGCTAACATTATGCTAACATCACACTTAGAAAACAGTCGGCAGAGCCTGACTTCTGTCAACACAGTCTGCGGGTTACAGCACAAGCTGGGAGTCTTTTCCCAGCTCTAGTCAATGACTCCCTTTAGGCAAGTTGCTTAACGTCTTCAGTTTCCGCAAGTATAAATCGGGATCCATGATAATATACACCTTAGGTCTTTGGAGGAAAGGCCACACTCTTCGTTTGTTTCTCAAACTCTCTCCTTGGAGGGGATCAGTTCTTCTGACCATCCAGACAACAGAAAGATTCATCATTTAAAAATGACCTTCCCTTGATTAGTGGGAAAAGTGTTTTTAAACTCTTGCTTTTTTAAATAAGTCTTTAGTGCTCAAGTATGCAACTCGCTCTTTTAAAATTTTTAAGCATTTTTCAAAACTTGAATTTATTTGTACTCAAAGACAGATTATAAAGGTATGCTTTTGGAGATAGAATACATTATCAATTTATTTTACTAATATATCTGTACATAGCTTATTACATGAGCCATGCTGGTCAAGCTGAGCAAAATGAATTATTTATTCTTTGCTTTAAGATTAAGTGAGGTTCAAGTCAACAATTTTTAAACACTACCCAATGCAAAGGACAATGGAGGTATAAAAACAATAGGACATGGTCTCTTCCCCTAATGACCTGATAATCCAGGAGGGGACAGACACTTGTACAGCCACATGAAGGAAGGACTAAAGTGAAAAGCAGACTTGCCTGGGTCCAGGATTGACTGTTGAGACAGATGAAGGATTCAAGAAGAAAATGACTTTTAAGGTGGATCTTGAATGAAGAATTGAAAGTCAGTACCTAAAGCAATAAGGAGCCCTGGTGGTGCAATGGCTAAAGCTCACCTGCTAACCAAAAGGTTGGTCACTTGAACCCACCAAGCAGCACCACAGAAGCAAAGCCTGGTGATCTGCTTCCTAAAGATTACAGCCAAGAAAACCCTATGCGGCAGTTCTGCTCTGTCACATGGGGTCACTATGAGTTGAAAATCGACTCTACGACACCTAACAACATCACCCGAAGCAATGACTTTGAACTTTAAAGGGAGTAATGACTGCAACATCATGATAAATAGAGAAAATACTGAAGTTGTTAAGGATTTCATTCTACATGGATCCACAATCAATGCTTGGAAGCAACAGTCAAGAAATGGATCAGACGACGTATTGCATTGGGCAAATCTGCTGCAAATGACCTCTTTAAAGTGTTAAAAAGCAAAGATGTCACTTTGAGGACTAAGGTGCACCTGACCCAAGCCATGGTATTTTCAATTGTCTCATTGCAT
>NW_004443938.1:33611612-33630775 GCF_000243295.1 Trichechus manatus latirostris
GCCTTTGAGTTATGATGTTGGCAAAGAATATTGAATATACCATGGACTGCCAGAAGAATGAACAAATCTGTCTTGGAAGAAGTACAGCCAGAATGTTCCTTAGAAGCAAGGATGGCGACACTTCGTCTCACATACTTTGGACATGTTATCAGGAGGGACCAGTCCCTGGAGAAGGACATCATGCTGGGTAAGGCAGAGGGTTAGAGAAAAAGAAGAAGACAGTTGACAAGATGACTGACACAGTGGCTGCAGCAATGGACTTAGACATAGCAACAATTGTGAGAATTGTGCACGACGGGCAATGTTTTGTTCTGTTGTACCTAGGGGTCACTATGTGTCAGAACTGACTTGACAGCACCTAACAACAACAACAACAATTGCAATATTGGTTTTTGGAATTCTGGTTTTTGTTATACTGTGCTGTTTGTAAATGCTGAATGCTCCCATAGTTTATGGTATACTACTCTTCTTTCCAAGTTATTGAAAATCTGTAATTCAGGTCATTTACACCTTGAAACTCTTGCTACAATTAAATTTTCGAATCAAACAAAAGTATGTTTATTTAGAAAGGCTTTGACCACATCCCTCACCTGTTTGAAACTTTTCCAAGATATTTTATTGTTGCTTGCTTTAATTTTCATTTCTGGGGTTTATGTTTATTGGTCTCTTGCATTTCCTTCCAGGGGGCAGGGGAAGTTGAGAAAACAATAGGAGTGTGTAATGGGGGATTAGGGAAGGAAAGAGAATAAAAGTGGGATTGTGTGATAGGAAGGAGGAAGAGCCCCAGGGCCCATTCTAAAGATTTTCCCTGGAGCCTGACTCTCTCTTTTCCCTCAGAGATAGATTCTCTCCTCAAAGCCATTCTCTAATGCTCTAAAGTCTCCTCACTCGGATAATTTATGTTAGCCACCATCTTCTTTCCCAATCTCTTGCCTAGAAGAACAGAAAGAGGGGCTCTGAGGCCTGGAGACTGGTGCAACATTTGATTAGATTAGAAAGCAGTATAATCACAGCTCACTGTTCTATAAATGTACCACACGAACTAAATACCAAAATTCCCATATTTTTGATTCATTCCATCATTACAACCACCACGAGGGAATTATTAATATAAATACTTGAGGTATTGATAGCACTTTGTGCTGGACTGAATGTGCACGGGGAGAGAAGAGGTGAGGGGCATGGAGATAACAATACTGGATTGAGGATCAAATTAAAGATAAAAGAGAAGTTGCTTAATCTGTATGACTGAGAATTTGGTGACGTCATGAACCAAAATCAAATAGAGAGGAAGTTTGGTGCGGCAGGGAGAAAGACAGTTTTGGTTTCAGACACGTGGAACTTAAAGTATCATTGATTCAGTCATGTGGAAATGTTCAAATTGGAAATTCAGGTCTGAAATTCTAGGGAAATATGCAGGCTTTAGACTTTTGCATTATTGGCATAAAAATATTCAGAGGCTAAGAGTGAATAGTATCTCCCAAAGAAGAAATGTAGACAGAGGAAATGAAAAAGGCCATGAACCTTGGAAACATCTATATTTAAGGAGTGAGGTAAGGATCAGAGAAATGGGAGAAGAACTAGAAATGTACTACAAAGAGAAGCTGTTAATAAGAGTAGGGTTGCCGGATAAAATTCAGAATGCCTAACTGAGTTCAAGTTTCAGATAAACAATGACAATTTTTGGTATAAGTGTGACCCATGAGATATTAACATTTGGATCATACTTTTACTAAAAAATGTATTCATTGTTTATTTGAAATTCAAATTTAACTGAGTGTTCTCTATTTTGATCTGCTAAATCTGGCAACTCTAAATAGGAGGACGTTCAGTTTGGAAATTACAAGGTTACTGAAACCTTTGAAAGATCAGTTTCCAAGGGAGTCATGGAGGAAGCCAGATCAACAGAGGATAAGGAGTCATTATAAGAAAGAGGAGACACGTGTAGACCACTTTTTCCAGAAATACTAAGCTAGGAAGAGAGAGATATGCCGCTATTTGACTTTTATAGACTTTTTAAATAGGCCCCTAATGATGACAGGATTCAGCTAAATAAACGAGTGAATCCATTTGGTTAAGACTAGATATGTCATCATCTCAGCAGATTCCTCTGGAGAGTCTGTCAGGAATCATATTCCTGCCATTTTGCCTTTTAAGATAATCAACACAAACGAATTGAACCATTTCTAATGTTTATGTTTGAATAAAAATCTGAATATTACAATTAATCTACTTTTACCTCTTTAAATACTAAGCAGAGAATATTTGTTTATCTAGGTAAAAATATTAAGGAAGATGACAGACCCTGTCAAAAGACACTGAAAAGACAAACAACTAACTAGGAGCAGATCTTCGCAACACATATAACCAACAATGCATTCATATCCAGTATATATAAAGAATTCCTAAAAACAAACAAGAAAATGTCAACAACCTAATGGCAAAATGGCATACAAAATGAACAGACATTTAACCAAAGAGGAAATATGAGTGGTCAATAAACATACAATCAGAAGCTCAACATTTTTAGCAACCATGGAAAATAACAGTCAATCCATAACAAGATACCATTTCACACCCACTGAATTGGCAAGGATTTAAAAGTCTAACTATTCCAAAGGTTGGAGAGGATGTGGAACAACAAGAACTATCGTCCACTATTGGTGGGAGTGTGAATAGATTCACCAACTTTGGAAAACAATTTGGCATTATGTAGTAAAGTTTCAGATGTGCAGATTCCACTAGCCAGCAATTCCACTTTCTATACCCTAGAGAAAGTCTTGCTTGTGAACACCAGGAGACATATACAAGAATGTTCCTGGTAGCCTGGGAAGAACCTGGTTGTCAATCGAAAGGAAGTAAATAAATCAATCTTGGTATATTTATATAATTGAATACTACAGCAGAGAAAATTAATCAGCTCTTGCATCAGTATGGTTGTATCTCACAAATAAATTCTGAACAAAATAAACCACAGAGGAGCAAATAAAATATTATGCCTTTCATATGAAGTTATTAGGGATACATACATGTGGTTAAACGGTAAAGATTGTTTAATAACCTTTTGTTTCACTTCTAAATTGATACTTCTCCTTCGCCTCTCGCTGCTGCTGCAAATTTCTCAATGGAAATTTCAAACCTCCACTCTCTTCAAATGTTCCATTTTTAACCCTCTTCCACTTCTCAGAGTAAATAGAAACCATGAAACCAACAATTGCATAAATTTCCTCTAGTTACAGTGAAAGAGGAGCAATTCCTCCTGCCTTAAGCCAGTTTCTTCACCTATACTCTAAATTCCAACTCTTCTCATCTTCTCAGGGGTGCTTTCCACTATAAAGGAGAGACTAGAAAATAGCAGATGCCAAGCTATGCATGGACACTATGTCAGTAAATGTAACAGATTTTTTTTTGTCTTATTGCTTGACCTTTCACCAGCATTCGAAAGTGGGTATCTGAAAAAAAATCATGAATCTCCACCTATCATTCTGACTTCCCAGGCTTTTACATGTTTGACTCCATATATTTCCTCTGGTATGGGACCACAAATGTATCTGCTATCGGACGTTGCCCAGAAGCACATAATGCAGTGCACGACTGTACTTACCTCTAGAGTGAGCGAGAGTGAGAAATAACTCAGAGAGCTTCAAACGGATTTGAAAATTTTTCTTTCTTAAGCTAGGTGGTAAACATAGGGGTGTAAATATTATTGCTATCATCTATTCTTACTTTAGATTTATTATTTATATGCCTGAAATATTTCATTTTTTTAAGTTAAAAGGGAAATGCATATAAATTTTTATTGTCAAATGATTTTTGCAGACACTGAGTTGATTTGGACAGAGAATAAAAATGTGTAACACACACTATTTAGCCCTCTTCTGTCAACATATGGTGAAAGAGGTGTGTTAACACAGCAGGGGTTTAGAGCATTCCTAACACTCTGCATATTCAGCATAGCTCTGAAGTTGTTGCATCAGTACTAATCACTGGTCTTACAACTCTGCTTTGTGTTTAAGATTGAGCCTTTTAGAAACCACCCCACCCAGAATGTTACACAGACTCCAAAACATGTTTTTCAACTGCTTTGAGAGCCAGAAATTATTTGGCAAAATGACAAGTGATCCAATGAGCACGAAGTCCAAAATATTCTGTGATTTTGCCGACTCAGGTGGAGGACTGCAGAAAGGGTGCAATCATGATTTCTCCTTGGTGTCTGTTTGTGTATGGAAATAAAGTAGATGGTGAAACTGAACTTTTTTCATCTTTATTCCATTCCAAATAGAGTTCATAAAATGTAACGCCTAAAACTTACAAAGGGCCAGTTAACGGGGCTCTGACTGGCACCCTTTCCTCTGCTTTCTGGCAGCTGTGCACTACCTCCATGAAGTCACCATGCTTTCTTTTCTGGTAACCCCTCACCTCTGTTGCTATTACCAGGTGTTCCTGTCAACAGATTACTAATAGCAATGTCAAGACCTTCTGACAATTGTCAAGAGGGTCAGCATATATCTTACCCACTGATTCGGTAAGACTCCATACTTATGTTGGTTAAAACACAATCCATTCCCTTTTGAAAGGAATGAGGCTCTATTCATTTTCTGACATATATTGCTTCAGGCATTTTTTCTTCTTTTAACCATTTCTGATATTAATCTTTAAGACAGAATTACAAACATCTTGTCTCATAGACGTACAGAATATAACTTAATTCTAATTGAATCTCACTAAGAACTATGATCACATTACATTAACTGTGTTTACCACTGCCATTTTGTTTCTTCTCTCAGAGTTATGTAAGGAGAGAATGCCTCCAAACTACGGTACTGAAGAACTAGAAATAAGACTTAATAACTAGTTTGTGTCATTTAAACAGCTTTTTTTCTGAGAATATTCACTTTTCCCCATATAGTCTCTCCACCATAGTAGATGCTTCTTAGAATTCTCTATTCCTCTTTGTCAGCTGTCATTTCTTACTGATGTTAGTGGATTATCATGTTATCCTTTTCTTTACTCTACACATATTGCTTGGGTGAGTACACTAACCCTATCTTCTAAAAAGCAATGTCCATGGGCTTTGTGACGGCTGTTGCCCACATAGGGTTCAAATCTGGCATGTGGCTACATCTCTGGTGTTTGAGATGACATGAAATGTAACCTCTAGATAAATGGGATAAAAACAAAGGCCTATTACAGTAGGGCTACCAGGATAGCAGAAGTTTTGTGGAAGTTTAAAGGATAATACCTGGTAATAGAGAACATTTATGAAAGTTTCTACGTGATAAATTTTTAACAGTCTAATGCAAGAGCGAAGAAAAATGTTAATAGCATAAAACTAGGATGGGAATATATAATTTATATATATAATTATAGCATCAGGAATCAAAAGGCTACATATATCACATTTGTACAGTCACATAGACCATTGCCTGGTAAATATGAAGCCCTAGGTTTCTCTTTTGTAATTTTTCCATTAGTTAAATGGGGACAATAGCTCCACTCACCTCTTAGGGATCTTGGAAGGATTCATGAGGCAATGTTTATAAAGCACTCAAAGTTCTTTCACTGAAAGATTCTATGTAAACACAACCTTGTACTGGACTATCCAACCATAACCACACTCTGCTTGTTGAAAATCCAACACCTATAGCCCAAAAAAAAGAAGTTAAATTTCACAGTACTACACTATTTGTAGTTGGCTTACTCTGAGAAATAGGAAGAAATAGATGAATAAAATTAAAAATGTCTTGAGGTATATGATATGTCATTCAATTATATTTATGTCTCCACAGATTGCCAACATAAATATTATCTTTAAGACCACAAAGCTTATTTTTAATTAATGGCTATTTTTGTGGTCTCTAATTTGAGTATCATGGGAAATGTTGTTAGTTGCTGTCTCGTCAGTTCCGACTTAGAGCGACCCTATGTACAACAGAATGAAACACTGCCTAGGCCTGTGTCATCCTCACAGTCCTTGTTATGCCTGAGCCCATTGTTGCAGCCTGTGTATCAATCCATCTTGTTGAGGGTCTTCCTTTTTTTCGATGACCCCATATTTTACCAAGAATGTTGTCCTTCTCCAGGGACAGATCCCTCGTGACAACATGTTCAAAGTTATGTAAGACGTAGTCTGGCCATGCTTGCTTCTAAGGAGCATTCTGGTTGTCCTTCTTCCAGGATAGATTTGTTCATTCTTTTGGCAGTCCATGGTATATCCAATATTCTTCACCAACACCACAATTCATAGGGTCAATTCTTCTTTGGTCTTCCTTATTCGTTGTCCAGCTTACGCAAGCATGTGATGCAGTTGAAAATACCATGGCTTGGGACAGATGCACCTTAGTCTTCAAGGTGACATTTTTGCTTTTCAACACTTTAAAGATGTCTTTTGCAGCCAATCTGCCCAATGCAATGCATCTTTCGATTTCTTGACTGTTGTTTCCATAGCTGGTGATTGTGGATCCAAGTAAAATGAAATCCTTGACAACTTCAGTCTTTTCTCGGTTTATCATGATGTTGCTTATTGGTTCACTTGTGAGGATTTTTGTTTTCTTTATGTTTAGGTGTAATCTATACTGAAGGCTGTGGTCTTTGATCTTCATCAGTAAGTGTTTCAAGTCCTCTTCACTTTCAGCAAGTAAGGTTGTGTCATCTGCATATTGCAGGTTGTTAATGAGTCTTCTTCTAATCCTGATGCCCCGTTCTTCTTCATATAGTCCACCTTCTCGGATTATTTTCTCAGCATACAGATTAAATAGGTACGGTGAAAGGATACAACCCTGATGCACACCTTTCCTGACTTTAAACCATGCAGTATCCCCTTGTTCTGTCCAAACAACTGCCTCTTGATCTACGTACAGGTTCCTCATGAGCACAATTAATTGTTCTGGAATTCCCATTCTTCACAATGTTACCCATAATTTGTTATGATGCACACAGTTGAATACCTTTGCATAGTCAATAAAACACAGGTAAACATCTTTCTGGTATTCTCTGTCTTCAGCCAGGATCCATCTGACATCAGCAATGATATCCTTGGTTCCATGTCCTCTTCTGAATCTGACCTGAATTTCTGGCAGTTCCCTGTCAGTATACTGCTGCAGCTGCTTTTGAATGATCTTCAGCAAAATTTTACTTGCATGTGGTATTAATGATATCATTCTATAATTTCCACATTTGGTTGAATCACCTTTCTTGGGAATAGGCATAAAACGTGAATCTCCTCCAGTCAGTTGGCCAGGTAGCTATCTTCCAAATTTCTTGGCATACACAAGTGAGCAATTCCAGTGCTGCATCCATTTGTTGAAACATCACAATTGATATTCTGTCAATTCCTGGAGGCTTGTTTTTTGCAAATGCCTTCAGCGCAGCTTCACTTCTTCCTTCAGTACCATCGGTTCCTGATCATATGCTACCTCCCGAAAGGCTGAACGTCGACCAACTCTTTTTGATATAATGACTCTGCGTATTCCTTCCATCTTCTTTGGATGCTTCCTGCATCATTTAATATTTTCCCCATTAGAATCCTTCACTATTGCAACTCGAGGCTTGAATTTTTTTTTTCAGTTCTTTCAGCTTGAGAAATGCGGAGTGTGTTCTCTTTTGGTTTTCTATCTCCAGCTCTTTGCACATGTCATTATAATACTTTACTTTGTCTTCTCAAGTTGCCTTTTGAAATCTTCTGTTCAGTTCTTTAACTTCCTCGTTTCTTCCTTTTGCTCCAGTGACTCGATGTTCAAGAGCAAGATTCAGAGTCTCTTCTGACATCCATTTGGGTCTTTTCTTTCTTTCCTGTCTTTTTAATGACCTTTTGCTTTCTTCATGTATGATGTCCTTGATGTCATTCCACAACTCGTCTGGTCTTTGGTCATTAGTGTGCAACGTATCAAATCTATTCTTGAGATGGTATCTAAATTCAGGTGGGATATACTTGAGATTGTACTTTGGCTCTCGTGGACTTATTCTAATTTTCTTCAGTTTCAACTTGAACTTTCATATGAGCAGTTGATGGCCTGTTCTGCAGTTGGCCCCTGGTCTTGTTCTGGCTGATAATATTGAGTTTTTCCATCGCCTCTTTCCACAGATGTAGTCGATTTGATTCCTGTGTATTCCTTCTGTTGAGGTCCTTGTGTATAGTCACTGTTTATGTTGGTGAAAAACAATATTTGCAATGAAGAAGTTGTTGGTCTTGCAAAATTCTAGCATTGATCTCTGGCATCGTTTCTATCACCAAGGTCATATTTTCCAACTACCGATCCTTCTTCTTTGTTTCCAACTTTCTCATTCCAATCACTAGTAATTATCATTGCATCCTGATTGCATGTTCAATCAATTTCAGACTGCAGAAGCTGATAAAAACTTCAGTTTCTTCATCTTTGACCTTAGTGGTTGCTGCATGGAAAATATCAAATATCAGTCAAGAGTGGTTTTGAAAACACCACTATTCTCATTTGGCTAGGAAGGAGATGTTGGTGAATAAGATGAGGCTAAGGTGCATGGAAAATGAAAAGCTGAATCTTGATAAGGGTGAAGTTGCCTGTGCAGAATAAGGAAACTAAAACCTACATCATCTCAATTGTAGGATGGAAACAGGAGAGAAGGAGACTTATGATTCGTCCCAGATCCCAGCCCCACAGCTGTGTTTTGAATTGCACCATGTATTTGATTTCACATCATCTGATTACATGGTCTCATGATTCTCCCCTTCACCCTCAGGAATTCCTGACAGTTCCTGCCTATCTTTCACAGGACACAGCCATTACCCTATGGTGGCACCATTCAGTCCTTAGTTTTAGAAGCTTTCTTGAAAAAACTTCAAGAATTTTTTTTTTTTCCAATGAAAACTAGGCCAGGAAAGATAGTGTAAGTGGGATTCCATAAAAAAAAAAACCTGGTCAAATATTGCTCCACATCTGAAGACCACTTCCCCCAAACTTAAGAAGCTGGAAAAATAAAAAGCATTCATGTGAATGTCAAACAAATTGGCAGCTCGAATTCAGTTGAATTTATTAATGATTTTTTGAACTCCAGAATTAAAGACTATGCTTGTTGCTTTAGGTGATACAAAGACAATTGAGGAAAAACCTTGCTCTGAAGATAATGTCAGTGCAGGTGGTAGGATGGAGAGGAGAAGTGAAATAACTACACAAATAAATATAACCAAGTAGATACCAAGGAGAAGTACAAAATGCACTGGGAAGACTAGAAGAAGAGATGACATTTGGTTGAGATATAAGGAAAGTCTGCATGGAGGATGTAGTGTTTGAAATAGATCTTGAAATATGGTTAGAATTTTAAAAGGAGGGATAATTGAAGAAAGAAAACCGTAAGGAGAAATTTTTACAGTAGATTTGGAGAACGGCAAGTAGTGATATTTAAATGGAGCATGGTATACTTATACTGGAGTAGAGGATGATAGAGGAAAATAGTAGAGGCTAAACTAGGAAGGCAGGGATGGTGGTGGTTCAGTGGTAGAATTCTCACTTACATGTGGGAGAGCCAGGTTCAATTCGCGACCAATGCACTTCAAGCCCAGCTACCAACCATCTGTCAACAGAGGTATGATGCTGAAGAGGTTTCAGCAGAGCTTCCAGAGTACCCTCAAAAAGCAGCCAGTGAAAACCCTATGGATTTCAACAGTCCAATCACATTGTGCCTGAGGTTGCCATGAGTCAGGAGAAGACTCAACAGCAGCTAACAAAAACAAACAAGGAAGAGCCATAAAGGT
Source organism: Trichechus manatus latirostris (assembly GCF_000243295.1). NCBI lineage: Eukaryota > Metazoa > Chordata > Mammalia > Sirenia > Trichechidae > Trichechus > Trichechus manatus. The sequence continues at coordinate 33,621,340 of NW_004443938.1, forward strand.
CATACTAAAGAGTAAGACCATAATTAAATGGACTGGGGCACCACTAAAGATTTTTAAATAGGAATGTCATGATTAGAGCTGTGCTATATGACAAATACTTTGTTTGTATAACTGCAGAGTGTGTAGAATGATTATAGAAGGGAAGCCAGTATGCAGAGAAACCAGTTATAAAGCTTTTTGCAATGTTCTAAACAAGAATTAATGGGGTCTTTAACCTGGATGGTGGCGGTACATATGAAAAAGAGATGTCATAAGTGGGATTCCCCAGGAAACATAATCTGAGATGTTTATGCAGGAAGTTTATTGAGGAGTGCTCTCAGACACATCTTTCAGGCAATGAGGAAGGTAGGATTGGGCAGAGGAAGAAGTTAAATTTAAATGCATTTGTAGCAAAGGACCAAGCCAATCCCATGTGAAATTTTGAAGCTGAGGGGACCCTTCAGAGGTCTCATATTGAAGTAATGGGTCAAGGACTTTATATCCATCAAGTGGACCAGGCATTGGATTGAGTCAGGGAGAGGACGTGACCTTGGGGGAAGCAGAGCCCTTCTGCTGCTGAAGACACTTCCTAGGGAACAACTCAGGTATGAGCTGTAAGCAAGCAACACTCCAAGTAGCTGGAGAAAAGAATGTCTGGGTCTTATGGGGGGATCTCAGTGGCACACCACAGCATCTATTGCAGGAAGAAAAGAAACAAAGGCTGCAGAAGTGAAAACTGCATGAATTGGTAGCTGATCAGATGTATTGGTGGAAGGGAAAAGAAAAGTCAGAGCTAAAGCCAAGTTTGGGGAACAGTCAGGGAAAACTTAGAAATGAGGTGGAAGACCTGGTTTGAGCATGAAGGTGACAACTTCGATTGGGGACATGCTGACACAGTCCTTGTTCTAGGTAATGCTGTCACTAGGATGCTGCGAAATGAGATGTGTAGTAGCCTGTGGTATATCATATTTGTATTCACTGGAGTATCATAGTGAAAAAGAAAAGACAAAGATAACTTGAGGTCCATATAACAGCAAGGGCAACACTGGAGAGTACAAAACGCCAGAAGGGGACAAAAAAATTGGAAAATAAAAATTTAATTATTTCTATTTGCAGGTGATAGGATGGACTCTCTGGAAAACCTTAGCAATTCAGTGATAAAACACAATCCACAAATATTTCAGTAAGATATCAGGATATAAAATAAACATGTAAAAATCAATAGCCTTCAAACATAAACAAGAACCAATTAAAAAATATAATGCTTTTGAAAGAGAAAAAAGATAACATTGTGTTATATATTTTTTATAATAGCTTAAAATATATATACAATAACTAGGAATAACCTTAACAAGAAAAATGCAAAACTTACATGAGGAAAATTTTAAAGCTTAAAATATTCCTGAAAAACACAAAAGTAGACTTCAAAACATGGAGATTTCCTTTGTTCTTGTATAAGATGACTCAATATCACAAAGATCTCAGTTTTTCCCAATTAGTGTGTAATTTAATGCAATCCCAATAAATTTTTGCTGAAGTTAGACAAATGGATTCTAAAATTCATATGAAAAAACGAACATGGAAGGACAGCTAGAAAAACCTTGGTTGAGGATATGGGCAAGAGCGATAAGAGGGGACTAGCCCTACCAGATATAAAAGCATATTCTAAAGCCTCTAAAATTAACTAATCAGTGAAAAAGTGGAAGACCCTCAATGAGATGGACTGACACAGTGGCTGCAACAATGGGCTCAAGCACAACCATTGTGAGGATGGCGCAGGGTGGCGTTCTGTTGTATATAGAGTTGCTACGAGTCGGGACTGACTCGGTGGTACTTAACAATAACGACATAATTTTGAAAAGTATGGTACTCTAATATGAACAGAAAGTCAGACCAGTGGAATAGAACAGAAAATCTAGAAACAGACTCAAGAATATAATAAAAGTGACATCTCAAATCAATGGGGAAAAAAAGGACTCCTTATTAAATGGCATTGAGAAAAATGTAACCCTATTCAGAAAAAGATAAAACTAGATTCACATGGCAGAATAAAGTTAAAATACATTAGAGATTTACATGTAAAAAATAAAATCATTCAAGAAGTAGGAAAAAACATGGGTGGGTATCTTTATAACCTGGTCTGGGAAAAACCTTTTAATTATGACTCAAAATTCAGACAGAATAAAACAGACTGATAAGCATATCTTAATAAAAATTTTAAATATAAATTGGCATGGCAAAAAAAATCATTAATGAAATTAAAAAAAACAAACTGAGAGAAAATATGTGTAACATATATCACAGATAAAGATTTAATCTACCTAATATATTAATATCTCTAAAAATGACCAAAAGCCTAGTGGGAAAAGTAAGTGAAAGACATACACAGATAGTTAAAAAAAAAAAAAGATATAAAAGGATACCTAAACATATGTAAAGATGTTCACCTTCATTCATAATCAAAGAAATGCGAACTAAAATTACACTGAGATACTTCCTTATCTATCAGATTGGCACAAATTGAAAAGCTCGACTATGCCTTCTCTCACATCTTGCTGGTGGGAATGCAAAATGGTAAAAAATTCCATGGCAGAGAATTTAGCAATAGCTAATAAAACCACAAACGCATTTTACTCTTTGCTCCAACAATCTCTTTTCTAGGAATTTACTTCAAGATGCACCTTCACAAATCCAAAACAGCATTTGCACAAGGATATTTATCGTGAAATCATTTGTAATAGAGAAATACTGGAAACAATCTAATTGCCCTTCCCTAAGAGTTACTGGAATAAACTATGGAACAGTTGCACAAAAATGTGAGGAAGAGCTCCATGAATTGGTATGCACTGATTTCCAGGATATTTTTTGTAAATGGAGAAAAGAAGGTCCAAAGACAATATATAGCATGCAACATTTTATGTAATAAAGATGAACCAGAAATTAATGAAAAATGTTACTTGTAGATGGTGGGTGAGAATGGAGTTGCAGGGATGGGGTGGGTATGAGGATTTACTGAGTATATCTTTTTATAAGTTTTTACTTTTGAACCATGTAGGTGTTTTATTAGTCAGAAAATAAAACGTAAGATAAAAATGATAAAAGAAAAGCAAATCCTAACATTAAATATAAACAGAAATAAATGAACCCAACTATAAATCAAATTGATAATATAACAGCACAATAAAATCAATTAATTCAAGTAGATTTGAAAACACTACTCAGGTTGTATATACCCTCTTGTACAGTAGTTCTCAACTGGGGCAATTTCTGCCCCCACCAAGGGGACATTTGATATCTGCAGAAATTTTTGATTGTTGGTACCGGGAGAAAAGGTAGGAGGGTCCTGGTATCTAGTGTCTAGAGGTCAAGAATGTTGCCAGACATCTTACAATCCACAGGACAGTCCCCTATGACAAAGAATTATCTGGTCCAAAATGTCAATAATGCCAAGGTTGAAAACCCTTATTTTGGTGGGATAAAGTCTAAGGACCAAAACACATAAAATTATGAAGAAATTTTTGAACTTTACTATAGGCTTGTTGTTGGGAGAGTTATTGATATACAGATTCTGAAAAGAATTTTTCATGTATATTATGGGATAGAGAAAATGAGCAAATGTATTAATATTGTTGAGAACCAAAGTTCTCACTATGGGAGAAGGGAGGTACAAACACAGAATAGAGTAAGGCAAGGAACCCTTTGATTGCTGAGTGTGAGCCCATGATTTAACAAAAGGGGAAGAAAATCTTTTTCCTAGCTTTGCCCACTTCCAGAGCCTGAAGTAATGACATCTCAGTAGCAATAAGCATATTTAGCATTCATATTATAGTATTACATACATAATACATACATACATATTACAGTATTACATATTACAAATGTAATACATAATATTACAGAAACTGCATTCATATATTGTTTTTGTTAGGTGCTGTCAAGTTGGTTCCAACTCATAGTTACCCAATGTATAACAGAACGAAACACTTCCCGGTCCTACACCATCCTCCCAATCATTGCTATGTTTGAGCCATTCTTGCAGCCACTGTGTCAATCCATCTTGTCAGGGGTCTTCCTCTTTTTTGCTGACCCACAACTATCACTACCTCCACCAGACTAAGTCCAGCACAACTAGATGGTACCCGGCTACCACCAACAACTACTTTGACAGGAATCACAATGGAGGGTCCTGGACAGAGCTGGAGAAAAATGTAGAACAAAATTCTAACTCACAAAAGAAGGTCCAGATTTACTGGTCTGACAGAGACTGGAGAAACCCCAAGAGTATGGCCCCCGGACACCTTTTAACTCCTAAGGTTCACCCTTCAGCCAAAGATTAGACAGGCCCATAAAACAAAATGAGACTAAATGGGCACACCAGCCCAGGGGCAAGGATGAGAAAGCAGAAGGGGACAGGAAAGCTGGTAATGGGGAACCCAAGGTCGAGAAGGGGAGAGTGTTGGCACATTGTGGGTTGGACAACCAATGTCACAAAACAATATCTATATTGTTTAATGAGAAACTAATTTGCTCTGTAAATCTTCATCTAAAGTACAATAAAAAAAATTCTAACTCACACACACACAAAAAAAATCAAGACATCTACAATAACTGCAATACCTTAGCCTCAACACTGATTACCGTAAAAGACTCTAAACTGTTGTCCTAGGACCTCAGTCCACCAATGACAAAAAATGTCATCATCTGATCATCCTTTTCTACTAAGATTCCAAAAGTCAAAATTACTGTGGTCAGTAATGCAAATTCTTGAGAAGATTACGGTCATACTATAAAAGTGCTTTTCAAAGCTCATCCCAACGAATGCAAATTAAGTTTACTTGTTTTTATAGACTCATTGTTCCAGAAGGATTTTCAATAAGCCATGTAGAGCTGTCCTTTTACTTCAGTCTGATGGACAACTAAACTATTTAAGGCAAGACAATTATGCGTTATAGATCTCCTGATGGAGTCTGGACAAAAAAAAAAAATTAAACTCCAATCTGATCAAGCATGAAAATTTAACTGACAATTTATAGAAAATTTAAGGGCCAAAGGAACATGTTATTTGTGTTCTTGAAGTTATTTACATACACTGCATCTGTAAGGAGCTCTCATGGCGCAGTGCTTAAGCATTCGGCTGCTAACTGAAAGGTCAGTGGTTCAAGCCAACCAGCTGTTCTGAGGGAGAAAGATAGAGCAGTCTGCTTCTGTAAAGATTTACAACCTTGGAAACCCTATGGCGCAGTTCAACTCTGTCCTATAGGGTCACTATAGGGTGGCTATGAGTTGGAATTGACTCAATGGCAGTGGGTTTGGTTTTGGTATTGTATCTGTGAGGTGGAAATACTACATAACAATGTATTACTGCACATCTCTCCAACTCCATGTCTTGTGACCTCATGTTGATAGCTTGAAATTGGCCATGGTAGGAGTATCTACAGCAGAGATAATAGTGAGTGCTACAAAAAAAACAGAATTTTATTTCCTGTGAGTTGGCTGTTAAAAAGTTACTAGCACATCACTGCCTTGGCCAATTTCCCAAAATGCCCAAGGCCAAAATCATCCAATACAATGTAAAGTGTGATAGAGAGGAAGTCGAAGGGGAAAGCAGCAGCCCCCTTAACCAATTGTAGTTGAAATATCTTACTTCACAAATCTTACAAAAACATAAAACTATTTTGCCAGAATCCCTCGCAGGGTCATAGGATCAGAGTGAGGGGCCCTGAAGCATAATCTTCATTAGCTTCTTGGCTTACTCTTTCAGGTCAACCAGTTCTTGTTCAAATGTCAACTTATCAGGAAGACCGACCCTAATCACTCCAGTTAATCACACTCCTTGTTGTTCTCTACCCCCAATACCATTCTATCTTTCTTCAAAGGACTTACTACTACTCAAGATTATATTATAATAAAAGATGAACTTAAGCTCTGTGAAGACAGATTCTATCCTGTTTTGTTGAATGCAGCCTCCTTAGCACCAAGCGCAATGACTAGTATCTGTTCAACAAATACATGGTGAATGAATGAAAAGCTATATGCAATGGCATGAAAGGATGTCTACAGATTATTGTTGAGTAACAAAAAAAAATTACATGAAGATATATATTTGTATATATGTATATATATACACATCTGCAACGACATCCCTGGTTCCACGTCCTCTTCTGAAATTCTGGCAGTTTCCTTCCGATATACTGCTGCAGCCACTTTTGAATGGTCTTCTGCAAAATTTTACTTGCGTGTGATATTAATGATATTGTTTGATAATTTCCGCATTTGGTTGGATTGCCTTTTTTGGGAATAGGCACAAATATGGATCTCTTCCAGTCAGTTGGCCAGGTAGCTGTCTTCCAAATTTCTTGGCATGCACAAGTGACCACTTCCAGCGCTGCATCCGCTTGTTGCAACATCTCAATTGATATTCCGGCAGTTACTGGAGCCTTGTTTTTGGCTAATGCCTTCAGTGAAGCTTGGACTTCTTCCTTCAGTACCATTGGTTTCTGATCATATGCTACCTCTTGAAATGGCTGAACGTTGACCAATTCTTTTTGGTACAGTGACTCTGTGTATTCCTTGCATCTTCTTTTGATGCTTCCTGTGTCGTTTAATATTTTCCCCATAGAATCCTTCACTATTGCAACTCGAGGCTTGAATTTTTTCTTCAGTTCTTCCAGCTTGAGGAATGCCGAGTGTGTTCTTGCCTTTGGTTTTCTATCTCCAGCTCTTTGCACATGTCATTATACTTTGTTTTGTCTACTTGAGCCATCCTTTGAAATCTTCTGTTCAGTTCTTTGACTTCATCGTTTCTTCCTTTTGCTCTAGTGACTCGATGTTCAAGAGCAAGTTTCAGAGTCTCTTCTGACATCCATTTTGGTCGTTTCTTTCTTTACCATCTTTTTAATGACCTCTTGCTTTCCTCATGTAGGATGTCCTTGATGTCATTCCACAACTTGTCTGGTCTTTGATCATTAGTGTTCAACACGTCAAATCTATTCTTGAGATGGCCTCTAAATTCAGGTGGTATATGTTCGAGATTGTACTTTGGCTCTCATGGACTTGTTCTAATTTTCTTCAGTTTCAACTTGAACTTTCATATGAGCAGTTGATGGTCTGTTCCACAGTCGGCCCCTGGCCTTGTTCTGACTGATGATATTAAGCTTTTCCGTCGCCTCTTTCCACAGATGTAGCCGATTTGATTCCTGTGTAATCCATTTGGTGAGTTCCACGTGTATAGTCACTGTCTATGCAATGAAGAAGTCATTGGTCTTGCAAAATTCTTTCACGTGATCTCCAGCATTGTTTCTATCACCAAGGCCATATTTTCCAACTACTGATCCTTCTTTGTTTCCTAGCTGAAAGCAGAGAATACCAGAATGATGCTTATCTGTGTTTTACTGACTATGCAAAGGCATTCAACTGTGTGGATCATAACAAATTATGGATAACATTGAGAAGAATAGAAATTCCAGAACACTTAATTGTGCTCAAGATGTACCTGTACATAAATCAAGAGGCAGTTGTTCAAACAGAACAAGGGGATACTGTGTGGTTTAAAGTCAGGAAAGGTGTGTGTCAGGGTTGAATCCTTTCACCATACCTATTCAATTTGTATGCTGAGCAAATAATCCCAGAAACTGAACTATACAAAGAAGAACGTGGCATCAGGATTGAAGAAAGACTCATTCACAACCTGCATTATGCAGATGACACAACCTTGGTTGTTGAAAGTGAAGGGGACTTGAAGCACTTACTGATGAAGATCAAAGACCATAGCCTTCAGTATGGATTAGACCTCAACATAAAGAAAGCAAAAATCCTCACAACTGGACCAATAAGCAACATCATGATAAATGAAGTTTTCAAGGATTTCATTTTACTTGGATCCACAATCAACACTCATGGAAGCAGCAGTCAAGAAATCAAACCACCCATTGCACTGGGCAAATCGGCTGCGAAAGACCTCTTTAAAATGTTGAAAAGTAAAGATGTCAACTTGAAGATTAAGGTGCGCCTGACCCAAGCCATGGTATTTTCAATCGCGTCATATGCATGCGAAAGCTATACGATGAATAAAGACCGAAGAATTGATGCCTTTGAATTGTGGTGTTGGTGAGGAATATTGAATATACCATGGACTGCCAAAAACAACAAACAAATCTGTCTTAGAAGAAGTACAATCGGAATGCTCCTTAGAAGCAAGGATGGTGAGACTATCTCTTACTTTCTTTGGACATGTTGTCAGGAGGGATCATTCCCTGGGGAGGGATATCACGCTTGGTAAAGTAGAGGGTCAGCAAAAAAGAGGAAGACCCTCAACAAGATGAACTGACACAGTGGCTGAGACAATGGGCTCAAGCATAACAACTGTGGGCATGGCACAGGACTAGGCAGTGTTTTGTTCTGTTGTACATAGGTTCGCAATGAGTCAGAACTGACTCAACAATGTCTAATAACAGCAACATATATATACACATATATGTACATATATAGTCTATTCTGTGTAAAAAATATATATGTGACAACAAATAGATAGATACATAAAAAGAGAGAGAAAAAGAAAGACAGAAAGAAAGAAAGAGAAGAAAAGAAGAAAGAAACTTTGCATAGGCATAGAAAAATATCTGGAATACACACCAAAGATTTAATAGTAGTTATCACTGGAATTTACACCAAAGAGTTAACAGTAGTTACCACAGGGAAGTGGGATTAAGGGGTTATAAGAAGAGTTTCCATTTTTATTCTTTGTACACTTCTGTATTTTTTACAATTTCTTCAACAAGTAATTACTATTTTGCAATTTTCAAATCAATATTTTTTAACAAATTAAAATAATAAATTCCTCTTTGAAAAAATAAATAAATAAAACACTCCTTGGGGAGCATCTAGCTCAACTGGCATAATATAGTTTATAAAGAAAATGTTCTACATTCTACTTCAGTGAGTAGCATCTGAGGTCTTAAAAGCCTGTGAGTGGCCATCTAAGATACTCCACTGGTCTCATCCCTTTGAGAGCAAGGGAGAATGAAGAAAACCAAAGACACAAGGGAAAAATTAATCCAAAGGACTAATGGACCACAACTACCACAGCTTCCACCAGACTGAGTCCAATACAACTAGATGGTACCAGGCTACCACCACTGACTGCTCTGACAGGGATCACAACAGAGGGTCCTAGACAGAGCTGAAGAAAAATGTAGAACAAAATTCTAACTCACAAAAAAAGGTCAGACTTACTGGCCCCGCAAACCCTTTTGGCTCAGTAATGAAGTCACTCCTGAGGTTCACCCTTTAGCCAAAGATTAGACAGTCCCATAAAACAACAAGACTAAAGGGGCACACCAGCCCAGGGGCAAGGACTAGAAGGCAGGACGGGGACAGGAAAGCTGGTGATAGGGAACCCAAGGTTGAGAAGGGAAAGTGTTGACATGTCGTGGGGTTGTTAACCAATGTCATAAAACAA
>NW_004443938.1:33630875-33680076 GCF_000243295.1 Trichechus manatus latirostris
CAGGAAAGCTGGTGATAGGGAACCCAAGGTTGAGAAGGGAAAGTGTTGACATGTCGTGGGGTTGTTAACCAATGTCATAAAACAACATGTGTACTGTTTAATGAGAAGCTAGTTTGTTCTGTAAACCTTCGTCTAAAGTACATTAAAAACAAAAGAAAGAAAAAAATGCTGAAGAAAAAACACTCATAAACTTAAGCCAGGTCTAGAAAAAGGCTCATGTAATTTTTGTACATTTTCGTTTTAAAAGAGACATCAACAAAAAAGTGCAGGCCTATAAAGAGACAAAATTAAAATAGACTTAATAAACAATTGAAGAAGCAAAATAGCATATGAAAATATCAACATTTCTTAATCAAATTGCTAAAAAAAATAAACAAAACAAGTATTTGTGAGACTAAGCCATCTTACCTTTCAGCCAGCAACAATGCAAATATAAGAGAATGTGTAAGGAAAGGAGCATCTTTGGGTTTGACATGACTATTGTATCAACAAACCAAGTGAGAAAAAACAAAGTAAGACGCAAAAGCTTGAGGCAAACAAAACTATCCAATTTACAATATAGTGAAAATGAAGGGCTCAGCCATGGAACATTCTTTAATTTGAGCCTTTTCTGCATCCTACATTTCAGCAGCTGGAATTTTTTTTAAAGTAGCATCCTATTCAATCTTTTTTAAAGATTGGCTTTTTTATAAAAAATATGCTCTTTTTTTTCCTCCAAAGAAGGAATATAGTGTCCATGTTAGCTTAGTTATTCTCTAGGGGAGCAGGCTGGTTTTTTGTTAAGTGTTCAGCACTGAATAGAGAGGCAAGGATTGCTGCTAATTTATTCCAGGCCTAAGAGACTCGGGGCACACATGTAGATGGAGAAACAAGATTTAGCACCCATTCCTAGCATAGTGGCTAGGAGGGAAAGATCATTCTCAAAGCTGAAATAATTCTTGTTTCATCATCAGAAATTCATGAGGCAATAGGACTTTGGGTAATATCTTTCCCCTGTTTCTCACAGATAGCAGCAGTCCAGAACAAGGCAAGTTAGGCCTCACTGGGCAAAGGTTTAACATTACCCTACCTCCCGCCCACTCACCCCTCTGTCCTGTCTTTACCCTCCCCCATAGGCTCTTTTTTCCACAGGGCTCCCTGTAAAATGTCATTCTTAAAAGAATTCTGTGGATTAAACAAACAAAACTTTTGAAAACCTTAAGTCTAGTGTAATCTTATCACCAGTCTGTCAGTTTGTTGTACTATGATGGCTTGCGTGTTGCTATGATGCTGGAAGCTATGCCATGGGTATTTCAAATACCAGCAGAGTCACCCATAGTGGGCAGGTTTCAGGGGAGCTTCCATACTAAGACAGACTAGAAACAAAAGCCTGATGATCTACTTCTGAAAATTAGTCAATGAAAACCCTGTGGATCACAGTAGAATATTGTCCCATGCACTGCTGGAAGATGAGCCCCCTAAGTTGGAAGGCACTCAAAATACACAGTGGCTGCCACAATGGACTCATGGATACCAATGATCATGAACATGTTGCAGGACGGGGCAATATTTTGTTCTGTTGCACAAGGGATTGCCATGAGTCAGAGCTGACTCAACAGCAACTAACGATGGCAACAAGTACAATCTTTGGCGTTAAAACTGATAGACACCCAAGTAAACCAAGTACAAGAAAATCCAGACCCTTCAATGAGCCCTTTTTGGAGCTATTGCAGTGGAAGGAAAAGAGAAGTTGGAGGGGTAAAACTTAATAAGAAACCACTGTAGTGTGAGGGTGTGGGGGTCACACTGGGAGATGGCTCTGTAAGATGTTGGTTCAAGATTTTTTACTACCTTGGACTTGGCTGTCATACTTTGCAATCATCAACCAAAAAAGTCATCCAGCTACAATCTTCTCTCTAGCATCAAGCATAGCATAATATATTACAGAATAGAAATTAGGAATCTTCAAATGAGAGGTTCTTTCTGAAAGAGCCGCATGTAGCATGAGTGCATTCCTAGTCAACGCGCATTAGATTGTACTATATTTCTTTCCCAAGTGCATTTTGTTTGTTGAAATAAGGCAAAATTTCCTTTAAAAAAAAAAAAAAGGCTCCAGGGAGTTTATTGATTTTTCAGCATGAACATTTATATTAATGGTTGAGAATAAAAATTTGAGCATTTAAGGGGAGAACAAAATCACAATGCAAGCTAATCTTAAGCCAACCCTATGGCCAATGCAATTGAATTTTAAGTATGGTGGTGCATTCCTCCCGATGGTGTCTACCACCTTTTTCCCACCTCTGACATATTGTGCTGAGTGTAGAAATAATTTTTTCACTGTATATTTATTTAAAAAAACACATTAGTAGACAGCATTATGGCTCACTGCTGGACTAAGGAAATGCTTTTTCTAGGATTTTCGTTCTCCTTCTATAACCCTGCAAGAGAGGAAAGAAGGTGACCATTTTTAGGGCATGTAAATTCTAGAGAAACCTTCTAGAGGCATCAGCAATACTCAGTAAAACAAATGAATTTTAGAAGCTCAGAGTTAACTTCATTTAATGAGGCAATAATGGTAATTCTTTTTTTTTCTAAGACTGCTTGCCCGAGGGATTTAGCCTTTGTTATTGGAAAATAAGAAATTCTAGACTCCGAGAAAGGCCACTTGGCTCAGCATGGCTGATATTTTCAAGCTCCTGGCTTCCAGCTCTCTATAGTTTCTCAATTTACAGATTCATCTATTCATCTCTTTAAAAAAAAAAAAAAATGATGCTTGTAGCTTCTCTAGACTTGTTTGGCAACTGCTTATTTGTGATATTTATCTTCCAGGTGAGAGCGTTTTGGCAATAGCATCTTTCTTCCCCTACTGTCCTATTTGTATAGGTCAGATTGGCTTCTATACTGCGAGTATGAAGAGCTTAATTGGAACAATGTTATTATCCTTCACAATTTACAGAAATATGTTTGACCTCTATGAAGTGTCATTGTCCTCAGAGAGAATAAGCTGCTTCCTTATTAAGCCCTTTGAAAAAACAGAAATAGTTCTTCCTTTGGTGTTGGCAAGGCATTCTCCTGTGTTGTTCTCAAAGCAAAAGAACAGAAGAGACACAATGGACTTGAAATCTTATTCTAAAACAACCTTCAAAAGTGAAAACCTGAAAAATTACTGAGCTAGTCTGAAGATTCATAGGTTTCAGAGGAAGAATAACACTGAACCCACATAGGAAGGGATATGGTTTGTGACCTCTGTGTGAATTTATCATGTCCTTTTTCTCCATAAGGAAGTCTCCAAGTGGCAGAAACTGTTAAGCACTTGGCTGCTAACTAAAAGATCGGAGGTTTGAGTCCACCCAGAGGCTCCTCAGAAGAAAGGCTTGGAGATCTACTTCTGAAAAATCAGCCATTGAAAACCTTATGGAGCACAGTTCTACTCTGACACACATGGGATAACCATGAGTCGAAATCAACTCAATGGCAACTGGTTACTATTTTTTCTATAAACTCAATCTCTGAGTGTTGTCACCCATTCTTATGACTTCAGCTCCCTTTTATGTAAAGATGGCATCAGTTCTGGGCAGCTATACTTCTTGGCTCCCTTTCCTGAGAAGTTTAGCTAGAAAAGTTACTAACAGAAATCTCACCTTCTCAAGATCAAAATTAATTTAAACATTGTTTGTTTTTCGTTTTTAATTCCTTCTACATTATTTAGAATTTTCTCAATCTTTGTCACGTCTACCTCATCTTCACCTCAACAGCAGAATTTATCATCATGCCCCAAAGTACTGCATCTCCCTCAGTTTCCCCATTTCTTTCCTCAATGGTATTACCTTTCTCTTAGCCTTTTGGGCTTCAGACCATCTGGCTGTTTTCCCTGCTTCTTCTCTTACCTTCTACATACAATATCTTGTCAACTCTTTTTCTATAATATTGTTCAAGTTTAGGCCTTCCTTTAGGTCTCGGTAGTCACTGCCAAACTCCAGACATTCTTTACTAAATAACTTTATTATTGGAAAAACTCTACCTATTAGAACACATTTAGGTCCATCTAGCTCCTCCATGTTATCCTTTTTCAGTCCATTATACCCTATGTAGCCATCTTTACCTTCCTAAAATGCCATTTTCTGTATTGCACCCTCTGTTCCCATCTTCTCTAGAAGTCTCCACTCTAGCTTAAAAATCCACAGTAATAACAAGACCAACTGCGATCCACGGAGCTGAGCACCTACTACACACACACTCAGTGCGATACAAATTGCTTTACCTACGTTTATAGCTAACCCTCTCTACAAACCTGGAAGCTAAATTTTGTTATTCATTTTATAATAGAAGAAACGGAGCCTTAATAATACCATGCAACTTTTCTAGTAATGAATAGAGCTGTAATTAAAACTCTGATCAATTTGACATCCACATCCATGCATTTTCCTGATGGCAAAGGTCCGTGGTTGCCTAATGAATCTATACAAACTCTTCCGGCCTGCAACTGAACAGCGTCATCATCTGGCCCACTATATCTACTACATCACCACAAACTGTGCTACAAAGATGGTGGTTAAGGCCATGCTCTGCAATCAGCCTGCCTGGGTTCAGGTCCTGGCTCCATAACTCACCAGTGTGGGGCTCCTTGACCCCCATCCCAGCAAATTACTTTACCCCGCTTCAACTTTCTCATAAATTTTGATAATAGCACTTAATCTCAGAGAAATTTTGTGAGATTAAATGAGACAATGTGGCCTTCCCATTGTTTCTTCTATCAAGAATAATCTTCCCTCTCCTTTCAACCTGTGAAGACCCAAGTAAAGTCAACACTAACCCTAGGGGTTAATGGCATCTCACGATAATCTTTTCGGTAGCTAAAGCTTCCTGATCTCATCTACATGCTCTCACAATTATACCTAGAATGTGTCACATTATCTTGTTCTTGATTACATATTATGTTCTGTTGTTCTTTTGTTCTTTCTCCTGTAGTGTTTTTCTCTTCCCAAAATGACTATAAATTTCCTAATGACCCAGACTATTTTATGGATACGTCACAATAAAAACTTAATACTGTACTGAGCACAAAATGTTTTGGCCCCAAGCTGAAAACCTTAGATTTACATTTCATAAATCATTATTTACTAATCATAATATCTGTTACATTTCATTCCCTCTTCTCTTTGCTGTGGCCAAATTCCTTCTCTAGATTCTAATCATGTCCAGCCCAGATCTCCCAGCCCCACTGCCTGTACTCCTGGTAATCTGTCCATTCATTCATGAGTAACAGGCAATTAGGAGCCCTGGTGGCACAGTGGTTAAGCACTCACCTATTAAATAAAAAGTCAGTGATTCAAACCTACCAGCTGGTCTGCAGGAGAAAGATGTGGCAATCTGCTTCTATAAAGATTTACAACCTTGGAAACCCTATGGGGCAGTTTTACTCTGTCCTATAGGGTCGCTATGAGTCAGAATTGACTTGCTGGCAATGGGTCGGTTGTTTTTGGAACAGACACTTAAAGGCCAGTGGGGCTGAACTAGGAGAAGATGAGAGGGCACAGAGCAAGATTAAGCCCAAGAGGAAGGCAGAGCTAGAACATGCAGAGTCCATCCGTTTTTCCTAGTCTTGTTTCGAGACAGTGTTTAGTAGCTGAGAGAATGCATTCTGGAGCTAGGCTACCAGAGTCTGAATCCTGACTGTGTAACCTGGGCAACATACTCATCCTCTGTGCCTCTGTTTTCTGACGTGTAAAATGGGGATAACAATAATGTTGATGTCATTGGTCTAGCTCCCTGGAAAACAGACTGTGAGACAGAAATATGTGTAGGCAGTACTCTCAGGAAAAGCGCCAGTAAGGCAGCGGAGGAAGCAAGATTGAGCAGACAGGGAGAAGTTGAATTGTGAAGCCGTTGCAACAGAGGCTTCAGTGGATCCCCAAAATTGCTGTGAAGCTGGAATGACCTTTCAGAGAGATCCTGAATTAAGGCAAGGCAGCTAGGCCTTTGTACCCCTGAATTGACCAGGGATTGGATGCAGGCCATCCCTAGAAAACAGTGTAACCTTGGGCAAGGCAGCTCCTTTCTGCCAAGGACAATATCTAGGGAGAGGTTTAGCTGTGAGCTGTTAGCAGTCACCACTCCAGGAAGTGAGGGAACAAAGAATGCCTTGTTCTGTAGGGGGGAATCTGTAAAACAGCTCATAGCATCCACTACAGTTGGTATGAGAATTAAATGGATCAATACCTATAAAGCACTTAGGATGGCATCTGGCATATTTTAGCCCAAGATAAATGTCAGCTATTGCATCAGTCTCGTGGCCTAGAAGGTGTCTTCGCTCACTTGAAGTTTTCCTGACTGAAATTTGGAAAAAAGGGTGTTATGGATTGAATTGTGTCCCCCCAAAATGTGTGTCAACTTAGGAAGGCCATGATTCTCAGAATTGTGTGGTTGTTCTCCATTTTGTAATCTGATGTAATTATCCTATGTGTTGTAAATCCTAACCTGTGATGTAAATGAAGCAGGATTAGAGGCAGTTATGTTAATGAGACAGGACACAATCTACAGGATTAGACTGTATCTTGATTCAAACTCTTTTGCGATATAAAAGAGAGAATTGAGCAGGGAGGAGAGGGACCTCATTACCACTAAGCAAGAAGAGCCAGGAGAGGAGCGTGTCCTTTGGACCCAGGGTGTCTGTGCTGAGAATCTCCTAGACCAGAGAAAGATTGATGACAAGGACAGTCCCCCAGAACCAAAAGAGAGAGAAAGTCTTCCCCTGGAGCTGGCACCCTGAATTCAGACTTCTAGCCTCCTAAACTGTGGGAGAATAAATTTCTGTTTGTTAAAGCTATCCCCTTGTGGTATTTCTGTTATAGCACCACTAGATAACTAAGACAAATAGTGTCAGCATTTTTTTTTTTCCTATTTCAATGTCCTAAACAGCTAAAAACTCTGTAAATATTTATGCATTTGTTTGATTATTTGTGGGTTTGCTTCTACCTATCACATAAGGCCTTGGTCTGTTGTATTTTCAAGTGTTTGTTTCCATACTGTCTACCACAGCTTAAAGCAAATAGAGGAGAACATAGTCTTCTTAGTTAAACATGGTCATCACTAAGCATACACCAGAGCAATTGCTGGCTGTTTAAAGCGTAATTTGATACAGATAGTCTCAAAGAAGAAGATGAAATTTTTAAAACAACACCAAAATTAGGTGTTGAAATGCCACTGGGACTAGAATGTGGTAAATCCCTGAAGGGATACTCTTCAACAACACTTGGGGGCTTTTCTCTCCTCTTGGCAATATTCCTGAAGCACTGATTTCCTCATCCTGAGACCCACATGTCCAGAAACCAAAGCTTGGGACCCTAGGACTGTCACTGCAAGGAGTGTAATATATGCATGTAGATACCAAGCTTTAAACCTAGAAGAAAATGTAGTCTGTATCTCTCACTATATATACCACTATCTCTCAGAATAATGTAATACTATGATTAACAATGGAGCCCTGGTGGTGCAGTGGTTAAGAGCTCAGCTGCTAACCAAAGGGTCGGTGGTTAGTACCCACCAGCTGCTTTACGGGAGAAAAGACCTGGCAATTTGTTCCTGTAAAGATTAAAAAACAAACAAACCCATTGCTGTTGAGTTGATTCCCTCATAGCGACCATACAGGACAAGAGTAGAACTGCCTCATAGGGTTTCCAAGGCTGTAATTTTTACAGAAGTAGATTGTTACATCTTTCTCCCACAGAGAGGCTGGTGGGTTTGAACTGTCGACCTTTTGGTTAGCAGCTAAGTGCCTAAACACTTCACCACCAGGGAAGCCTAGGAAACCCTATGGGGCAGCTCTGCTCTGTCATACAGGGTCCCTGTGTGTTGGAATCGACTTAACAGCACACAGCAACAAACATTTAATAGCATTACTGAATAAATATATAGCTTTTGTCATGATGAAATTTTCTTAATCACTATTTAATAAATGTACAAATATTATTATATATTTTATGGTAAGAAAGCATTTCTATACTCAATCTACTCTAGACTGTTTCATTCTTCCTCATCCCCAACACGTGTTTTTTTCATCCTGAAGTCATGAAACACCAACGTCCTCCTTAAGGCTAGAGACAATATCTTACTTATCTTTGTCTTACAGTAACTTTATACAGTAGGAAAAAAAATCATCTTATAAATAACAGTTGCACACTTAGTTTGTGCCAGACAATGTGCTAAGGTCCTAAAAATATAAAACCGAACTAAATGTATAAATTCTTTTTTCATGTGTAGCTTACCATCTAATCGGAGAGACAGATAAACCAAAAAAAAATCTATCATTTATACTTTTGATAAGTGATGTGAAGGAACAATAGAGTCTGATGAGTGGTTATTTTAGAGGAAGTTTTCTCAGACTGGGCAGGAGGAGAGACGGAGATGCTAGGAAAGGAAGCAGTGTTCAAGCTGAGATCCAAAGGATAAGAAGGAGTTTGCCAACATGACTGACAGGTGCAGGATTCCAGGCAGAGGAAATATCCAAAAACCAAAAAACCAAACCCATCGCCATCGAGTCAGTTTCGACTCATAACAACCCTATAGGACAGAGTAGAACTGCCCATAGGGTTTCCAAGGCTGTGATCTTTACAGAAGCAGACTGCCATATCTTTCTACCATGGAGCAGCTGGTGGGTATGAACCACTGATCTTTTGGTTAGCAGCCGACTGCTTAACCACTGTGCCACTACGGCTCCTAGAGGAAATACCACGTGTAAGTAAATGGACATTTTTTTTCCCATGTGACCATTTGCAGGAGTGCAAGTCCATTTGCAATTTATAAGAACACAATTCAGAAACAAACTTGATTCAAAGCTTAAAATGCAAGCTTCTTTTGTTTTTGTTGTTTAATTTGCTGACTTCTAAAACCATTATAAGAAGCTTCATTTTTGGAATGATAGTGAAATATTAATTCTAAGTACCAAGTATCCTGTAGGTGTTAAGAATACGGATGAACAAGACAGTGTTGGCCCTGCAGGAGCTTACATTCCAATGAGAAGGGCAGATCAACAGCGCGAGGGGGAAGTGCAGGGAAAGGGGCTGGCCCAGAAAGGGAGGGCAGCCCGGAGAGCTCTTTAACTTCAAAGAAGGCCTAGTGGAGGAAGTAGCATATAATTGGAGATGTGCTTTATGCTAAGTGCTACAATAGCAGCCTGAGCAAAAGGCTACAAGAATGCTGATGGGTGTGGATTATCTTGCCTGCAAATGTTGGGGAGCCTGCAAAGAGGCCCCCACCCAGAAGCCAGGCCTTGATGGAAGATATTTGAAGGGAACAGAAGAGCATATGTACATCTAAACCTTAAACAAAAATTTTTAAAGAATTGAGATAAATTAAATTATGTTTAAAATTAAATTAATATATCAAAAAACAATTTAATACTACTTTAAAACAAATCCCAGTGATTCAGTTTGACTATGTTTAATCATTTACAACTCACTGTTTTCCTCAATTCAGTGAAAGTGTGTTTTCTTTAAATTTACTCCAACGTTTAAGCTTCAGTCAAACTTCTTAAATTTAGCAGATCTCATCTGCAAAATCCCCAGAGAGCCAGTTTTACATGTGGACCTTATCATAGGTACCCCATACAGTTTTAAAATAATGCTAATAATGGAAACAACACTATTTCCACATCCTGAGTGTTGTGGTTTTGATAGTAGGCTCTTTACAGAGTCTTGACATTCTGTGAGGTGACATTCATTTGGGGAGTTTTTGTTTGTTATCTTTTCATGCATGATCCTCAGTACTGGATCTTCCTTAATCAGCTCAACTCTTGACTAGTAAAAGCCTCCTTTCTTTGGGGAACTAGAACATTGTAATATAATCCTTCATCATTCCAAACAAAAGATTGTGTCACCTTTCTCGCACAGCCTCCTTAGGCCTTAAGTGTTTTTGAGTTCAAGTACTGATTCCCCTCACACTTGTGAGGAAGAGAGGAACATTGAGTATAGAAGAGCAAGGAGCTGGAAGTGGAAGGACACGGAGAACGGGGGTGGGGAGGAAGCAAGAGGACTGGAAAGAACAAGAAGGAGAACAATTTATTACAAAAAATCTTCAGGAGAAGAGAATGCTAAGGAACTTGAACACCTTCTCTTTCAAGTTGGTTACCAGAATTTCCAGTGTCACAAAAGTCTTAGCAATTATTTCATAAAACTTTTGGCCATATTTATATTCCCAGGAGTCTAAATGTCTTGCATTTTTTAGTAACTCAATTCAGATCTGATCACAGTTCTAAACATCCTTGTTGACTCAATAAATATTACTCAGTGGACTTGTACTAAATACAAGTTGTTCTCCTGAAGAACTCCGTACTCTTAACCATGATTAAGCAATACATAGGGTAAGAAAAGGGATAAAAATCGCTGTCTGCACATTACATTCAGGGAAAGTGCCAGAGAAATTTATTCTAATGTCCAAGGTCACACAGCCAATGAAGGGCAAGCCAAGACCAGGCACCATGCCCTGCCTCCCTCAGTGTATAACCAAAAAAGCCAAACCCACTGCCATCGAGTCAACTTTGACTCAGGGTGACCCCATGTGTGTCAGAGTAGAATGGACCTCCATGGATTTTTCAATAGCTGTAATCTTATGGCAGAGTCCCTTGGTAGTGCATATGGTCAAGTGCTAGACTACTACCCGAAAGTTAGGGTTCAAACCCATCCAGAGGCTCCTCAGAAGTAAAACCTGGCAATCTGCTCCCAAAAGGTCACAACCTTGAAAATCTTATGGCACAGCTCTACTCCGCACATATGCGGTCGCCATGAGTCAGAACTGGCTTGACACCAACCAAAACAACAACAATCTTATGGAAATAGATTGCCCGGCCTTTCTTCCATGGCACTGCTGGATGAATTCGCACCACCAGGCTTTCTGTTAAAACTGTTTGCAAACTGTTTGCTCCATCCAATGTATCAAAATGAGTTATTATTTAAAAGAATGCCATCTTTTAGCAATAAAACAACCCAAAAAATTATTCTTTTGGGATGAATATGAATTTTTTTTCCTTAAAAAATGCCCTTTTGGGAAGGTATCTATTTCCCCTTATCATAGCAGAATGTAATAAAACTTTTCCTGCTAGTTTTTGGGCCATTATTTGCATGTGTGCCGTGCTTTCATTTGTAACATTTTTCTAAGCTTCCTTCTGCTAATAGTGAAACACTGAGCCACACATATGCATTGCGCCCGTAGAGGAACCATCAGGCTCCACTAGAGTGTTACCTAATTTTTATTCCAAAAACAATTCTTATTTCAATTCATGCTTCATTTCATGCTTTCAATAGATTTGTATCTGAGGAAGCAGGGGGTTGTGATGCAGAAATTACAGCATAGGCAACAGATTTTCAGGGCTTTGTTTGCCCCTGGTAAAGTAACCCAACTTTTGTATTTCAAATGTGGTCTCCTAGTCTCTCTAAGATGTTCTTGGGGACCCTAAACAATACATGAGCTCCTGTTACTACTCACAAGGGCTCAGAGGTGGCTTTCAAATGGAGTCATTCAGTTAAGCCCAAGCATAACAATGGGAAGTGGAGGATCCACTCTCCCAGCTGGTGTTAAATCCTACAAGGTATTATCAATTCCTTTTCCCAAGGTTGACATCTTCCCTTCTGTTCAGTGAATCCCTCTACAGAATCTAAATACTTCAGAGTTCAACTGTTGCATGGTAAGCATTGACAACCACCCTACACAGTGCTGGTGGCTCAAAGCTTTCGGCAACTTAGACAAGCTGGGTGAGTCTTGCTTCCCTACAACAATCAAGTTCAATAATAACATTTGCTCCCGCCCTGGAACACAGTGTGAAACTATTTTATTTTATAGCATCATTGAATATAAAGAGCCAGAAAAGAACCTGCAAATCAAAACCCAATGTTTTACAGAAGAGAAAAGACGTCCTAAGAGCTAGAGTGACTTGTTCAACGTTACATCAACTAGTAATGACACAATCAGGACTTGAACCCTGGTGTCTTGGCTCCAGCCTGCCTCTCACTGCATCATATTCCGTATACTGCACACTGCGTGAGCGCAAGGACCAGACCTAGTTCACTTGTCACTATATATCCAGTATCTAACACAGTGTCTGGCACATAGCACTAAATCAAACTGGTTGCCGTTGAGTGGATTCTGACTCATGGCGACCCTACCTGTTTCAGAGTAGAGTCCATAGAGTCTTCATGGCTGTGACTTTTCTGAACTAGATCACCACGCCCTTCTTCCAAGGCACCTCTGCGTGTGCTTGAACCACCAACCTTTCAGTTAATAGTTGAGTGCTTAACCGTTTGCGCCTCCTCCCCCCCACCTCCCCCCATCCCAGGGATCCTGCATATAGCACAGAGGGAAGAAAGAAAGAATATTTAATGGTGGAATCTTGAATCTAACTCACTTTTTAACCCAGAACTAAAACCATTCCTGAAGCCCACTCTTCAGACAAAGATAAGACTGGACTATAAAACATAAAATAATACTCGTGAAAAGTATGCTTCTTAGTTCAGTCAGATACGTGAGACCAAATGAGATGCTCCTGTCTAGAGGCAGGATGAGAAGGCAGGAAGGGACAGGAACTGGTTGACGGGACACAAGAAACCCAGGGAGGAAAGGGGGAGTGTGCTGTTACATTACAGGGATTGCAACTAATGTCACATAACAATTTGTGTATAAATTTTTGTATGAGAAATTAACTTGAGCTGTAAACTTTCACCCAAAGCACAATAAAATTTTAAAAAATTAAGTATTTAGCTGAGTCTTCGGAAATAGGGTTATGGTGGAGAAAGAACAGACTCAGACAAAAGGATCAGTCATAGGGTTTGCAAAGAAAGGATTGAATTGGGTAGAAGTATCAGAAATTTATACCTGAAGAGGAATCCCTGGATGGTGCAAACAGTTAAAACACTTAGCTGTTAAACAAAAGGTTGGAGGTTCAAGTCCACCCAGAGGTGCCTCAAAAGGAAGGCCTGGTGATCCACTTCTGAAAAATCAGCCATTGAAAACCCTGTGGAGCACAGTTCTACTCTGACACACATGGGGTTTCCATGAGTCACAATCGACTCCACAGCAACTGGACTGGATTACCGAAGACAGAACATTAGGACAGAATATCTGGCTCCGAAGTATGGCTCTCTGAAGTCACATTGTCTCAAAGAAGTTGTGGTGTGAGGATGAAGGAAGCACAGGGATCCAGGACAGAGGAGCTGATATACTCCCTACCCTGACAAGATGGTGGCCCAGAGCACAGGAGTATGGGTTCTTACCTGAGCTTTCTGCAGAATTCTGAACCACACTCCCTCCCATGACAAACTTTTTTTGCCTCTTTGGAGCCTTAGCTCTGAAAGTGACTTATAGGGTAATGATTTTGACTCCAGTCTCTTGTACCTGTTTTAGGGATGTCACCAAAAGACAGACTTACCCCAAATTCTATCACAGGATGCTGAGGGAAGCAGTGCAGGAAGAAGTTCACCCCGTTAGGATCTAAAGTTCCCCCAATGTTACACATACTCTGCTGGCCCTGCCCCTGGCATCACGAGAGCCACAGTCCCTCCTTCTCCATCCTCGTAGTTGTTGTTAGGTGCCGTCGAGTCAGTTCCAACTGATAGCTATCCTGTATACAACAGAACAAAACACTCACAATTTTGTTATGCTTGAGTCCATCACTGCAGCCACTGTGTCAATCCATCTCATTGAGGATCTTCCTCTCTTTTGCTGATCCTTTACTTTACCAAGAATGATGTCCTTCTCCAGGGACTGATCCCACCTGATAACATGTCCAAAGTACATGAGACGAAGTTTCGCCATCCTCACTTCTAAGGAGCATTCTGGCTGTACTTCTTTCAAGACAGATTTGTTCATTCTTCTGGCAGTCCATGGTATATTCAATATTCTTCGCCATCCTTACACTACGTAAATAATCTCTTCTGCCCCATAATAATCACTTACACGGTCAGTACGGCTCAGCCATTTAAATACTAACATATCTCAAGTATCTGTTTTCTGGTTCAACTTCCTTCCAGACTTTCATCTGCCAACTGAATGTCTCAAAGTCACCTTGTAAACTAAATTTTCCAATTCAAAGTGAAGCATTACCTCTTAACCCCTTAAATCTCCACTTGTATCCACAAGCTTCCAGGAACCTCGGAGGTAATCTGAGACTTCTCCCTCCCCATTCACAGGCAACCAGTCCTCAGCCTAAACAAACTCATTCTCTCCAGCTCATCCCCACTCCTTTGGATAAGGTTTCATTATTTATCACCAAAATGATCACCAAACCAAAACCAAATCCACTACCATTGAGTCGATTCAAACTCATGGTGACGCCATGTGTACAGAGTAGAACGGTGTTCCATACGGTTGTCAAGGCTGTGTTTTGGAAGTAGATCACCAGACCTTTTTTCTGAGACACCTCTAGGTGGGTTCAAACTGCAACCTCTCAATTAGTAGTCAAGCACTTAACCATGTGTGCCACCGAGGGACTCCAATATGATCACAGTGAGTTCCCAACTTGTCTTCCTACTTCCAGTCTTTTTCCTTCCAGTGCATCCTCTGCCCTCGTGAACAGATTGGAACTCTCCTCTGTTTAAAGCCCTACCGTTATATGATCTCCCTTTGCCTAAAGCCACACCTCAACTCCCTCCATGCCTCAGGGGAGAACTTGAAACTGCAGTGATAACAAATTATTGAAGTTCTCTGCATTTGACATGCTTCCCACCTGTACCTGTTTGCACATGTTTATCTCCCTGCTTAGTATGCCTTTTCTTACCTTTTTCAGTTGGTGAACATCTACTCATAATCTGAAACACAACGCAGTTGACACCTCCAGTATGAAGCATTCTCTGATCCAAATTCAGGAAGGGCCAGGAGTGCTTGCTCAGTGCTGCCTCTACACCTGATACATCCTTTCTAATTGCCTTGATCATATTGAATTGACATTGTTCTTATTTTCCCATTCCTTTGAGGACAGGGGCTGTCTTTTCACGTTTGAGCTTCTAAGAAGTTTCCTGTACTGCCTGGAATATGGTATTCAGGAAATGATGATGAAAAATAAGTGAGTGAATGAATAAACAATATTATTCCCACGGACATCGCTTTGACTTGCTCTCCTGTATAGTGTGTGAATTTCATCTTGGCTCCAGATCCCTAACTGTAATTGTAATTTGGTAACTATCCACCCAGAGAAGGGAGCAGAAGTTTCTGGGCTAAACTGTAAGTGCCAGATGTTGACTAAACTTATGGTTAAAACCAGAAAATATCTGGTCTCTTGCCTAGCTTTTGTTCTGGCCTAGAAACTCCTCCTTTTTTGTATCATCTGTGATTTCTCCTTCCTTTAAAGCCTAATTTTTTCTTCTCTAAGAAGCCTTCCCACCTACCTTCCAATTCATCCCACCCCCTGACTACCTTATCTTCTATGCTCTGTAAGAGGTTCTAGCATGTGCTTTCTGGTTCTTTTAGCTACCCTTCTATATGAACGTCCTGACTCCTGAGTACTAATGGAAGGTCCATGAGGGTATGCATCATGCGTGGCTGGCATATAGATGTGAAACAGACTGTGCTAAGTAAGTGAACAAATAAAAAAATAAACATTCTGTAATGTAATTATTCATGGTGGTAATGAGATAGATATTATGATTCCTTGATCTAAAAATTATTACCCTATATTGAGTAGTAACATGCCACCGTTACGCATCTATCAGTATGTCATACTGTGGTGGTTTGTGTGTTGCTATGATGCTGGAAGCCATGCCTCAGGTATTTCAAATACCAGCAGGGCCACCCATGGTGGACAAATTTTAATGGAGCTTTCAGATTCAGACAGATCAGGAAGAAATGCCTGGTGAAGTACTTCCAAAAATTAGCCAATAAAAACCTATGGATCGCAGCAGGATATTGTCCAATTTAGTGCTGGAAGATGAGCCCCATGGGTTGAAAGCTACTACACAATAGCCACAACAATGGACTCAAGCATACCAATGATTATGAAGATGGCGCAGAATCATTCTGTTATACATAAGTTTGCCAAGAGTCAGAGCCAGCACTATGGCAACTAACAAGTATATGCCAGGTGTTGTATTAAGCTTCTGACATGTGGTATCTCCTTCGGCCCTCACAATTACTCTATGAGGTAGGTGTTCTAATAGCATAGAAAGCAGTACAGCATAATGATTGAGAATTAACGCTCTGGGATACAAATGCCTGGACCGTTGTCCTGATCTGGTTATATTCTATCTGGGAGAACTTAAGTTATTGAATCTCTTTGTGCCTCAGCTTCCCCACCTGCAAAATGGGGTTAATGATAGTACATATCTTACAGGTTTTTGTCTTGATGGAAAGAGATAATGCGTATTAATCACTAGCAAAGTCTTTAGCGCGACACTTGGCCCACAATGCGTACTCAATAAATTGTTGATTATTACAGTCTATTTTTTACAGATAAGAAAAATGATACTAAAGAATAAACTGCCCAAGGTCACTCAGATACAAGCTTAGAGGTGGGGATGAAGTAGTGAAAAGTTCAGGGAATTTCAAATGATAAAATGACAGAGTGGAAAGTTGGAAGTAACTAGGATATACTGAAGAAGACTGGATGCCACAAACGGTTAAGTGCTTGACCATTAATCAAAAGACTGGTGGTTCAAACCCACCTAGAGATATCTCAGCCCCAGAAGACAAGTCTGGTGATCTGCTTCCAGAAGGTCACAACCTTAAAACGTTATAAGCAGTTCTACTCTGCACACGTGGGGTCACCATGAGTCAGAATACTCAACAGCAACGAACAACAACAAGGATATAATGACTCAAAGGGTCACAGCCCTGTTGGATCCTGTCTGATCTAGGAGGGAAAGTGCATAGATAAAGGCCTCTAGAATGTGGTGATCCTGAGGGCACAGGCTTGAGGCTAAGAGACAAGGAGTTCAAAATGGAGGATGAGTTTTAGAACAGCGTCCTAGGGGAGATTGGCTCAGATAAGGCAAATAGAGCTAGAGCCCAAGGCCAAGAAGGACTGGAAGTTCTACAGGACTGAAAACAGGGGCAGAAGGCAGGAAAAAAAAAAAAAGGGCTCCCCTGGTTGGGCGCCACCATAGAGAGCTAAACCTGGCCGAGGAATCAGTGACAAAAGTGTTTGGAATGAAATGTGAATGCTTTAACCTGAGGAAAGGAGATGATACGTGCAGTTTTTCTCAACTGTATTTGATTTGTGCCTCCAAAGTATCTTCACGCTGCATTAAAGGACTGCTGTGTGCATGTGCCAAACCTCGGGGCTTACTTCTCCCTCGGGCACAAGAGGCACAGTGCTCAGGGTCCCACAATACTTTTAGGGGTCCATGAAAATGTTTTAATTTTAATTTCTTTTAAAATCAGAGAAAAAAGAGAATATAATAATAATGAGTGCATAATAACAAATTCAGCCTGGACTATACTCGTCTTTATACCAACACAGAGGTAAAATATAATTATCAATATTTTTATGGAGGAAGGGACTCACAAAGGTAAATGCCTTGGACCCACAAAAGTCACAACACGGCCCTGCCAACCATGTGCATTGGAATCCAGTG
The DNA here is from genome assembly GCF_000243295.1 of Trichechus manatus latirostris. Classification (NCBI taxonomy): domain Eukaryota; kingdom Metazoa; phylum Chordata; class Mammalia; order Sirenia; family Trichechidae; genus Trichechus; species Trichechus manatus. Next base: position 33,648,407 of record NW_004443938.1, read on the forward strand.
AGCAAGAAGGAAGAAAATAAAGTTAGGAAGAAAGAGTAAGGAAAGTTCAGAACACAAGGGTCCTACGTTTGGAAGAAAAAATCTCTCTCTTTGGGGTGAGGACAAAAAGGTTCTCATATCCTGCCTACCCTCCACACCTCCAAGCCCAGCAAGGATGCAACCCAGTGAATTACACAACCACATTGCACGTATTGGGTCCATTTACTCACTCCAGCAACATCCGGGATCTCCCAAATGCTTTGGATATTTACCTCCTTCATTTGGCCATGCTCTTCCTCACTTTCCGTCCATATGGTACCTAGCCCACTGATGGTGTCTTAAAGTGTTTAAGAATGACAATATCAATTTCCCTTTGCTTTGAGCTATTGAATCATAAATGTAGAAGAATGGAAGTCTCAGGCTGCATTCTATAATCATCCACTGATTCTTGTGAAACAGTAGGATCAATTAAGAGCAGCTCTCATCATTGAAATACCTGAAATGAGAAAGAAAGGAAAAGGGTTCATTCTTCCTCTTATTTTGCACTGTACACAGTTCAGTGGGTTTATAAATACATTTTATCAAATCCCTCTGTGCAAGTGGTCCTGAGTGTTCCCCCCACCATGCTTGCACCATGAGAGAATGAATAAATGAATATCTAACAAGGCCCACACAATACCCACCAGATCATCGGCATTCTGAAAGTGTCTGAAGATATCATGTATGATAGACACCAGAGAGTGACCCTGCGCATTTCACTCCTGAATTACTGGTTGGCAGAAATGGCTGAGCAGCACAAACAGATCTGAGGAGGACTGCAACAGATAGAGTCAGAAAACAGGGGAAGCGTGATTAGAGACATCAGAAATGATCCTTCCCTGCGTTTCCCCCTCCTCTGATGTATGCAGGACACATTTTGTGATTTCCTTTGTTTTTAAATCCCAATATAGTCTAGCTCCAGTTATTCACTAGAGATAACCACTCTGTTTATTGAAGGGATCCAAGCAGCACCCACCTCCAGAAGCACAATTCCCAGCCCCTCTGAGAGCTCTCGGGGCTCCAGCCCTCCCAGGGAGTAAATGAAGCTGCCAGAGGTTGATCTGCAAACCAAGTTTCTGCAAGGCCAGGCTGGCAGTCACAAGAGGACACCGAGGGAGCATCCTGGTGGCAGCTACGCCGAAAATAATTATTGTGATCCACGAACCCCAGATAAGCTATGAGAATGGACTTGTAAGCAAGGTCTGCTTTAATAGAAACATAAGTATTATGCATTGCAGTCTATTATAAATTGGTTGTAATTTTCTCCTGACACTTTCTGAATTAAACTAGTTAGTATACAAAAAAATAATAATAACAAATGCCACAAAGCAAAAAGCAAACTCAGTGTCTGAAGGTTAATGATTGCTCATGAAAGCCACAGAAATAAATTATCTGCCTAGGGACACTGTCACATGATCAGCTCAAAAGCTGCAACAGCCAAAAATGTTTATGTAGAGGGAAAAAAACACTGTCAGCGTCACAGAACCCTTCCCCCCACAGCTAAATTCAAGTCCTGAGCCAGCCAGCTGCTCCTGACTGCTTACATTAAACTAATTTGTGCTGCTACATTGCAGCTGCTTAATTTTTAGGCTGAACTTTATCACCAATAAGTGTTACAATAACAAGCAATATGATGGTATCTCTGAAGAAATATCCATCAACCCCCAAACAATGACAGCTTCACAAGAGTAGATTGCAGAAAAACAAATAAAACAAAAAGAAAGAAAAGAAAATGACCCCCACACTGCCTCTTTAAAAGGGGGGGAGGGGCGAACTTTTAGTGGGAAAGGCTTTAAACGCTGCTTTGTTCTGAAGGCCTTTCTGAAATGAAGAAGGGGGATGATTGAAAAGGTTAGTGAGCAGGGGAGGAGTTAACAAGTAAGATGTGTTTAGCTGAGAGAGGGTGATTTGCAAGGTGAGAACCTAAGAAGGGAGAAGGCAGTTTCATGACAACAATGCAATCCCTACTCTCCTTTCTCTCTTGCTCGCTGTCCCCCAAAACAGTTTGCCAACCCAAACTGCAGCCTGGGCGGTAATTCCCGAACTGCTCCAAACACGATGCTTTGGCCAGCTGGGCACCGGAGCTCACAATATTACTTGTTGTTCCCATGTTTTCATCTGTGTTGTTTTCCTAGTCCAGTGTAAATGCAGAAACTCTTTGGGCAGAAAGAGACACTGACCTGAACCGGTTTAAATTCCTGCCAAATATGCAGGCACTGTTTTTGCTACATTTTGGAATTTGGCTTAGACCATATGTCAGGCAATTATTTGTACTCAGGAACTGGAATAGAGACCTCACAACTTAAAAAATAAAAGATTAGGGGAAAAAAAGGCATGAGAAATGCACTGAAACTTATCTGTTAATTATTTTGAATATGATTAATGTTTTTAGTTGGGATATCTCATTACATCTTCTTGTTTACTGCGGGGGACAATTCAACTTCACCCCACTCAGTAATTACGAAAACAATTCCTTTGAAAGCAGGGGAAGAACACCCATGTCAGCTATTTACAGCATTTTTTAAATTCTGTGGTTTTCAGAATTAAGGTTCAAAGTTAGTGTCATTCATGTTGAGTAATAAAGTAGTTTTTCTTGCACAAAGATACCCTAAATGAAATGTTTACACTGGAATAATTTCTTCAGGGCGGGGTAGGGGGTGGTGGAGATTGAGAACCACCCTGTTTTTTCAGCTTGACAGCTTTACACCTCATGTTCCCAGCCCATGTCCCAGCAGTACTTTCTTTTTTCAGGCAGCAGGTAAATTATGCGCTGGGATTGACTCAAAGTGCCACAAGGTAGGGCCCGTTTCCATGGATTTCTGTTGATGATCCTCAACTGCAGCAGGGGGGTTATGTTTGCAAGAGTTCTCCATGAGATGATCCCAGGGGAAGGGGATGAGGAGTCCCTGGAGCCCAATGAGATTACTCTTCCCTGTGCCAAATGGGCCACTGTTGCGTAACACAAAGGTTCTCTCCACCCAGGGCTCAGCCTGGTGCCTCCATCCACTCTTGGCAAGGCTTTAAGACTGCTGGGAACTGAGACGAAAGCATCCTCAGGCCTGGAGGTGTGGCAGGGTGTAACTTGAATGAGGGCAGCTCTTAAAGGCACCTAACTATAGGCAGGCAGGGAAGGGCTCCAGACTGAAGGAAAATCAATGGGAGGATTGCTGGAACGGCAACTCACTTTTCTGAACGATAAAATTGGAGGCTCAGTTTGGTTGCCATTGAACAGACTAAAAGATCTTGTAATGGAGGCCAGACATCCTGTCAAAACTGCCATTGTGAAATGACGAACTAATCTGATAGAAAGTATCAGCCTATCTTACCTGTCTGTTTTCTCAGAGCTGAACTAAACAGGTCCTACTGGGACACTTGAAGGCTTAGGAATAAGTTCACACAACTGGTGTGAATGGCAAGTATAAAGCCAGGGCGTTTGTGTGTATAAAGCCCACATGAATGGCACATATATGAATTCATAAGCAGTAGCTATGAGGCAAGGAGCCTGGTGGTGCAAGGGTTAAGTGCTCAGTTGCAAACCAAATGGTCAGCATTTTGAACCCACCAGCGGCTCTGCAGGAGAAAGATGTAGCAGTCTGCTTCCGTAAAGATTACAGCCTTGGAAACTGTATTGGGCATTTCTACCCTGTCCTATAGGGTCACTATGATTCAGAATGTACTCCACAGCAGTGGGTTTTTTTTAGATATGAGGCTATTCTTCCCTCTCCAGCAAGCCCCTCGATAACAGAAAGGACGCGCTACCAGCCAGGAATGATTTCACAGGTTGAGCAGTTTGAATTGGCTACTTTCCTGAAAATCTCCAGAAACCAATCCTTTTTGCTGCAGTCTTTTCCAGAACGGCAGGCACCAAATTAGAGCAGACTCTGCAAATCCTGCATTAGGACCACAGTTCAGGAACATTTTTTTCAGTTAACCCTTGTGAGCTCCGTAAACAGTAAAGCCCCCTGGATACTTGTTCCTTCATCACGTCGCTGAACTTCCCTCAACCAGACTTTGATTTTTAGATAGAAGTTATTCCTTTCTGGCTTCCAATTGTCAGAGATGTGGAAACAGTTAATGAGGTATGCAATGAAGTAATGTAATTTCAATTCACAGTGTTAACGCTTGTAGTCATGAGCTTGAAATGTATCATTTTTCACAGAGGCAAAGTGTGGAAAGTAATATATATGACTAAGAAGTAAAAATTTTGTTTTGCATTTTTGCCTACACATAAAAGCATAGGCCAAATTATAATGTGACAAAATTCAGATAGATAAACCCAAAGCCAAATTCATTGCTGTCCAGTTGATTCCGACTCATAGAGACCCTATAGGACAGAGTAGAACTGCCCATAAGGTTTCCAAGGCTGTAAATCTTGCCTCCTAGCAATCATATCACGCTGATCTCTGCTTCTGTTGTCACTTCTCCTTCTCTCACTCTGACGCTTTGGCTTCCCTCTTAGAAGAACCCTTGTCAATATCACTCATGAGTACTGTGTTCCTTTAAGAACTCATCTATATAAGACCAAACAGTCAATGTTTACTCTAAAGCAAAGATGAGAAGGTAATGGGGGGCAGAGATACTAGATTAATGGAAACAGAACAACCAGAATGGAAATAATGAGAATGTTGACACATTGGGGAAAATATAACCAATGTCACTGAACAATTTGTATGTTGTTGTTCTTAGGTGCTATTGAGTCAGTTCCTACTCATAGTGGCCCTGTGTACAACAGAATGAAACACTGCCTGGTCCTGCACCATCCTCAAAATTGTTATGCTTGAGCCCATTATTGCAGCCACTATGTCAATCCATCTCATTGAGGGTCTTCCTCTTTTTCAATGACCCTCTACTTTACCAAGCACAATGTTCTTCTCCAGGGACTGGCCCCTCCTGGTAACATGTCAAAAGTATGTGAGACAAAGTCTTGCCATCCTCGCTTCTAAGCAGCATTCTGGCTGTACTTCTTCTAAGACAGATTCGTTCATTTTTCTGGCAGTCCATATTATATTCCATATTTTTCACCAGCATCATAATTCTAAGGCATCAATTCTTCTTTGGTCTTCTTCATTCATTGCCCAGCTTTTGTGTGCGTATGAGGCGACTGAAAACACCATGGCTTGAGTCAGGTGCACCTGAGTCCTTAAAGTGACACCTTTGCTTTTTAATACTTTGAAGAGGTCTTTTGCAGCAGATTTGCCCAATGCAATGGATCGTTTGATTTCTTGACTGCTGCTTGCATGGGTGTTGATTGTGGATCCAAGTAAAATGAAATCCTTGACAATCTCAATCTTTTCTCCGTTTATCTTGATGTTGCTTATTGGTCCAATTGTGAGAATTTTCATTTTCGTTATGTTGAGATGTAATCCATACTGAAGGCTGTACTTTTTGATCTTCATCAGTAAGTGCTTCAAGTCCTCTTCACTTTCAGCAAGCAAGGTCGCATCATCTGCATAACGCAGGTTGTTAATGAATCTTCCTTCAATCCTGATGCCACATTCTTCTTTATATAGTCCAGCTTCTCAGATTATTTGCTCAGCATACAGACTAAATAAGTATGGTGATAGGATACAACCCTGATGCATACCTTTCTTGATTTTTAAACCAGTCAATATTCCCTTGTTGTGTTCAAACGACTGTCTCTTGGTCTATGTGCAGGTTCCTCATGAGCACAACTAAGTGTTCTCGAATTCCCATTCTTTGCAATGTTATCCATTAATTTGTTATAATCCACACAACTGAATGCCTTTGCATAGTCAATAAAACACAGGTAAACATCTTTCTGGTATTCTCTGCTTTCAGCCAAGATCCATCTGACATCAGCAATGACATACCTCGTTCCACATCCTCTTCTGAATCCAGCTTGAGTGCTTGAGTTTCTGCAGTTCCTTGCTGATGCACTGCTGCAACCACTTTTGAATCGTCTTCAGCAAAATTTTACTTGTGTGTGATATTAAAGACATTGACAGACATGTGGGTAACAATTTGTGTAGAAATAGTTAAATGGGAACCTAATTTGCTTTTGAAACTTTCACCAAAAACACCATAAAATATTATTTAAAAAAAAAAATAGAACACTTGTAATTACATTGGACCTCCTGATAATCCAGGATAATCTTCTTATGTCAATATCCTTAACTTAATCACATCTGCAAAGTCCCCTTTCCCATGTAAGGTAACATATTTACAGGCTTCAGAAATCAGGATGTGACATCTTTGTTGGGGGGGCTATTATTCTGCCAATCACAGTGCCTAAGGCCCATGAAAATCATAATATAGCCCCATACAGATATCTGGATTTAAGTTCCAAAAAAACCAAACCCGTTGACGTCAAATCAATTCCTACTCATAGTGATCCTATAGGACAGAATAAAACTGTCCCTTAGGGTTTTCAATGCTATAAATCTTTATGGGAGCAGACTACTACATCTGTCTCCCATGGAGCAGCTGGTGGGTTCAAACCACTGACCTCTTGGTTAGCAGCCAAGCATTTAACCGCTGCACCATGAAGGCTCCTTTAAGATTGGGAAGGGGGTATCACCATGAGAGCAATATACCAAAAGGAAGGTTAGAAAATGAAGATATACTTAGGAATCTGAAGAAGAGACCTATAGGAAAAACATGGAGGTCCTGAACAGGTTTACTGTGCTCATAATTGCCAAGGCCAGTTCTTCAGTAACTATCCTCACTATGACCTTAAGCCAACAGGACACAGAACAATAATGGAGTAGACATGGAGTGCAAGCCATCATGCATTTAACATGTATTAAGCTTCTAATGTATGATAGGCACTGTGTTAGACACTATGTTATTCTGGTTGTTAGGTGCCATGGAGTCAGTTCTGACTCATAGAGACCCTATGTACAACAGAACAAAGCACTGCCTAGTCCTGTGCCACCCTCACAATCCTTGCTATGTTTGAGCCCATTGTTACAGCCACTGTGTCAATCCATCCCATTGAGGGTCTTCCTCTTTTTCGCTGACTTTTTACTTTACAAAACATGATGTCCTTCTCCAGGGACTGTATTACAAAGAAAAAAAATATAGCCATTGCCTTCAAGTAGTTCATATTTCAGAAGAAACATAAACATATGCACAGTTATCAGCTGAACATCCACCACCAAGAACCAAACCAAGCAGCCTCGATAACCCCAGAGATTGTTCTGAATTCAACAGGCATCTAGCCTCATCCCTGCTAAGTGCATTCTGGAAGAATCTGCTCCACTTCACAGCTAATATTATGTAATAAACAATGCATAAAGAATTAACTTGTCCAGCGTTCCCAAAGGTGATGTTCTGAGCTTTATTCTCTCTCCCTCACCTAGAAGGAAACTCACAGTGCACATTCCAGTGTATGAAGGAAATGGACCACATGACTTCATTCCTGCATTCTCCTGTATTCTCCAGTTTAGCCCATCTTGTGCTTGACCAGCTCAGATGATATGGTGACCAACATCACTGTCTAGAGTCATGCTCATTCCTATGGGAGGAAGCAGTGAGGGTTCTACATCCTATTAGGGAGTGGCAAGAGCATTTCAGAAGACACACCCTCTTCCTTAGCATTCTCTGTCTTCTGTCCCATTCCACTTTTCCCCTGTTAAGGTTAGAGGTCAGCTCTCATCAGAAACCTCTGGTACTGTACCATCCCATGTAAGGGTATGAAGAATCCCCACCACCACCACATATGATTACACGCTGACCCCACCAGCTCATTCACTTTAGAATAAACTTTTTAAGCCAATACTAACTGCCTTAGGTAAATGGAAGAAGATTGTCAAGATACCGCCACTCAGTTCACTGAATGTTTTCTACAGGTAGAACGTCTTTGTCCCAAATCTGGTTCTCTTAGGTCACAGCAGTATGAGCTTGAGGTGATCATTAAGAATCTACTTGGCACATTTTCAAGGTTGGAATTAAAATTACGAGAAGAATGTGGAAGGCAGATATCCCTGACATTGTAACAGACATGACAGTGATGTTTACAAAATCAAGCTTTTGTTGTTTTTGTTAGGTGCCATCAAGTCAGTTCTGAGTCATAGCGACACTATGTACAACAGAACAAAACGCTGCCCAGTCCTGCATCACCCTCCCAATCGTTGCTGTGTCTGAGCCCACTGTTGCAGCCACAGTGTCATTCCATCTTGTTGAAGGTCTTCCTCTTTTTCAATGACCCTCTACTTTACCAAGCATGATGTCCTTCTCCAGGGACTGGTCCCTCCTGATAACATGTCCAAAGTATATAAGACAAAGTCTCGCCATCCTTGCTTCTAAGGGGCATTCTGGCTGTACTTCTTCTAAGATAGATTGGTTCTTTCTTCTGGCAGACTATGGTGTTTTCAACATTCTTTGCCAACACCATAATTCAAAGGCATCAATTCTTCTTGGGTCTTCCTTATTCATTGTCCAGCTTTCGCATGCATACAAGGCAACTGAAAACACCATGACGTGGGTCAGGTGCACCTTAGTCCTCAAAGTAATATCTTTGCTTCTTAACACTTTAAAGAGGTTTTTTTGCAGCATACTTGCCCAAAGCAATGGGTCTTTTGATTTCTTGACTGGTGCTTCCATGGGTGTTGATTGTGGATCCAAGTAAAAGGAAATCCTTGACAACTTCAATCTTTTCCCCATTTATCATGATGTTGCTTACTGGTCCAGTTGTGAGGATTTTTGTTCTCTTTATGTTTAGGTGTGATCCATGCTGAAGGCTGTAATCTTTGATCTTCATCAGTAAGTACTTCAAGAGTTGAGCAATTGTCCAGCAAATTTCATCCTGCCAAGGGGGACCACAGAACCAATAGGACCCACAGTTTCCTCACAATAAGGGATTTTTCTTTCCATAATATTATGTAATTGCTTCACAACTCCTTTTTTCTTTATAAACCAAGACACAGCTCCAGAGACACCAAATCCCCAGATATGTCACTTTTTATCAGATGTGTTCAGTTCAAATAGACACATGGAAGTCTACAGTTCAAATAAAACAACAGTTGGGGAAAATTTTGTGATTGTAGGTTTTAATTTCACGTGCCCCATAATCCTTTCATCTATAGTATCATCTATAAAATGGATGTAGCAATCATAAACTAAGTCATGAAACTGTTTACAAGGAATAACCACTGAAAGGATTGTATAGCACTTAACACGTATAAAATTCCAAATAGGCCAAGCAATAAAATTAACATTTTCCAGTGATATCTTCATGAAAGCTGCTTTCTTCTCAACAAGTACACACTTTCCACAGGGATGCCTAATCCACAGTATTGCACAGATAGACATGAAATATAAACCAAATAGAAAAGCAGAGAAACGGAACTAAATCAGAATTTGGAAATTGGAGTTGTATCACAATCACAATACATCTGACATCTTCATGGTTTTTTAGTCAATGCATATTGCTTTTCTTACCATCATGAAGAAAAAAAAAAATCACAGAAAATGATTTTAAAGACAAGCATAGCAAACACGTTCTGAGTCTTTTGATGAAAGATTATAAATTTTCAAAACACTTCTTCAAGGGAAAACTCTTTGAAGTGTTTTTACTGCTATTTGAGAGTTTGATTATCTGCATTATTTTGAAATGTCTTCATTCTCTGATGTCTGGTATTAGAAAGCATAATTGTGGGAGACCAATTAATAAATAAGGGAAAACTAATAATAACAATATGAAATACATGTGGAATTTCTGACTAAAGAGAATCAAAGTTGGGGCAGGTGGTTAAAATAAAGAGGAAAGTTAACAATTGAAAATTTAGGCAGTTTTATTTTTAATGGAAAAAAATATTCCTCCACCATTGATGTGTAGCTATGGTAATTTGCACAAAGTACTGGCTTTCAAAAAGAGAAAGAGCAAAGTCAGGAAGGTTGGGGTGTTAAATAGGATTTCTGCAGAGAAATTATATAATAACACTTTGGAGAGAAGACTTAGGTGAAACTGGAGTAATGACATCCTGAATATTGTTTGGCCACAAACAGCAGTTTGTAATGCCCTCCGCCTCATCTCTGCAAAACAGGGTAGGGAACAGAACAAACCCTCTGAACAACAGAGCAAGTCATCCAACGCAACGGTAAAGAACAGAAAAGAAACTACGATGTAGGGTATTATATTATTCCAAAATATTCTTTGACATTCCCTATATTTTTTTTTTTTTTCCATTTTGCTACTGTACTTGCCCAACCATGCTGGGGTGTTATGCTATTTTAGACATGAGTTAACAGGTCCCTTACATACACACATTTCCACATTCCAATGAGTCCTATTATATCCTCTTCCTCCCTGCCCCACCCCCGACAAACACTCGGGCACATGCACGCGCATGCACACACACACACGCACACACACGCACACTCACAGACATATACCCCACTTTTTCTCCACCCACTCTGTGCCCCACCCCCCACTCATTTTTCCTTGTTGTTTAACACCAATTACTTCATGTTTCCAAGGCCATCCTAACCCACACGACTGAAAAAGATTTCCTATCACATGACATGGCTGATTGTGCAAAATAAAACAGTTGTAGCCAGGGAGTTAAAACAGACTGAATGGCAAGAAGAAGAGGGTGGGAATAGACCTGGAGGGATCCTGTAGCCCCTTGCAAAGTACAATCCATGGACCCACCGCATTAGCTAGGATCTTGCCAAGAACGCAGAATTTCAGGGACTACTCTGCATCAGACCTACTGAACCAGAATCTGCATTTTAACAAGCTGAGTCACATGCATATTAAATATAGTGTCAGTCTCTACTGCTAGGAGACTAAAGAAAGTTGTCAATAGTTTAAATATTTATCTCAAAGAGAGGAAAATCATAACTTCCCTGGGCAAGTGTTTCAAGAACTATTAGTTCCAGTGATGGAGGCGCAGTTAGGCTCCTCACCCTTTCACTCACTATAGGTTGCCTTCCAGTCGATTCTGGCTCATGGTGACCATAGCGACCCCATGTGTGTCAGAGGAGAACTGTGCTCCATAGGGTTTTCAATGGCTTATTTTTTGGAAATAGATCACCAGGACTTTCTTCCAAGGTTCTTCTGGGTAGATTTGTACCTCCAACCTTTCAGTTAGCAGCTGAGAGCATTAGCCATTTGTAGTACCGAAGGACTCCTTTCATTTGTACCCCTCTCATAACAGAAACAAAGAACAGAACTCATCACCATCGAGTGGATCCCAACTCATAACAACCCTATAGGACAGAGTAGAACTGCCCCATAGGGTTTCCAAGGAGTGGCTGGTGGATTTGGGCTGCCAATCTTTTGGTTAGCAGCCTAATGCTTAACCACTGCGCCACCAGGGCTCCACCCCTCTCATAATTTACTAAAATTTTCTTTGCTCTACATCCAGAGTTCTCTTTCTCCCAACAACTTCATGGCAATAAAACAGGACTATAGCCCAAAATGTGAGCTTTGGAGCAGAGACCTAAGGTCCCAATACCCTCTATCCACTCAGACGTTTAATAGTCTATAGGTGCTCCATCCTCCACCAGTCCCCAGTGAAAACCTACCTACAGAGATGGAGGAGGATGTGAGTGGTGTTACCTCTCTCAGCAGCATTTTCATTCAATATAGAGAAATTACTGAATCTATAGTACATGGGTGTTGTTGTTATTGTTGTCTTGTGCTGTTGAGTCAATTCCAATTCATGGCAACCGCATGTGTTACAGAGTAGAACCGCTCTATAGGGTTCTCTTACAGTAATCTTTACGGAAGCAAATTGCCAGGTCTTTTCTTTGGCAGTACCACTTGGTGGGTTTGAACTGCAAACTTTTGGTTACCAGCCAAGCACTAACTGTTTGTGCCACCTTATAGTATATGGTACAAGAGGTGGAAAAAAAATTATTTTTTGTCTTTTCATGCTAAGAAGTTAGATTGATGGACCTTCAGGAACCCCTATATCACATTTCATAAGCACCAACCCCCTTCATAAGACCCACCCCATCCTCACCACAGAAGGGAAGGGTTGTTTTTGGCTTCACTTTTGGGTTTATCACAAAGTGCCTCTTAGGACTTAGAAGAGACGGAAAACAACAAATGAAGGATCAGAGCAGAATTATGCAAAGTCACCTTTGAAAAAGGAGAATTGTGTATGGAAAGATGAGTCAACCTGAAAGGGCGTTCACCGCCATGGAAGCATAGTAAAGAAAGATTCTCAGATGCCAACAGTGCAGGGCCATCCAAGCACTCCCTGGGGAAGGCACTTTACATCATCAGACTTTGTGCTTAACATTTCCAGTCCCATTGAAAATCAATCCCAGTGGTGGAGATGGATGCAGAGCATGCGGTCACAAACTTTAACTATTTCTGGTCCCATTAGCAAGACCATTCCTATTATGTTTTGAACGTTTGGGGCTAACTTAAACTGATGCCACTAAACATCTAATTTATCGAATTCCCACTTCTCAGATTCTACCCTTACAAAACAAACTTTGAATTATGCTTTGACTTCCGTTAAAGCTTGATTACAGGAAAGAAAGGGCTAATCATGTGGGTTCCACTGTTCTGGCCGTAATTTCTCATGGTGAATGAACTGCTTGACTTTATAAATTGTACATCAATCTTAAAAAGCTAGGTTAATGTGAATCTCCTCTTGAGAGAAGGAGACTCATTCAAGATGCTGACAAATCAGATTTATGGGCCTACAAGCCTGAAGGTTAAAGACAGACCATGGTAAGTTAATCAAGACCCAAGTGGCTGCTCAATGAAGCTTGTCCTGAGACAGCCCTGACCCTTAGCCTGGTGACCACTAATATTAACATAGCTTGTAATTATTTCTAAGGTCTTTGGTCAATGAAATTTTGGGGGCTCTTTAGAAATATTTGCTACTTCATACAGTGCTGGAATGTCATGGAAAGGACATATCAAAAGGCAGTCATAAAGTTGTCAAGAGGAATTCATCTGTCAACAAATATTTTTGGTGTTTCACCCCTGTGCCTGGCACTGTGAGTAATGCTGGGAACGCTTTGAATGGAAAAATAGACAAGCAAGCATCTACAATGAAATATGTAAGTGCTATAATAGAAAAATGTAAGAAAAGTAGTATGCATAGAAGAAGAGGTATCCCAGAGTCAGGACAGTTTTCCAAGTGAAAGTTATATTTGAGTTAAGATTTGAAGGGTAGGAAGGATTTGGTCAAGTACATAATCTGAAGAGAGAATGTGGCTGATCCTGCAGAATACAATGGTTAAAGTCAGCAGTTAAAACAGAATAAATGGCAAAGAGAAGGGACAACTTTGATTCTGCTAGTAATTAAGAGATATGGTAAGAATAAATCCTATAGCCCTTTCCACTCAAAGTGTGGTCCATGGACCAGCAGTATCAGCTGGGATCTTAGTAGAAACGTAGAATCTGACTCATATCTACCGAATCAGAATTTTGGCATGTTAGGAGAACTACATGTATTTTGACATTTTGGAATGTTTGGAGAACTACATGTATTTCCATATAGTTAGATGTCGAAGTTCAAGGTAAGAAATAGCAGGAGATGAGGCTAACAAGTAGGGTAGAGCTAGGCTGTAAAAGGTCACAGTTGCCAACAAAAGTTTGAAGAATTTGAGATGGGAGAGATATTTGATTTGCATATTCAATGTGTCTCTAATAACAAGGTAGAGAACAACTGGATTTAAGATAAGTTCACTGAGTCTGGCAAAAAAAAAAAGGTCTAAATGAAGGCCGGGGCAGTGCCAGTAAGAGAAAGAAATTGAGAGGCTTTTAAGAGGCAGACAGCACAAGAACTGGCAGTTAATTAGCCTGAGAAGCAAGGGAAAGGAAGGAGAAGAAAATCTCCAATTTTCTGACTTGGTTACCTAATTGGGTGATGGTACCATTCAGCGAAAAAAAAAAAGTGAGAGGAAGTAGGTTTAGGGGTCAGGACAATCTGTTCCAGACATGTTGTCTATTAGGAGCTTTGTGCACATGTACGTAGAAATATCTACTGGGAGCTATAGAGTTGAACCCAAGCTACGGAGAGATACAGATCTGGAGTCATCAATACAGGGATTAATTGATGTCATGGACAGAGATATTATTTTCCAGGAAGGTTGTATATAGAGAGAAGAGAATGTCTGTATTCAAGAAATCCTTCTTCTGTTTATTTCTCCATAAAGTCCTCTCTTCCTTCCCTCACTGCCCATAACAAAAGTTCCAGGACACTTTGCCACCGTTAATGAAGAACAAGTTGAAGGTTCTGGAATCTTTGTGACAAGTCTAATTATCTCTAAAATCTATCAGACCAAAATCTTATTTCTATATGGTTCTACCTTGAATCAGATGATTGGATATGAGTCTGATTTTACAATATATATTAATAATTCCTGAACTCTTACATGTTTCCCATCTTAAGAAGTACATATGCCTTTTACAAAGTCATTTACCTAGCATCCACATTGATAGCAATACACCAAAATATATGTAGTTCCCTGGAATTTCCAATACTATGACCCACTAACATCACACATTTTGGTGAAACAGATAAGCTTTGTGTTGATCCAGCTGCTTCATTACTAAATGGAAAGCCACCAGTTCCCGCCAAACAAAAACCTTGCTAAAACCAGGGAAGACATGATATGATGTCTGAAATTGTCTTTAAAATAATCAGTGGAGTTCAGGGGGAGAAGAAAGGGAATTGGATGGGATTATATATGAAAACAAGACTGATAATGAGTTGATCATTGTTGAAGCTGGGTGAACAGTACTTGAGGAGTTACTTTTGTATGCTTGAAATTTTCCATAATAAAAAGTTTTTTTATAAAAAGACTAGGAATGGTGCTCAAAGATTGGATCTAACTTCTTGGTGCTGCTATGGACCAGTCAGATTTCAAAGTACAGTGCAGGATTCAAGGTAAATAACTGTTTTATATATAGATTTGCCAATAGTCTCAAACCATCACTCTTTGCTTAAGGCATTTTTTTGTCATTCCAATTAATCCAACATCATTCAACACATTCATTAGCATTATACACACTACATCTTCCAAATCATAATTAATAGAAATAAGACAAGTCTTTTATGGTAGCATAAATCACTGGAAAAATCTTCTCAATTATATAGTTGATGAAAAGCAATAAATGATAATAATTCTGCAAATTCACCTCAAGATGATCCTCATCAGATCCATAAGGTGCATTCATTTATAGTCCTACATAGCACATTGAGATGTCTCAGTGCTTTAAAAGACAGAGTTAAGAAGAGAAAATATAATGACAGTTATGTCTAATTTGGCTTTTAATTTATGGGGGCAGGGGGGAGTCTTCCATGAGAAGTGTTTACAAATACAGCCTGAAAATCTCTCTGTTGGTCATTTAGAAACAAATCAGAGAAGATTATTTTTCTAGAGCTTAATTTTTGCACTAATACAAAAATTCCTAACACTGAGTGAGCAGACATATGTGTTTAATTTTGATGCCATAATATGCAGTTAAAATAATATAAGAATAATGAATTAATAAGGTGATTAGCAATATTATACATTGCTATAAAAATATTCCTGAGTCTAAAAAGGTTGAGAAACGATTAATGATGTTCTTTGATCCTCACTGATATTCTTACTCAAATATACCTGAATAAATGCTGTATAAAAAATTACTACACCCACTCGTCACTTATCGACATGGTTAGGTCCCAAAGACCAGGTGTTTATGCAAAAATCAGTGTTATGCAAAAATGGAGGATGACCACATCAGATCACAAAATGGAGGATGAGTACATCATTACATAACTGGCAGATTACATCATCACATAACTGCCAAATTACCTCATTACATAACTGTAATATTACATCATTACATAACTGCCAAACCACTGAGAATCATGGCCCAACCAAGTTGACACAGTGTTACTCTTGCCTTGCACCTTGGCATTCATTACTGCCACATACGTCGTTAATGCGCAAAATAGTTGGATAGTCGCTTTTTACCATTGTCATAAATGCAAAATGTCAGATAACAAGATAGTCCATAAGTGAGGAGTAGGTGTACAGCTAAATATATCTGAAAATTTTTTCCATAAAACTTGATTATTACATGAATAAAATATTTCATTCTCTCCTTCATGTCTTTTGTGCAGATCATTTGCCTATTTACTCTTACTACTATTCCTCATTTTCCCCCTGATCTTCACTGTATTGCATGGGGCCAACTCTATAAACTGCATTTCCCAGGATCCTTTTCAAACTTACTTTTGTTAGGTGTGGCCAATGGGAGTACTACTGGGAGATTTGGGAATGGGGGAATGGAAGAAGCCAGAGTATTTATCCCCTCTCTCTACTTTGACTAGTAACTGTGTCTTCTCTATAGGCCAGTTTCTATCAGAAAGTCTCTCCCTTTATGGTTCTAGGCCTTGCTGGACAACTTCTTCCTTTGTGGTCCCACGCATCAGGGCTCTGGGAACACTGCCTCCTCCCTTGGTTCCTCCAGCCCCGAAGGTAAGAGAGGCTTCCTCCTATTGCTAATTTCTGGGTTGCTTTGTTTTCCCTATCTGACTTTTCACCTCTTTCAACCCCTTTGTAACTATTTCCCCATAATAAATGTATTTATTGAACTATATCTGGTAAAGGCTCTGTTTTCCTAACCGGACACTGACTAATATATTCTTTATTTTTAATATTGCAATTTCATAGTTTTAAAAGGAGGACATTGGTGGTTCAGTGTAGAATTCTCACCTTTCATGCAGGAGACTCGGGTTTGATTCCTGGCCGATGCCCCTCATGCACAGCCACCACCCATCTGTCAGTGGTGGTTTGCATGTCACTATGATACTGAACAGGTTTCAGCAGAGCTTACAGACTAAGACCAACTAGGAAGAAAAGGCCCAGCGATCTACTCCTAAAAAATCAGCCAATGAAAACCCTATGGATCACAGCCAGCGAGGGAGATCGCACAGGACAGAGCAGCATTTCATTCCATTGTACATGAGGTTGCCATGAGTCAGGGACCAACTCAATGGCACCTAACAACAACATAATCTTAAAAAAAAAAAAAAAAAAAAAAACCATTATGTATGTTGGCATAATTTATTACAAAAGGATTCCACCTATTGCTTTTAATTAATTGTTTCTTAAATATTAGTAAATATTCTTAGCAGCAATTCTATTACATTAATAAGTAGTGATGAAAGACTTGTTTACAGATATTTGGAAGGAATTTTTATTTTAAAAATTGGTGTCGGTGTTGTTTTGTTTTTCCAAGTCAGTCAATATATATTTCCTACCACATGTGAAATAGTAAAAATGTATTTTAAAAAACAAGCACTGTTGCAAAGGAACTTACCACCTTGCTATAGAAATTTAAACATATTCATTTAAGTTCTAATAATTTCATGGTTCTTCTCTCATTCTCTTTCTATTCTAACCAAAAGATTTTTTTTTCCCCTCTGTTCCCTGCCTGCCAGCTACATAAATCACTGACACGGGTCACATAGGCACTCAATGTGGAAAGAAATAAATATCTTTACACTTAAAAAGCTATGCAAATTGTCTGAAAGTTTCACTACACCATTTTCGGATTCTCAGAGTGCCTAGTATGCCCAGAACCTCCTTTAGAAAGCTCCTGACACGTCATACGCTAGGTATCATAACAACCTGGCTAAAAATTAGTCGGTTGGGGTCAGCTCCTGAGTCAAGGGTAACCTATTCCCAACTGGCCATCAGCTCATGTGGAGGACCAGCCCCAAAGCTCTGCCTTAAACCAGGTAACTTAAACTGGGTCCCATCAGATACTGTCTCAGGGAATGTAAATCTGAGGCTCCCAACTATGTCAACACAGTGGAAATAACTCTGCAGGAGGTGCCATGAAGCAATGGAATCAGACCGTAATTAGTAGACATGTAATATGGAGAACAAAAGTGGAGAGAGAATGCCACTAGGGAGAAAAAGCAGGCAGAGGCATTCTGTCCCAACAACAGCCTCCTCTTAAAGATGTCACTGGGCCACCAGTTTTCCTGCCAGCATCCATAGAACACTGCTGTATCCCAAATGCCAAGAACTTTCTGACTTGTAGGTGAGCTGAAACAGTCTTGTGTCCTCCTTACTTCCCCAGGATTTGTTGTTGTTGTTATTAGGTATCATCAGGTTGGCTCCAATTCATGGTAGCCTTATGTATAACAGAACAAAATGTTGCCCAGTCTTGCACCATCTTCATGATTGTTGGGTTGCTATCTATAAAGTTTTCATTGGCTAATTTTTGGAAGTGGATCTCTAGGCCTTTCTTCCTAATCTGTCTCAGCCTGGAAGCTCTGCTGAAATCTGTCCACTATGGTGATCCTGCTGGCATTTGAAATATTGGCGGCATAGCATCATAGCAACACACGAGCCAGCACAGTATGACAAACTGCCAGACGGGTGGTAGGTTTACCCTTACTTAAAACCCTGTTAACTCAGGTCACCTGATAGTTACAAAGCAGAATTAAAGTTGCATTTAAGAAAGTTTGCCAACATCATTTATGCAACAATTTGACTCTGCCTGGCTGGTAAATCAGTTATCAATAACACATTCCAAAGACACACTGTATACAGAGCACTCTGAAAAACATAAATGGCATGATCCATAGGGACATTATGACCCAATGAAAGGGAAACCTATAAATACAAATGCTCCGGATCACATCTTACAGGAAGTTTAACACTAAGAATTGCATCTTTGCAATATAGTCATGATCAAGAACATAGACTCTCTACTATGTGGTGTGGGTTTGGTTCCCAGCTCCCCACTTTAGAAGCTGTATAGCTCTAGGTAAATTACTTTCATCCTTCTATGCCTCAGTTTCTCATTTATAAAATGAGGATATTAATAGTTCACCTGCCTCAGAGAACTATATGAGAAATAAGTTAGCATATGTAAAATGCTTATTATTACACCAACACTTAATATTTATAGCTTATGATGGTGAAAAGTATGGATTGTACAAGTGCAAACATTGAGAATGGTAAAAATAAAAAAGCGTATCTTTTTTTGATATATATCTTTATACTTGTGCTAGTATTTTGATATGCATAAAGTCTCCCCTACAAGACTGGGAAGACGGGGACCATGTTTAATTTGCAGGCTTTTGTCTCCTCAGCAAATGGACACAGTTTCTAGCATATAGTAGGTGCTCAGTAATATTTGTTAAGTGAATAATATAAGTTTACATGTATACTTTTCCGGCATTGTCAATATATTCAACTAATAGTACAGTTGTTTTTGTTGTGTGCCATCCAGTCAATTCCAACTTATATTAACCCTATAGGACAGAGTAGAACTGCCCCATAGGGTTTCCTAGGCTGTAATCTTTACAGGAGCAGATCTCCAGGTTTATCTCTCCCAAGGCAGCTGGTAGCTTCGAATTGCCAACCTTTCAGTTAGCAGCCAAGTGCTTAACCGTTGGACCACCAGGGCTCCTTAACAGTACAGTATTGCCTGCTTTTTTTCATTTTCACCTTTCCAATATAGGTTGTATCTATCCACCTCGCTGCTTCATTTGTCTCCAGACATATAACTCTCCTAACAGTAGTGCGTGGGAACTCAAATTTGCTGTGACCATATTCCTGCTTGAGAAAACACTTCTCCCATTAGAAGGCGTTTCTATCTATTCTTTAAGTGTAACTATTTTATCGTATCTACTCTTCGTTCTAGACTCTGTTAGAAATAGTAGGAAAAGCCTGGATCACTCAGTCTGTCCCTGGTCCCCTGTAAATGGCCTCTGAATCTGCTCTAATTGGTTTACCAGGATCTGTGTGCACATGTAGGCAGTGCTGGAATTCCTTAAGGCATCCTTAGATCTGTTTTGCTATATCCTTTGCCCTGTCTCTAAGAGGAAGCCAACCATCTCTCCTCTGGCCTGTGCCACAGATGTCTTCCACATCAATACCGTCCTGTGATCCCAATGAAAATGATAGTTAAAATTTGTTGCATCTGTTTTGGACCTATCTTCGAAGTAGAAATAATGAAATTTGGCTTCCAAACTAATTCAGCTTTATGTAGATACCCAGAATAACCTGCAATTAAAACACTAAAGGCAGACACAACTGAGAGATGCAAAATGAATGTGAGAACAAAAGTTAGCTCTTTTTTTCATGAAGAACCATGACAATTTCGAAAAACATCGACTCCAAGAACTATCTATAAACTAATCTGGTAGAAAATAAAATTATGGAAAATAGCATTTTATTGGTAGATATAAAACTTTGGAAGACTGAGTAGATTATTCGAGAATCTGAAATATACTATTTCATAAGCACTGTCTAGTAGAATTGGGAGGTGGCTATCACTTTGTTATTACCATGATTGTGTGTGTGTGTGTGTGTGTGTGTGTGTGTGCGCGCGCGGACGTATACGGTAAAGGGAGGAGCATAAATATAATTGCGGTTAAAGTGTATCTCAAAGACTCAACAGATTTTATTTTCTAAAACAGCATAAAAATGGTAACTTTATCACTCAAAATCAAAGATGTTTAATATACATAGTAAACTGGTAATTTTTAAGATTTTCAAATAGTGTATTTTACATTGATTAAACAAGATGATGAGAGCTTTCAGATGGCAAAAAACATTTGAATTATCTTTATGTATAGCAAAAATGTATTTTTGAAATTTCCGAATGATGTTAACATATTAATTATATAGATAATTAAGGTTCAAGACCAGAAAGAAAGCTTGAGAATTACACTTTACTTTGTTTGACACATTCTTTACACATCAAAGAACATTTTTCTGGTTTTCCAGCAGCCACACATGACTGGGGACAGGCTGGACCAGAGCCCCACCACCTCCCTCTCAGTCCAGGCCCCTGTGAGGCCATCACCCTGCACCCCACAGAGCACAGTTTGACCAATTAGCCAGAAAGCCCTGGGAAAACCATCTGATGGTGGACTATTCAAAGTATATCATAACTTTACTAACAGTGAATATTTATTCTTCTACAGAGATAAACAATTTTTGCTTTCAATAAAAATAAAGAATTATGCAAAACAATGATTTAAGAAATAATCAGTATTCGCTTTGGCAGCACATATATTAAAATTGGAATGATAAAGAGAAGATTAGCATAGCCCCTGCACAAGAATGATACACAAATTCGAGAAGCGTTCCATATTTTTCTTTTTAGTTTAATCAAGTATAGGAGCCCTAATGGGCAACACCTGCCCAAAAGCAAAGATGAGAAGGCAGGAAGGGACAGGAAACCTGGAGGAATGGACTCGGGGAACCTGGGGTATAAAGGGAAAGGGGGAGAGTGCCGACACATTGCAGGGATTGCAACCAATGTCACAAAACAATCTATGTATAAATTTTTGAATGAGAAACTAATTTGCTCTGTAAACTTTAACCTAAAACACAATTTAAAAAAAAGAAAAGAAAAAAATCAGTTTTACTGGTTAGGTTAAACCATAAAAAATACTGAATAAAACAACTCTTTTTTTGTAAAACATTCTTAGGGCCATTTCACATTAAAGAATCAAACGTTCAATCTTGATAAGTAGAAACAAAAATTAAATGCTTTTCCAGAGAAGCACGTTTTGATCTTACTCACCCTGTTGGTTGCATCATGCCTCAAAGCTATCAAAGGAGGATTAAAATTTCATTTAAAGAAGTTTGGCAGCATGATTTATACAATAACGTGGCCATCTGTGGGAGGGGACACAGCTCTTGGGTTAGGCACGTTGGATTCAAATCCAAGCTCTGTTACTTATGTGTATCCCTGAGGCAACCTGCTTAATCTCTATCAGCACCTCAGTTTCCTCATACAGCAAAAAATGTATAATAATAGTAATATTATCTACCTCAAAGGATTGTTGTATGGATTAAAAATGTAGCATCTAAAGTTCTTAGAACTTCTTGGTACATAGTAAGTGCTCAATAAGTAATAGGGAGCCGTTATTGTTATTATTATCAGTGCTGAGTTAGTAGGTCATCAATGACAAATATTCATAGAATGTGGACACTTTAAAAGAAATTGTGAGATGTTGCAAAGGAAAAATATGGCGATTATGATGCAATGGAAGAGGAAGGAAAAATACAAATACAAGTAGTAAAAACAAAAATATAAATGGCATGATAAAGTCAAACCAGGTTAAGTGGAATAATATCAACAGAAGTTAGTTATTATTATAATTACCCTGCTACTATCCATTAATGATCAATAAATTAATAGATTTTACACTGGACACTAGTTTTTAAAAAGCTGACTATCAAATTCTTAAGAAACTTTCAATTTAGAGGACGTTTTTAAAATAACCATTGATTACTTAACATGAAAAGGAACATCTATCTCAAAACAGCAGCTACCATATTTATCTCTAAAAAACACTGGAGAGATTTCCTTTAAAATAGGGATGCTGGCATTGGTGATCCTATTCTTCACATTTTAGTCAACCTAATAAGACATGAAATAGAAATAAGAGGTATAGCTAATTACCATTCGTAAATGATGCTGGGGTCTAATAAAAATTCCCAAAGAATAAACTGAAAATCTAATAGTAAAGTTTACTAATATGGTTGAAAATAAAACAGATACAAAAAAAAAAAAAAAGCCAAACAGTAACTTTCTTAATTCCAGCCATAACAGAAATTGTTAGAATAAAAAGATTCTTTTCACAATTGCAACAACAACAAAAAACGTTAAATGTCTAAAAATAATTACTCCCCCCCAAAAAAATTCTGAGAGGCAAAAGAAAACTTGAATAATGATTATAAAATATATACCTTGAAGGGAGACTGAATATGATTTTAAAAAATCTACTTTTAATGAAATAATTTACAATTTTCAATTATAATAAAACTTCTTCAAAGTTGACAAAGTGCTTCTAATATCTTCTGGAAGGATGACTGAAGGATATGGTCAGATTTGACTTGAATGTAAGAAAATAACAAATAAAACTTGTCTTGAACATCCAAGTTTATGAAATGAGAGTCATGCACATACATTACTTCAAAATGTTTATCTCTGGGTGATGGGAGTTTGGATGGATTTCATTTTCTTGTTGTCCTTCGTTATTTGCCAAAATTTTAACAATAACTACTAACTGATTTAAGAATCAGAGGAAATATACATTTTTAAGAGGAAAGGAAGCAAAAAATTAAGAGATAAAGAAATAGCTTGGGCTTTGGAGACAAAGTTGAACTCCAGCAAAAATGACTATTTTGCCATTTTCAGTAAAGACTGTATTCATATCGTAAAGCCACTTACAAGGCCTGTAAGCACATACTTATTATTAAAACCTTGTGTTCAAATTAGACTACCACACAGGTATAATCTATTAACTTGTTAATTACTGATAAATAACCTTGTAACATCATCCACCTAAATTTGACATTCAAGAAGAAGAAAGAGGACTACAGATGAGAATAGCCTAGGAGATTTCCAAAAATGAAGATGCCTTTTGAAGAGAAGAACATAGTGTAGGAAGTTGGGGCAGGAGGATACTTTGGCAGGAGAAATGAGATGTGAAGTAGCTGCTAATGAGGACTAATAGATTTTGTGGAGTCTGCCCTGGCCTTGGGTCAAGATTACCAAGGCTACTTACTTAATTTGGTTCAATTTTACAAGGATTGACAGGAAGGCTCCTGTGAACTCTGTACAATATCAGATGCTGTGTTAGCCACAAAAGCCGTGTAAAACATGGCCCCTAATCACTAGGACTTTTCAATCTGGTTGTGGAGGCAAGATGACACATGAACAATTTGAAAACAAAACAAAAGAATAACTAGATTAAACACCCATCTGAGAGGGTCAGAGAATTGGTGTAATAGAAGCCCACTGAAGGATAAAATTTAGGGGCTTGTGTAGAAAGGAGAATGTCCATGCCCCAGGAAACATGTGACTTGTAAATTCATTCCTCCACCCTCCACTCTTTCTTTGATGTTGGACAAGAATCACAGGTCCCCCTGGTAAGCCTGGCTCCAGACTCTAAGTCATTTCTTAGAAACTTAGCCTATCTCTTGAACAACAGCTTTGTTTAGAATCCCATTTGTTTATCACATCAAGGCTTAACCGTACCACTTTTCTCTGACAAAACCCTTACATCTCCTAAATTCACAAAGCCGATCTACCAAGATGTTTCCCTCTAAAGTCAATTTATCCAGGCTGTAATAGTATAAGAGACCCAAGAGAAACCTTGTTTCAAACAGCTTTGAATCAGATACAAAAAACCAATGTGGGCAATGATCCAGCCAGAGAGTATGCTTTTACATAGACCACTCTTGAGATCCGTGTCAACATCGGATTGCATCAAAAATTTATTTCAAAGGAAATTGGATTATTCTGTTTCCTTTGATTGGAATTCAGAGGCAAATGGAATTCAGTGTGAGATCTGAAGAGATAAGGTCTTCGTTTTCTGAAGGGATAGCAAGGCCTTAAAGTGGACAGAGATCACCCTAATAGAGAGAGGTTCAAATTACAGAAGGAATTTAGCCTAATACACACAATTGCATTGGCTTTCACAGATAAACATGACATATAGCATATAGCATAGAGTAGACTGACTTCATAAAGTCACAACACAAGTCTTTACAGAAAGTTTTTTTTCATTATGCCACATGGGAACAAGATCTATAGTAGTTGTTGCATTCTTTTACAGTGAATTAATGTAATCATCCAGGATATTGCTAGTTCATGATGAAATCTAACCTGACGTCAGAATTGAAGCATTCTGTGGATGAAGATACTTAGTCTCACATTCTGTCCTTATGTCAGGCAATATCACTGAACATAAAACACACTCCAAGTGCACCTTCAGCTTCTTTGGTAGAATTTCTTTGACACCTGTAAAATTTTAAAGAGGTCTGTGAAAAGCATTTTCTTAACTATTCAACTGGCACTTGATTCATTTATGTGCATAGAAATGCTCTGACAACTTGAAATTGAAAGTACTCTACTTATGAACATTTTTTTTCTCTGATATTCTTTCTCACCCTTCCTTGTTATGTGCCTGCTCACAAATGGGCAGCTTATTTGGAATCTTTCTGGGTCAGAATCATGCAGATCTGATACTGTTGTTCTGAACTTTACTGTTAATTATTTTGATAAGTAAATATGATTGGACCACATTGTATTTTTATAATAAATTTCATTTGAAATTCATGGTAATTTAGACCCCAATTCTAAATAGATGAAACCAAACCTTAAAGCTAAGTCTGTATGACAGAAATAAACAGACTGCCATCGTCTTCATTATTTCAACCACCTTAACCACTGATGGGTATCACTGAGCAGACAATTACGTAGACATAAAATGCTGATAAAACCTAAAGTACCAAATCAACCATGCCCCAGAAAAGTTGAGGGCCACAGAGAGATAGCTACATCCATAAAACAACATACAGAAAATTTTCCTTAATGGGCCGCTCCTAAGATGTCCTTTTCTTCTTTACCTGGCTGATCCCTTCAGGAGATTACTACCTCCGGGATGTCTTCTTCAACTGGGAGGTTTAGAGGTCAGTCTCCCCAGCACTTTCCATACACCAAAGCCAGTTGATATTGAGTCAATTCTGACTCACGGCAACCTCATGTGTGTCAGAGTAGAACTGTGTTCTATAGGATTTTCAATGGCTAGTTTTTTTAGAAGTAGATTGTCAGAATTTTCTTCTGAGGTGCCTTTGAGTGGACTTGAACTTCCAACCTTTTGGTTAGCAGCTGAGAATGTTAACCGTTTCCATCACCCAGGGACTCCATTTCCATATACGGTGTACCTTAACCAAACAGTCCTGAGGAATAAGGAAGCGTGGATTCAAATTCTGGCTTGATCACTTGCTAATTGTGTGACCCTAGGTAAGTTCTCTCAACTTTAGTTTCCACCTGCGTAAAATACGGTTAATGATAGTGCTTGCCTCCTCCGGCTGTTGTCAGGATTAAAGGACGAATACTTACACAAATATTAGAGACGCCTGGCACAGAAAGAGTCCTGGTGACACAGTGGTTAAGAGCTAGGGTTACTAACCAAAAGGTTGGCAGTTTGAATCCACCAGCCGCATCTTGGAAACCCTATGGGGCAGTTCTTCTTTTTCCTATAGGGTCACTATGAGTCAGAATTGACTCGACGGCAATAGGTTTGGTTTTTGGGTCGGCACAGAGCAAGCACTTAATAAAGTTTAGCCATGGATATTCAGTCAGACCCACTGCTTTTTCTTTATACATTTAAGCTATTTAATTAGGGTAGGGATTATTTTGTAATATTTTGCAAGTTATTTTGTGTATTATTAATACATTTTTTCAGAAATTCATGTAATCTAAATATATAATCTTAATACACTCATTAAACTGTTGAAAATGATTTTATAATGAACACGGCCCAATTATTATTCCAGACAAGCACATCTCCAATTTTATTTAAAAAATGAGTGAGAATATAGGCTTTGAAGCACAGAAAGCTGATTCCTTTTCCCAGGAATGCATTAGTTCTATAACCTAAACTTCATGTCTCTGGCTGTCAGTAATATCATAGTCAGAAAGAATTATAGCATTTCTTATTTCTAGATATTCAAGACTATGCAGTAGGAAAAAAAATGGAAGGATTAGTCATGATAAGCTATAATTAAATAATATAAATGTCGGGAGACTTTTTCTAAATTACGGCCATGAAAATTTTATTTGTCATTCTCTGTCTATTGCTGTGGTTTTCTCATAGCTTGTTAGTTCTTAAAAACAGTATCAAGCAAGAAAGAATAATAAACGAAAATTCAGAATCTCCTTTCTATGAGACATTTAGGATCTGAAAATCTGGATGTCCTTCCTAGGAATGGCTGGTCAAGTGCTGAGTCAGAACATTTAAAAAAAATAAACAAAACGACTAATTTAAATTAATCCCACTAAGATCATTAAATTCCAAAAACAAAGAGAAAAATCCAAAAATCTTCCAAAAAGAGAAAAATTGAGTTGCTTAGAAGAATAAAAATCAGTTTGCCATCCCGTTTTATATCAGCAACTCTCAATATTGGAGGATAATAGATAAATGCTTTCAAAAAACTAAGAAAAAATTACCTTAAACCTAGAATTCTATAACCAGATAAAATATCAATCCAATATGAGGAAAAAAATAAATAAACATATTGTTAAACAAGCAATCATTTCTAAATCTTACTACCTAGGCATCTCTTTTGCGTGGAAAGTGTTCAAAAGTATTCAGAGATACAGCAAAACAAAAAAGGAATTTAAAAAAGGAATGACATGGTGCAAGAATAAGAGGATGAGGGGGGAAAAAACTCCACTAACACAGTTACCTTAACCATTAAAACAAAGCCCGCTGCCGTCGAGTCAATTCTGACTCATAGAGACCCTTTAGGACAGAGTAGAACTGCCCTGTAGAGTTTCCAAGGAGCGCCTGCTGGATTCTAACTGACAACCTTTTGGTTAGTAGCCATAGCACTTAACCACTACGCCACCAGGGTTACATAAATAACTCACACATTCTGCGTTTTTTGCCAACCACAACCTCCCCCCAGGTATTTTCGTAAGCACGCTATGCTAATTTTCTTAACATGTTGCTGTAAAAAAAAAAAAAAAATTAAAGTAGCGTGCTTACAAAAATACCTGGGGGGGAGTGCGTTTAGCAAAATAACATAGGTGTGCAGAACTTGCTTAAAAATACAAAAACCCATTGCCGTGGAGTCAATTCTGACGCATAGCAACCCTACAGAACAGAGTAGAGCTGCCCCATAGGGTTTCCAAGGAGCGGCTGGTGGACTCAAACTGCTGACCTTTTGGTTAGCAGTCGAGCTCTTAACCACCACCACCACTAGGGCTCCAAAACACAGTTAAGTCTAAATTACTATTGGTAGTGTGCCTACAGAGTGCAGTGCAATTATTAAGAAAATAAGTTATAAGATACAGATGAATAGGGTTAAAAAAATAGTAACAACCCAGAAAATTCCAAATAATTTAATCACAATAAAGTCGGGGAGAAGGGGGAAAAGTAAAAGCATGTTACTGGTCTTGTCATGCTCAGGAAGAGAAGGAAGTTACAGATTCAGATTAATTGTCAATGTTGAGTCATATATATTTAACTATGTTTGTTAGAATTTTAAACATGATTTTCACTTAAAGATAGCACTTTACTCCCTTAAAATCTACCAAAAATTATACAAAGAAATTCCAAAAAAGAAAAAAATTGCAAATGTTCAATGAAAAAAGGCAATAGGCACAATTCAAAACAGCTATATAAACTTCTTGGTGCCAAGAACTACAAAAAGACATGTATAGGGCAAAGGAAAGAAGAGATTTTGTATGAGGGTACAAAACACAACATATTCAGATTAAAGCAGGATATAGAACCCCTATGATTTTCTTGAAAAATTTCAACAAAATCCAACCAAAAGAATCAAAATGAAGAAATCAGTCATAACAAAGGACTAATAAAAATAATAGTCTTGAGCACAAAGTCTATTTAATGTAGTTTTTTTTAATGGTTGGAATTACAGTTTCCTAAGAGACTGGATATGCTAAAAAAAAAACCTTGAAAAAGTAAAAATAATTTTATGACTAACTAAAATCAATGTGAGGAAAAAAAAGGAAGTTAAAAGTAAAAATATTCTCATTTCCTCATCGTTTTTAGCAGAGCAACAATAATAATACTATCTAAGGTGATTTTTTTTAAGATTAAAATCTCAAAGATTTTTATAATAATTTTTGAGAGAATTTTTTTTAGGAAATAATATCTTCAGTGGTGGCGAAATATTTATCTGAAGTTCACAAAACATTTATGTTTCTCTTCTGTTTATTTTTCTTCTGTGAACTACAATAAAATTAAATATAGTGCATTTTATTTTACGTGATATGTGTAGCATTTAATTTCTTTTTAAAAAATTAAATCCACCTGTTTATCTTTCTATAATTTCATACATTTACAGAATGTTTGAACTCCAAACTCTAGAGTGATATTCACCAAAAATTAACAGATATTATTTCTAAGTAACTAAATGTGATGTAAATTTTTTACTTTATTCTTCTTCTCTAATGCTTAAATTTTTTATACTACATGTACATCATTTTTTGTAGAAAAAAATTATTCTTAAAAAATAAACTTGAGGACTTCCAGGCAACATGGTGTTATACACAGAAGTACCACGCAGTCCCTCCAGAGCAAAGACCTGAAAACTAAGTTAAACAGAGACAAACGTCAATCCTGAAACCCTAAGCATCAAATGAAGAGATAAAGAACTCAGCCAAGCACCAAATGGAATAAGAAACTGACAGAGAACAGAGAGGAGAGATGTGTGCAGAGGTCCCATATTAGCTAATGCAGCAAAGATTTGCCATTTTGGACTCCTGTCGGAGATCAGCGAACAGGAAGTATGGGAAAGCAGCTTCACAGAGCTCCCAGCAGGAGACAGAACAACTACCCCAACACATCACAATCTCCCCCTGCCTTCCTGCCTACCTGTACAATGTAATGAACATCACCGCCCCAAGTAGCACAGGCACGGCCAAGCAGAACCTGCCCTGTGCTGATTCCCAGACCACCCTGTTGGCCTTAGTACATGCCACAAACAACCCATCCCAGCAACTCCCCTTCAGCTGGACCTGCCCTGCTGCACCATAGCGGAGTGACTGACCCTGATCATTGGACAAGAAAGTGAAAAGTATCATGCCCACAGACAAGCAAACAACAAAGAATGCACAGCCCGTCTGCTCAGACATAACCAAATAAAACAAAAAAGCAGGATGAAACAAAAAAATGTGCAATCAATAAATGAGAAAAATAAGTATTGAATGTCCCAAAGACAGCAGACAATATCAAAACATACAAAAAAAGGACAGGATGGTTCCAGGAGCCATCCAAAATAAAACACCAGATGACTTTCCAGTGGAAGAAAAGGCACTAGAACTACTTGATAGGGAATTCAAATCTTTAATATTCAGAGCTATCCAAGAGTTGAAGCAAAAAGCAGACAAAAATGAGGAAAAAATAGACAAATTCATGGAAAATACAGACAGAAAAATGGAAAAATTCAGGAAAATAATACAGGAACAAAATGCCAAAATAAATTCACAACTAGAAATCATACAAAAATAACAATTAGAAATCCAAAGGATACACAACAAGATTCAGAAATGGACAGTGTCATAGAAGGGCTAAGGAGCAAGTTTGAAGCCATGGAAGCCAGGGTCAGCACAATTGAAGACAAACACTTGGATACAACTCTATTTGAGGAAAAAATCAGAAAAAAGAACAAAAATGAAGAAACCCTGAGAACTATGTGGGATACAATCAAAAACAAAAATTTGTCAGTGATCAGAGTTCCAGAACAGGAAGAGAAAACAGAAAACATAGAGAGGATCATTGAAGAACTGCTGACAGAAAACTTCCCCAATATCAAGAAAGATGAAAAGCTGACCATCCAAGAAGCTCAACGAACCCCATATAGGATAGACTCCAAAACAAAATCACCAGGGCATATCATAATCACACTCGCTAAAACCAAAGACAAAGAAAGAATCCTGAGAGCAACTCAACAAAAACGAAAAATCACATACAGAGGAGAAACAATAAGACTAAGCTGGGATTATTTGGCCAAAACTATGCAGGCAAGAAGGCAATGGGATGCATATATAAAACCTTGAAAGAAAAAAATTGCCAACCAAGAATAATATATCCTGCAAAACTCTCGTTCAGATATGATGGTGAAATTAGGATATTTCCAGATAAACAGAAATTAAGGGACTATGTAAAAACCAAACCAAATTTACAAGACTTATTAAAGGAAGTCCTTTGGTCTAAGGACACAGGATCGTAGCAGCCAGATAACAGCTAGGAAATGAACCCTCAAGGACTATCCAAAACCAAAAGAATTACACCAGGGAACCAGAGAGGTTAATCTGTAAATGACCAACAACATCAGAATAATAAACGAGGGAATAAATGGTGTAGGTATAGAACCTTCTAATAGCGAAGAAGGCAAGGCGATACCAAGTAATAATAGACTGGTTCAAACCTAGAAAGACAAGGGTAAATTTCAAGGCAACCACAAAGAAAGTTAACAAACCTACTCAACAAAATAAAGAAGAAAAACATAAAGTCTCAGTAAAAACAAAAGAAAAGAAAAAAAAAAAACACAAACAAAAGGAATTCAGCACAGGAGAGTAAGAGGAACAAAGCAGACGTCAGGACCACAAAGAAAAGCACAACAAAATGACAGCAATAAACTCACACCTATCAATAATTACATTGAATGTAAATGGCATGAATGCATCCATAAAGAGACAGAGAGAGACAGAATGGATAAAAAAAACAGGATCCATCAATATGCTGTCTAAAGAGACACGACTTAGAAACAAAGATGTAAATTTATTAAAAATCAAAGGATGTAAAAAAACGTATCAAGCAAACAGCTACCAAAAAAGAACAGGAGTGGCAATACTAATCTCAGATAAAATACACTTTAAAAGAAAATCCACCATAAAAGACAAAGAAGAATACTAGACGGTGATTAAAGGGACCATCCATCATGAAAACATAACCATAATAAACATCTACGCACCCAATGACAGGGCTCCAAAATACATACAATAAACTCTAGCAGCACTGAAAAGAGAAATTGACAGTTTCACAATAATAGTAGGAGACTTCAACACACCACTCTCAGTAAAGGACAGAACATCTAGAAAGAAACTCAACAAAGACACAGAAGACCTAAAGGGCACAGTCAGCCAACTTGACCTCATAGACATATATAGAACACTCCACCCAACAGCTGCAAAGTAC
>NW_004443938.1:33680580-33681826 GCF_000243295.1 Trichechus manatus latirostris
ACTGGCCAGACTGACAAAAGAAAAACAGGAGAGGATGCAAATAACCAAAATAAGAAATGAAATGGAGTACATTACAACATACCCAACTGAAATAAAAAGGATCATCATAGAGTATTATGAAAAACTATATTCCAACAAATTTGAAAACCTAGAGAAAACATATAAATTTCTAGAAACACACTACCTACCCAAACTAACACAAAGTGATGTTGAAAATCTGAACAGACACATAACAAGAGAAGAGATTGAAAAAAAAAAAAAAACTCCCAACAAAAAAAAAAGCACTGGTCCAGATGGCTTCACTGGAGAATATTACCAAATATTCAGAGAACAGCTTATACCAGTACTACTCAAAATATTTCAGAACGTAGAAAAGGAAGCGACACTTCTGAATTCATTCTATGAAACCAGCATAACACTGATACCAAAACCAGGAAAAGACACCACAAAAAAAGAAATTACAGACCAAAATCTCTCAGGAATATAGATGTAAAAATTATCAACAAAATTCTAGCCAACAGAATTCAGCATCTTATTTAAAAAAAAGAATACATCATGACCAGGTAGGTTTCATACCAGCTATGCAAGGATGGTTCAACATTAGAAAATCAATCAACGTAATCCACCACATAAACAAAAGGAAAGAGAAGAATCAAGTGATCATCTCAATTGATGCAGAAAAGGCATTCGACAAAGTCCAACACCCATTCCTGATAAAAACTCTCAATAAAATATGTATACAAGGGAAATTTCTCAACATAATAAAGGGCATCTATGCAAAACTGATGGCCAACATCATTCTTAATGAGAGAGGCTGAATACGTTCCCCTTGAGAACAGGACAAAGACAAGGATGCTCTTTATCACCAATCCTATTTAACATTGTGCTGGAAGTTCTAGCTAGAGCAATAAGGCAAGAAAAAAGAAATAAAGGGCATCCAATTGGTAATGAAGGAGTTAAACTGTCCCTATTTGTGGATGATGTGCTACTATACATAGAAAACCCAAAAGACTCCACGAGAAAACTACTGGAACTAACAGGAAGATTCAACAGAGTAGCAGGATACAAGATAAACATACAAAAATCAGTTGGATTCCTATACACCAATAAAGAGAACGATGAAAAGGAAATCAGAAAAACAATACAATTTATAATAGCCCCTAAAAAAATAAAATACTTAGGAATAAATCTGACCAGGGATGTAAAAGACCTATACAAAGAAAACTACAAAACACTACTGCAAGAA
>NW_004443938.1:33682606-33703370 GCF_000243295.1 Trichechus manatus latirostris
AAAAATGGGCAAAGGAAACGAACAGACACTTCACCAAAGAAGACATTCAAGCAGCCAACAGACATATGAGGAAATGCTCGCGATCACTAGTCATTAGAGAAACGCAAATTAAAACTACAATGATATGCCATCTCACCCGGGCATTACTGGCACAAATCAAAAACACCGGAAATAACAAATGGTGGAGAGGCTGCTGGGAGACCGGAACTCTTATGCACTGCGGTGGGAGTGCATAATGATACAACCATTTTGGAAAATGATATGGCGCTTCCTTAGAAAGCTAGAAATAGAAATACCATATGATCCAGCAATCCCACTCCTAGGAATATATCCTAGAGCAGTAAGAGCCGTCACACGAATAGACATATGCACACCCATATTTACTGCAGCATTGTTCACAATAGGAAAAAGATGGAAACAACCTAGATGCCCATCAGCAGATGAATGAATAAACACACTATGGTACATACACACAATGGAGTATTACACAATGATAAAGAACAATGATGAACCTGCGAAGCATCTCATAACATGGATGAAACTGGAAGACATTATGCTGAGTGAAGTTAGTTAATCACAAAAGGACAAATATTGTATGAGACCTCTACTGTAAAAACTCATGAAAAAGTTTATACACAAAAAGAAACAATCTTCATTGGTTATGAGGGATGGGGGCGGGAGTACCAAGTAGACAATAGATAAGTGGTAACTTTGGTGAAGGGTAAGAGAGTACACAATACTGGGGAAGCAGCACAGCTTGTACAAGTCAAAGTCATGGAAGCTCTATAGACAGATAACAAACTCCCTGAAGGACTGAATTCTGGGTGGAGGGCTGTGGGGACCATGGTCTCAGGGAA
The DNA here is from genome assembly GCF_000243295.1 of Trichechus manatus latirostris. Lineage (NCBI taxonomy): Eukaryota > Metazoa > Chordata > Mammalia > Sirenia > Trichechidae > Trichechus > Trichechus manatus. Next base: position 33,683,464 of record NW_004443938.1, read on the forward strand.
CATCTAGCTCATTTGGCATAACATAGTTTATAAAGAAAATGTTGTACATTCTACTTTGGTGAATAGTGTCTGGGGTCTTAAAAGCCTGTGTGCAGCCATCTAAGATACTCCACTGGTCTCAAGAGAGAATGAAGAAAACAAGATACAAGAGAAAGATTAGTCCAAAGGACTAATGGACCACAACTACCATGGCCTCCACCAGACTGAGTCCAGTACAACTAGATGGTGCCCGGCTACCACCACTGACTGCTCTGACAGGGATCACAACAGAAGGTCCTGGACAGAGCTGGAGAAAAATGTAGAATAAAATTCTAACTCACAAGAAAAGGTCAGACTTATTGGCCTGACAGAGACTGGAGAAACCCCAAGATTACTGCCCCCAGACATTTAGTAAGAAGACACAATATTTGCTATTACCATTATTATTTGACCTTGTTATAAAATGACCTACCAGTAAAATAAAGCCTTCACAGATAGCTAAATACACTGTAAAGCTACAGCAAATAAACAGTGTGGTATATTTGCAGGCATATACAAATAGTAACAACAACAGTGATAAACATTTATGTGCTCACCATGTAGCTGGCTGCTCTAAACACGCACTTAATCCATACAGTAATTCTATGAAATAAATGAGGAGTCTGGCTCCAGGCCAAAATTATAAATGTGATCCTTCAGGCCAGACCACAGGCAATTTTAAAGTGGCCTGGCAGGCCTCACAGGGGAAAGCTGCCCTCCCCACAGCTGATCTGGTGCAGTCAGTGCACTGAAGTGTCTGGAGGGAGTTGCAGTCAAAGACTCAGTCCCCAACTCCCTTTACCCTGACCCTTACCCTACCCATCAGGCACTCCCACTCCGCACTCCCTGCCAACCAAGCTCATGAGCATTACTGCATTTCTTGCCCAGGTGCCTCAGTTTGGAGGTCTCCTTTTTGAGAGGCCTAGACCGAGACACTTGTCACGCACCTCCGCCTTGACTAAGATATTTTTCTTCACTAGGTTTCTACTTTTAGCCCTTCCCCCTCTATTCTTCCCCCACCTCACCAGCCTCCCCTGCCTCTGCCACTCCCTCCCCTCTACCACCCCCACTTCCATAAACAGCAGGAGCCTTTTGTTCAGAACTCCTTGGTAGTTTGACATCCACCTTCCCCCTCCCCCCCAACTAGCCCCGCAAGTCATCTGACTAACCCTCACTGGTTAGTTAATACCATTCCATGGGGGAAAAATAGAGCACTGGGGAGCTGGCAACTCTTTTTTTGGCTTCTTGCTTACACTTGCAGAAAGTGAATAAAGGCTTGATTGTTACTTTCAGCTTGGCTCATTGTCTTAATGGAGTACCTGGATACCTGGCAGTATGACAGTAACTAATATCTGCACTTTACAGCTGAGGAAACCGAGGCAGAGGCCAAAGACATTAAATAACTTTCCCCGGCCACAGAGTTCCTTTATTTACTCCAACAAACTACGCGTTACCGTCAAGTCAATTCCGACTCACAGTAACCACATGGTTTCAGAGTAGAAGTGTGTTCCATAGGGTTTTCATGGCTGTGACCTTTCAGAAGCAGATCTCCCTACCTTTCTTCCTAGGCACACCTGGGTGGGTTCAAATGACCAACCTTTCCTTCAGTTAGTAGCTCAGCACTTAATCATTTATACCCCCCACCCCAGGTACTTATCACTATAACAGAAGGCCCAGAAATACAGCAGAAATCAGTGTATAACTCAAATATAATTTCAAATCGGGTGACAGAATGAACATTTAATAAATGAGATTGGAACAAATGACTACCCATTTTGAAAAAAACATGAACTGTTCTAACTTTCATTGTTTTCTAGATAATTTTGTGTTTTAGTTTTTAATTGTGACTTGACTCAGGAGTTATTTGGAGAGTATTCTTTAATATTCACATAACTGCGATTTTTGGTTACCTTTTCTAAAATTACTTTTATGGATGTACAATTTTCATGCAATAAGTGCAACATTTTAGGTGTCCAGTTACACACAGTATAACTACCACCGCCATCAAGACATACAACAATCCCATGTTATGTTTTTGTTATTTAATTTAATGTCCTTTAATTACAATCAGAGAATACAGCCTGTAAAAAAAAAAAAGCTTTACTTTTTAAAATTAGTTGTGATTTTTCTTATGGCCAAAGAAACAAACATTTTAAAAATATTTAGATAAGGTGATTCAAGAAAAAAGAAAAAAAAGTGGGATTCTACCTTGCACCATACCCAAAATAAATTATTTTAAATTAATGATCTAAAAATTTCAACAACTATTAAAGGAAAAGGAGAAATATAGTATAATATTTTTCTAGTCTTGCTTTGGGGTAAAATCATTAAGAGATAAACCTGAAGTTATAAAGGAAAAAAGTGACCAAGTTGACTAAATTAAATTTAAAACATCTGGTCCAAAAGTACCATGAACAAAATTAAAAGACAATAAGAAAATATTCAAATCTGACACACAAAATATGTTAAGGATCTCATGCAGATCAGTATGAAAAAAGACTCTAACAACCTGAAAGAAAAGAATGTGCAAAGATTATGAATAGGCAATTCACAGAAGATGGAATACATATTATATAGCCATTAAAAAGATTGAAGTAGAAAAAAAGATTGAAGTAGATTTACTAGCACAGACATGGAAAGATACATAGTTTCATGAAAAATATGTTGAAGAGTATAATGTGATCTCAATTTATGAAATTTAAAAACTCAGTATGTGTGGATATATGCTTCTTTATGTTTGCGATGCATAGAAAAAGTATTGGAAGCAAAATGAGTAGAGGAATAGACTTGAAGATACATAGCAAAGGAAGATTTTTAAATCTTACTATTCAATTTCGTATTTTTGGATATTTTCCTACAATAAACTTGTATTACTTTTGTAATTTAAAAACAAGAAAAAAATAACTATATGTATATATAGGATAAGTACTACATACTGATACTATATATAATAGTTATTTACAGCACTTCAGGAGAATGAACTGCCTATCTACTCCTGTAAAGATTACAGCCTGGGAAACCCTATGGGGCAGTTCTTCTTTGTCCTATAGAGTTGCGATGAGTTGGAATCTACTTGACAGCACCCAACAACAAAGACAACAATATACAGTACTTAACTGATGCAAAGCATTATATTTTGTAATTTAAGAACTTTAAAACCATGAAAATTTGGAAATGGTTAATGGTAATGGTTGAACATAATAAATATAATGTCACTAAATTGCACATGTGAAGAATGTTGATATGGCAAGCAATTTGTTACATATATGTCTGCCACAATTAAAAAAATGAGAAAAAGAAAGAAAGAAAAACTTCAAAACCAATCCATTTTGGAGAGGGTGGAGTGATGGAGATTTTATCATTAGAAACGGGATGTAAATTTTAAGATTTTGTGTGTAAACATCAGCACCCAGAGAGACCCAGCTACAAAAAGGAAGAAAAAGAAAAAAAAAAAAAAAAAAAAATGAAAGTACCTAAGTAGTTACTCATAGAGCAATTTGGAAAATTCTTTAATAGATGTAAATATGCAAGTGCTTCCAGGCTTGACTATGGATTTGTGGGCTATGCAGTTTTAAACAAGTTTTGAACATAACCTATTTGTGCCTCAGATTCCTCATTCATAAAGTAGGTATAATAATTTTACTACTTCCTAATAGTGTTCTGGGTACTAAAGGAGATACCATGAAAAGGTGGCACCACGTAAGCAGTCAGCAGAAGTTTGCTACTATTACTTGAGGAGGCAGCAGAAGGTCATGATTCTTAGCCTTGGCTCTTGACAAAGACTACCTGAGTTTGAAACATTCTTGTGGGCCCTGGGCAAGAAGGAGGGTGAGAGGGACAGTAGAGCTAGCAGGTACATAAGATGGGCAGATACAGTCTCCTTCTACAGAAAATGGCCTCTTTCAAACCATGATGTCTTAAATTTGTTGTAGGCTTATATTCTGTGAAATACGCTGTTTATCTCTGAACAGATTCAGGGTCTCCTCAAGCAAACCTTCCATCTGGACACAACAGCTAAAAACTGCTGTAAGGAATAGAGAATCAGATACAGACTGCCAGGGCAGCAATTATTTTACCTTTGGGAACTGAAACTATTTTTACTCAAAAAGAAAGTTTGCAGATACAGCATTTTCACATTTGGCTTCATAATGCTACACACAAAAAATGATTTGTTATGGAAAACGTATAATAAAGTGGGTGCATATCAGTTGTCCTAGAAAAGCAACAGGAATACACTAGCCAATACACGTTTCAGTCCCTCTTTCTCTATCTTTCTCCCATCTCGGTTTATTGAACCTCCATTTTGTGACTAGATGAAGGAGATAAAAGGTTTAACATGACACAGTCCAGGCCCTCAAGGAGCTGACAGAAGAGTGAAAAAATGTAAGTATCTAAATAGTTAATCATAGAGCAATTTGGAAAATTCTTTAATAGATGTAAATATGCAAGTGCTTCCAGGCTTGACTATGGATTTATGGGCTATGCAGTTTTAAACAAGTTTTGAACGTAACCTATTTGTGCCTCAGGTTCCTCATTCATAAAGTAGGTATAATAATTTTACTACTTCCTAATAGTGTTCTGGGTACTAAAGGAGATACCATGAAAAGGTGGCACCAAGTAAGCAGTCAGCAGAAGTTTGCTACTATTACTTGAGGAGGCAGCAGAAGGTCATGATTCTTAGCCTCGGCTCTAGACAAAGATTACCTGAGTTTGAGACGTTCTTGTGGGACCTGGGCAAGTTACTACATTCAGTCTCAGGCTTCTCATCCAAAATCAGTGGAAGATAGTACCTGCCTCAGAGGTTGCTTGACAGATTGAATGAGATAATTCACATGAAGAACTTAGATCAGTAACTGGCACCTAAGAATCAATCGATGTTAGTCATTATCACTATCAAAATGTTTCAAAAGGAAATAACAACTCTGCCATCCTTAAACAGAAAACATTCTGAAGAGGAGGTGGTAGCATGAGAACTAGTCTTGAATAACCAACAGGAGTGCTCCAAGCAGGACAGGAAAAGGAAAGACACAGTAGGCCAAGGAAAGAGTATGAGCAAAGGCATAGAGAATTTAATAATGATGATGAAAATAACAATAATGATCATAATACAGCATGTTTAGAGAAAACGAGTAAAGATGTCCTATGAACTATAGGAAACATAAACTGGAGTGCCGCTGAGAAGTAGGAGCCAGAGAACTCTATGATCCATCAATGTATATGGGGTTGTTGAAGAAATCAGAGCAGAGCAAGAATGTGCAGTGTGAGCAGACCATAAATAGATCCTCTAAAAAAACAACCTCAGAGGGTAGGAGGAACCAGCAAAGGGAGCCCAAAAAAGAAACTCGAAGAGGTAGGAGTCAATGAAATAAAAGAGAACAAGAAGGGAAGGAGTTCAATGAGGGGCTGGCCAACTCTGTATAATGTTACATAAAAGGTCAAGTCAGATGCCAAGGGAAAGGTATGCCACTGACATGGCTAATTGGGAAGATGCTGGTGAAAGAGTCTTTTCAGTTGAGTGGTGTTGGTGGAAGCCAGACTGTAATGGGGTGAGGAATGAACGGGATATGAAGATACTAAGTATAGTCAAAGTATAGACTTCTTTCAAAAAGTTTAGTGATTAAAAAAATGAGGGAGACCAGACCCACAGAAACCAGAAGACTTCCATTTTTAAATATCCAAATATTTAAAATTCACATTAGCTAAGAAATGGTAAACTTTCCAAGAAATAAAAAAAAAAAAAAAAACTACAGGAAGACAATAAAGAAGAAAAAGAAACTTAATACTTGCTTAATGGGATTAGAGGATTAGGGTAACAGTAGGGGTTGAACAGAAAGTGAAAAGACAGAAAACTTAAAATGACAAAGAAATTAAGAATCCAAAAAAGAGGATAGAGGGAGATAAAGGACAATCTTGTGAACTTGTTGAAAGAACGAGAGTCAAGCTTAAACTGTGACAAAACAAAGTGCTCAAAATGAAACAAAACAAAAAAAAGCACTCCTATCTTTCTCTTGAGTCGGAATCGACTGGACAGCAACGGGTTTGGTTTTTGGTTTTTATCTTTCTCTTTGTAAAGAGATCGACTACTAACTGAAACATTGGCAGTTCAAAACCACCCGCGGCTCCACGGGAGAAAAATGTAGCAGTCTGGAAATCCTATGGGGTCACTATGAGTCAGAATCGACTCTACAGCAGTGGGTTTGGGTTTATCTTTCTCTTTACCCCTCAGACTGAGCCAGGGACAGAATGACTTCAGAAAATAGGGCCCTGCTTATAATTCTGACTCTTGGTTGGCAAAGGGGCCTCAGCTCTAAATTATGGGCAAATTGCTAGGCACGAAGTTCTGAGCTGGGACCTAGAGTGGATTGTCTCCAGCTGGTGGTAGTGTCCCCTTTAACCAGAGGCAGACTCCAGGTGTCTCCTGGGATATTCATCTACCTAAGGCAGTTTGGAAACCCTGGTGGTATAATGCTTAAGTGCTACAGCTGCTAACCAAAAGGTCAGCAGTTCAAATTCACCAAGTGCTCCTTGGAAACTCTATGGGGCAGTTCTACTCTGTCCTGCATGATTGCTACGAGTCGGAATCGACTCGACGGCAACAGGTTTGGTTTTTGGGTTTTTAAGGCAGTTTGCCAAGAAGTAGACCCCTCCTGAACAAGCCAACATATGTATTATGAGAGAAATCTAGTAAAAGGCTGCCAGACAATAAGAATATCGAATTTTAGGGTGAAAGAGAATATTGGATGATTTTGTCTGGAATATCCAGGAAAAAATCTGCCTTAGAATATGACCATCAGCTCTTGGAACATAGGCCAACAAGTGTTTTTAGAAAATGTGATGTCACTTTACTCGGTGCGGTTCTCAGTTGCCACATCTGTAGAATAAGGAAGATTAGATTAGTTTTAAGTCCCTCCAATTCTGAACATGATGAAATTGAGGGCTTCTCTTTTCCATTTCACAGGAATATATGTCCCTGGAACAACCTGATGCCCTATCTTCCTAAGCAGATTGTTAGCCCCAATTTTGTTTTGGTTTCCTCCTTTTGTCTAAAAGGAGTTAGAAAATGTGTTAAAAGATAAGACAGTTTTAGGACACCCTGGGTGAGGCCAGTTCTTCTCCAATCAGGAGGCTTTTATGTGGAAAAGGCCCCTCAGCGAGGCTGAGGCTACTGATTTGAAACAAACATTTTCATGAAACATTTTGTAAAGAAGAACTGGTTCTTACATGAAGAAATTAATGCCTACACCCCAGTGCAGTGGTTAATTCCTTCCTGAAACATTTTCTTGTTGCTAAGTAAACATAACCTAAGTGGGTTTGTTAGAGATAATTGCTAATATTCTCTGAACCTGGTGACTTGGGAAGAATAAAAGAGATGGAAATTACTAAGGATATAGAGGCAACAGTAAATGCAGGAATGGCCAGATTATATGAAACAACCAAGTGGATATTTTGTAAACCAGAACCTTTGAGAAATGATTTCTATACTAGTTTAAATTTCTATTTCTATTCTAGTTTTCACATGGACAGATTATTTCTCAGAATCTCTTGTGTACTTTTTGTATGTTAGAAGAGCTTTTCATATTGAAAGTAAATGTGACAAAAACTCACTTCTAAGTTATAATCACATTTAAATTGCAAATACATACTCCTTAGAGATAGGAGTATTTTATTTTAGTACAGGAGTTCATCTATTCTCACCATATTCTATTTCACTAACCTATTTCCTAGAAAGAGGGCAGTGGTGGGTCAGTGGTGGAATTCTTCAATTCCTTGCAGGAAATCCTAGTTCAATCCCCGGGCAACGTACCTCAGTCTGTCAGTGGATGCTTGCTTGTTGTTATGCTGCTGAATAGGTTTCAGCAGAGCTTCTAGGTGAAGATGGACTAGGAAGAAAGCCCTTGCTCATGGGGTTGTCATAAGTCGGGTGCTGACTCGATGGTAGCAGATAACATTTCATAAAAAAATCCATTGCCATCAAGTCGATTCTGACTCATAGCAACCCTATATGACGGGGTAGAACTGTCCCATAGGGTCTCCAAGGAGCGACTGGTGGACTCAAGCTGCCGACATCTTGTTAGCAACTGATCTCTTAACCAGCGTGCCACCAGGGCTCCATATTTCATAGAAGACCTACAACAGAGGGGTTAAGGGATTTGCTCCCAGTCAAACACATAGCAAAGGAGTGCCAGTTTTTATCCAGGAGCTCACAATTTGACACATATAGCTGATTTAGGTGTTGGTAGGCTGCCTGATGGACTGTGCATGTGCAGACCCCTCAGGACTCAGTGTTTCCAATCAGAGGGGTAGGACAAACTTTCTAGGTTAAAATGGATCTGGTCATGGTTGCTCTTTGAGCCATTTGGCTCACTCAGACATTGGAGCAACCCATGCTCTGAGTTAGCTCAGAGTTCCCATCAGCCAGCACACCTTGAAAAACAAGGCTGTCAGGTGTGAGGTGGGGCCTTCCTCTGCACACTTGGCTCTGTCCAAACCATTTGGGCCACTCTGCCACTCACTGCCCTTTCAGAAAAATTTCCCACTTAATTAACAAGCACGGCAGCAGAAACGCTGACCTGGAAGAGGGCAGTACTCTTAACAAACCTGCAAGGTTGTATATTCGGGCCAAAAGTCTAGTGTTTGTTTTGCCTCTGACTTCCTAGGGACCTCAAGCTACCAACAAAATAGCTCGGTGACTTAGTTTACCTACGCATGAAAAGATTTGCCTACTCCTCAGGTTGTGAAATAAAATGTCCTCAAGGGTTATGAGCTTCTACATCTGCATCATCTTTTCTCCAGCATTTAAAGCTGGTTACGTTAAATCCAGATGGGAACATGGAGCAAAACCAGAATTCAGATGAACCAGGTGGAAGTGAGTTGCTATCACTGTGTTACAGTGAGGCTGCTCCAAACTAAGTTACATTAGCAAGGAACAGCAGCCTGGACGACTTCCGTGAGATGCTGCACTTTCTGGTGGGAGTTTTTGTTTGTTGTCCTTGTTGAGTGAATCCTTAACAGAATACACTTGGGAGGTCAGTGTGAGACAAAGCAGGTTTGGCCTTTAATTTTTCTTATATTCTGATTACAGGGAAGAGTTTGAATCCAAAAGAATGTCACTGAGTGCAAACATAAACCTGGAGCTAGGCCCGTTGGGCGTGAATCTCCTGGGTTATTAATCTACAGCCTTCAATTTGTAAACACGCAGGAGACTGAGTCAGTAGAAAAAAAATAATAATTTTAAACATCTGTGGTATTCTTTCTGTTCCAGATTAATTACATTCTTTTTTTTTTCCTCATCCTTGCCAGAATTTGCAATCCTCTGATGTTAGGCTGGGAACATCATAAGTATTTTTCTGTGTGTTTATCACTTACGTCCCATGAAACTTTATCTCTGCCACGGTCTGTCTTTCATAATTTATTTTAGGTCCTAATTTTGTTCTTTTGCTCATCTGTCCTAGGCTTCTTGTTTTTACTTTTATACTGAGCAACATTTTCATTGAGTATTTAGTATTACTTTTAAGAGACATCTTGTTAATACACAGTCCCACACACATACACACATCATTCAATCAAAATGATGATATAAATGAAAATCCAAATGTGCTGTTTCATCATTTGGAGAGGTTGATAATTATTTTCAATCAGCTAGGATCGCTCTGCCAAGTCAAAGAGTTATTGAGAGCCAAATTTGTTAATAAACTGTGAGCAGCACTTTTCCGTGAGCAGTGCAGGATATCAGGGGAGGTGGCCTCAAAAGTTGAGTCCAGCTTTCACATCACCCCCTGGGGAAGTCAAGAGCCCCTTTCTTCTTGCCTCCCTACGACAATCTCCATTCTAAGACCCACGAATGTATGTTTGTTGACCTGAATCCTTGGCAGCTTGAAATGGAGGAGCATCACAAAGCTGTATTTTTCTAAAATTGACCGAGAACTGAAGGGGTCCTTGGTAACTCGTTAAAAAAAAAAGTTACCAGGCTGAGTCCAGTACAGCTAGATGGTGCCCGGCTACCACCACTGACTGCTCTGACCGGGATCACAGCCGAGGGTTCTGGACAGAGCTGGAGAAGGATGTAAAACAAAATTCTAATACACAAAAAAAAGACCGGATTTACTGACCTAGAAGAGACTGGAGAAACCCCGAGAGTATGGCCCCCAGACACCCTTTTAGCTCAGTAGTGAAGTCACTTCCGAGGTTCACCATTCAGCGGAGGATTGGACAGCCCCATAAAACAAAACAGGACTAATGAGGCACAGCAGTCCAGGGACAAGGACTAGAAGGCAGAAGAGGACAGGAAAGCTGGTGATAGGGAACCCAAGGTTGAGTAAGGACAATGTTGACATGTAGTGGGGTTGTTAACCATTGTCATAGGGCAACATGTGTACTAACTGTTTAATGAGAAACTGTTTTGTTCTGTAAACCTTCATCTAAAATGAGAATAGCAGCACAACTGGAAGAATGTAACTGATGTCACTGAATTGTGCATGTAGAAATTTCTGAAACAGTGTATCTTTGGCTATGTATATTTTCACCAAAAAAAAAGTCGAGAAGGGAGAGGGTTGTTAACCAATGTCATAAAACAATATGTGTACTGACTGCTTAATGAAAAACTATTTGTTCTGTAAACCTTCACCTAAAGTACAATAAAAAAAAAATTTTTTAAAAGTTACTGTCGAGTTGGCCCCCACTCATGGCAACCCCATGTGTGTCAGAGTAGAACTGTGCTCCGTAGGGCATTCAAAGCCGATTTTTTTGGAAGCAGATTGCCAGGCCTTTCTTCTGAGGCGCCTCTGGTGGACTCCAATCTTGAACCTTTCAGTTAACAGCTGAACCCATAGCCATTTGTACCACCCAGGGACTCCGGCAACTTGTAAAGCAATCATAATCTCTTCCTAGTCTATATTTAGAGTTTTCTCCCTTCTCTTGTTCCCGTCTCCAACACCAACGTCCTACTCCTTCTTGTGGCCCCATAGATCCCCTGTTTGGGGACCCTAGCTCCCTCTCCTCACTCTTGGCCCCAAGAGTTTCTGCTCAGGCCCCAACCTGTTCCTACTTCCCTCTTTTTCACTTCGCCAAACATCCAAGTTCTCAGCCAACTGCGGATTTCTTCTAACCTTGCTCCAATCCGTTGTATTCCCTGGAGCTTTCTCTCTGCAGGCTGAAGCAAGTGATGCCCTATCTATGCAGCAGCACACTTCCTTCCCCCTCTGTCTTAGTCATCTAGTGCTGCTACAACAGAAATACCCCAAGTGGATGGCTTTAACAAACAGAAATTTATTTTCTCACAGTTTAGGAGGCTAGAAATTCGAATTCAAGGTGCTAGCTCTAGGGGAAGTCTTTCTCTCTCTGTCAGCTCTGGGAGAAGGTTCTTGTCTCTTCAGCTTCTGTTTCCTGGTTCCTTGGAGATCTCCTTGTGGCTTGGCATCCATCTTCCCCCATCTCTGCTTGCCAAATCTACTCTTTTTACCTCTCATAAAAGATTAATTCAAGTCATACTCTGTGCTAAACCTGCCTCATTAACATAACAGAAAACTCATTCCCAAATGGGATTATAACCATAGGCATAGAGGTTAGGATTTACAGTACATATTTTGCGGACACAATTCAATCCATAACACACTCCTAATGACACATCTATGAGCTCTTTTTGTTTTGTGGGTTTTACTGAGAATCACTAAGGAGAAAATAACAAAAATAACCCACTTAGAGGAGATGCAAATGCTTAAGAACACTTACATAATTGCTTAATTGAGCAATGAACATTTCTTGATCACTCCCTACATGGCCAGTACTTGTCTCCAGGATCTAATAGTTACTGCTTCTGGGCTAAGCTTCTTACATGATCTTGGAAGCCCCACTGGTCACTTGCTTCCCTTGGCAAATAGCTCTCTAGCCTCTCTTTCTGTCAGCAATGACGGCAGAAAGAAAAGTGTGCATTGCTCTCTCCTTGGGTAATTTTTATTTCGCTACAGCTCTTTAGATGTGTAGCATATGTGTCAATGGTCTCCTACTACATAGGTATTAAGATGATAACATAAATTAAGTTTCACCTAAATCACAATTAAAAAAAAGAAAAAGAAATAAATTAAGTTAAAACATACACACACGACACGCACACACAGAGGCACAAAATCTGACTCTAAGAGTAAAGTTACTTGACAGTGAGACTATTTTGAAAAACTTCAGATGTATCAAGTTAAGGTGAGGTCATACTGGATTAGGGTGGGCCCTAAATTTAATACGACTACTGACCTTATAAAAAGAGGGAAATCTGGACACAGACACATATAGAGGGAAGACAGCCATGTGACAACAGAAGCAGAAATCGGAGTGATGCAGTTACAAGCCAAGGAATGCCAAAGATTGCCAGGAACCACCAGAAGCTTGGAAGAGGCAAGGAAGGATTCGTTCCTACAGCTTTCAGAGTGAGCGCAGCCTTGCCGACACTTGATGCAGACTTCCAGTTTCCAGAGGAGCCCTGGTGGCCCAGTGGTTAAGAGCTTGACTGCTAACCAAAAGGTCAGCAGTTCAAATCTACCAGCTGCTCCTTGGAAACACTATGGGGCAGCTCTACTCTGTCCTATAGGGCTGCTATGAGTCAGAATTGACTCGATGGCAACAGGGCAAAGGACAGTCTCCACAACTGTGAGAGAATAAATTTAAGTTGTTTTAATCCACCTAGTTAATGGTACTTTGTTACAGCCACCCTATAAAATAAATACAGTAGCTAAAAGCAGGGACTCCAGAACCAGGATGCCAGGATTTATGATATTGGGCAAGTTACTTAGTTTATCTGTGCGTTAGTTTCTTTATTGGTAAAATGGGGATGTTAATATTATATTTCTTGGAATCTAAGCTGTCCTCCATTGCAAAACATACCATTATTTTCTGTTCCGTTATGAAATTTTAAAATGCTGCCAATTAAATTTTGATATGCCATCAAGAAGAGTAAGATAACTTCCAATATCATAGATGTTAAAATGGAGCAGAAAATGTGTTTAGAATCGATGAAAAACGGCAGTACCGACCTCATAGTGTTGTGAAGATCAGATGAGCCAATCTACGTAAAGTGCTTAGAATGGGGCCTGGTGTCTGGTAAGAGCTACGACAAACTTTGCTGTTATAGTATCATTATTATTACAAAGAGGTTAATAAAAATAAAAAAGAAATGCAAAATATTTGGCTCGAAAATTTAGAAGTCAAATTTCCTCAGAAGACCTAAATGTAAACTAAAGTGATTCTAACATTTTGCAAGCTATTTTTCTCATAACCACGTGGGCCTCAGGGACGGCAGTAGTAAAGAAATGGAGGGGTTATGGGTTGGGGTAAGCTAGATGTCTTAGTTTCTTAGGGCTGCCATAACAAAATACCACACACCAGGTAAATTATAAGAAAGAAATTTACTGTCTCACAATTCTGGAGGCTGGGAGTCTGAGATCAGGGTGTCAGCCATCTTGATTCTGTCTGAGATTTTAAAAGAGAATTTGTTTCATGCCTCTCTCCTACCTTTTGATAGCTCCAAGCATTCCTTGGCTTGCAGTTGCCGCATCATATGGCACCCTTCCTCTGTCTCCTTATTTCTGTGTATCTTCTCTTTTATAAGGACACCAGTCATTTAGGATGAGGACCCACCTTATTCCAGTATGACCTCATGTTAACCTGACTAATAACATCTTCCAAGACCCTATTTCGAAACAGGGTCACGGTCACAGGTACAGGAGTTAGAACTTCAGCGTATCTTTTTTGGGAGAAACAATTCAATCCATAACAGGTGGAGAGAAGGCCAAGCAAGAGAAATCTTCAACCACTTGAATCAAAACTCAACCAAAGCAGCTCCATTTTTATCAACTGAATGCAATGCGTTCAATTGAGGCTATATTTTAATTGCGTTCGTGTGCTTGACAAGTATACATAGGTTGTGCCTAGCCAGCATTCACACCTAGGTTGTTAGGGATCTTGGCAGCTACACAGCACTGATATTTCCCTATAAACCAAAAACCAAACCAGTTGCTGTAGAGTCTATTCTGACTCATGACAAACCAATGTGTTGCAGGATAAAATTGTGCTCCATATAATTTTCAAGGCTTTTCAAAAGCAGATCACCAGGACTTTCTTCCAAAAGTGGGCGGGTTCAAAACACCAACCTTTCAGTTAGTAGCTGAGCACTTAACTATTTTCACCATCCAGGGACTCCTGATATTTCCCGGTAACGGTAAAGTAATTCTCATTCAAATGAACTGATTCTGGGACCCAGAAAATGCTCTCGTTCATCAGTAGGCAGCCTAAGTCGTCTCCTCAGGCAGGGCCCTCTGCCAGGCCATATCCATCACCCCTATGACATTACTGTCTTGACTGAAGCTGTTTAAATTTTCAAGTCCAGTAAGCAAGGGCTATGGCAAGAAATTTAAATGCGATAGCAAAGTTTATACCCTAAACGTTTCTCTAATGGTTCCCTCAGCAACAGCTCTTACTTTTTACGACCTACCTTGGCTACACACTGCTTTAGCGATCATTTGTCAGACGGATTTCCAGAACAGCTCAGATCCCTCTCAGTACCAAACATTCTACACAGGAGCTGAAGTAGAAAAAAAAAAAAACATATTTCTGAACAGAGGTTTAAAATGTCCTTAAATTTATTCACAGTTTCCCTTGAGGTCCAGGTCAATGAAATACGTATATATATGAAATTAAGTGGGGAAACAAAGAAACTACAAAAAGCTAATGCACTGTGTGTGATTCCAACTATGTAACAGATACACACACATAAGGAAAATAATAACTGAAAGTGAAAATTGTTGTACTGGTGAATTGTCAAAGCAGGAGATGAAAAAATAATTTTATATTTTTGTTTGATATCGTATATATGTTTTTTTTTTAACTAAAAATGCCAAAAAACCTCTCATACATTCATTCAACAAATGTTTATTATACATATAACCTGTGTTTACCCTAATTTACTCCACCTTACCCTCATATTTTCTTTACCTATCTTACCCCTCAGGTATTTAATCAGTCCTCTAATATCTGCACCTTATGTGTATATGCTTGACCTCCCAACCTGACTTTTTCAGGACAACCCAAACCAAACTAAACCCGTTGCCGCCGAGTCAATTCCAACTCATGGCGACCCTATAGGACAGAGTAGAACTGCCCCGTAGGGTTTCCAAGGAGCAGTTGGTGAATTTGAACTGCTGATCTTTTGGTTAGCAGCCAAGCTCTTAACCACTGCACCACCAGGGCCCCTGTTTATTTTTCTCCTGTAAACCTCAGCTACTCCCCCTCTATAGATAGCATAATACTTGAGTTACATAAATCAAATTCAGGCTTACAAATTCAGCTACAGTAAAAACCTGCAAAAGCCGTTAACTGTAAGGCAGAAACTTGTCAGAGAAGGAAAACTCAGGAGTTTCAAGGAGTGATAAAAAAGTGGTAAGACTGTACCCTGTCAAAGGTGGAAAACTTGTGAGACCCGGAAAAACAAAGAAGTCCATTTGAGTTCTGGCTTTGTAGATTTCGCTGTAATATACAAGATGAATTACAGAGAAGAATCCCCATGCTTTTCCCCACTAGAACTGGTGGTCCCCAAGCCAACCATAGGAACATCTGAACTCCAGGGCCACTGTTTCACAAAGGATGGTGATATTCATTTAGGATAAGAATAGGTGCATCAACCAAGGTCCAATTAGAGAAGCAAAGCCATGTTGAGTGATGTAGAACAAGGAATTTATTACAGGGTTTAGACTTTGTTATGGATTGGATTGTGTCTCCCACAAAGGTATGTTGAAGTTCTAACTCCTGTACCTGTAAATATAGCTGCTTAGAAATGGGGGTTTCCTTTTGTTACATTAATGAGGTCATACTGGGGTAGAATAGGTCCAGAACCTAATCACTTCTTAGTGGTGTCTTATAAAAAGGGCTGAATAGACACACAGAGACGCACACACAGGGAAAAGAGACTATGTGAGGATTCATCTACAAGCCAAAGAATGCCCAGGCTACCAACAAGGAAGGACTTTCCCCTACAGTCAATGCCCTGATTTGGATTTCTAGCCCTCAAAACTATGAGACAATAAATTTCTGTTCTTTAAAGCCACCTACTTGTGGTAATTTGTTATAGCAGCCCTAGAAAAATAAGACAGGCTTTATGCAAACATTGGAACTGGTGAAAAAGTCAGTGCAAGACTGTTGCTTCTCTGTCTGGTGTTGGGCCTGAAGTTGCTGTGGGCCTAGGCCAACAGTCAGGAAGCAATGCTGGACGTGGAGTAGGGGAGAGCAAGGATGAACTAGAACCTGAGAGAATGAACTGGAACCCTTGAGGACAAATTGTAACTTGCATCTGTCTGTCTTTCATCACCTTCATCCTCAAAGATGTGGGAGACCTGCAGAAGAAGCCATTACACTTGGTCATGGTCTTGCATATACATCAGGCTCAGGACTCAGAGAAGCTGAAGGAGGATCAGTGATTTCTGGAGGAGCAGTGGCCCCAATGGCCCACAAGTGAACTAGCAGATAAGCGTCAACCTGCCATTGTGTCTGGAGTCCTACACTGACCTTCAGTGAGTAAAATCTGACTACTGCTTCACTTCCACCTTCCTAATCTCATTCAAATGTCTCTTGTGCTTACCTGGAACTATACAAGGAAAGGAGTTATGGGAAACATAGTTCCAGTTTAGCTAAAATTGACACAGTACAAATCACACCTTAGGCCTCTCCACTTCCCTCCCTAAGATGAGTCTGTAGAAACAATATCTACATAATCCTAAATGCACTTTAATCCTAGGGTTAGCATGCTGTTCTTGAGGTCCTAAAATTCCCATAAGGCTTGCTTAAGGGTCTCATTCCTATCCCTAAATTAGGAATGAAGGATAAAATCTAATGGGAGATTCTTATAGAAAAAGGGTAGAAATTAAACCTTGGAATTGGATACTATACAAAATTACAATAAAGACTACCTCTTCTATTGCATGAAAAGCAATTACCCACAATGTACATTATTTTCCAAATTCCTTCATCTTCCCTGTTCCTCCCTCCTCAAAAAGAGAGAAGTGGGGGGGGAGGCGGGGCCAAGATGTTGGAGTAGTCAGATGCTTCCGGTGGACCCTCTTACAACAAAGACCCTAAAAAACAAGTGAATCAATTATATATGACAATCTAGGAGCCCTGAACACCAAAGGCAAAGTTGAGGAAGCAGACTGAGTGACGGGGACAGAGAGACGGCTCGGAAGCAGCAAGGAATTGACAGACCTGACCCAGCAAGAGCCTGAGCCCTTCAGGCCTGATCAGCTCATGGGTGAGCGGTAAGGCAGGCAAGCAGCAGTGCTCGGGAGGCATATTCCGCACCAGAAGAGACTCAGCAGCAGAGAGTCTACTTGGCCACCCAGAACCAGTGACAAGCAGCCCTCGATCGGTGAAAGATGAGTACTTGTGTCCAGCCTACCGCACCGATCAAAAACATCCCCCTTAGGGAAAAACCTCTTTCCCATTTACCTCCCTGCTACCTGCTCTGCACTGGGTCCTGGACCGGCTTCAGGAATTCCTGAGTCCCCTGGTCTGGAAGTAGGATCTGCCACAAACCCTGAACAATTCTCCCAGCCTTGAAAAGTGAACAAATTAACAAACAGGGGAAAAAATACACTGCCGGCTACCCCTAAGCCAGGAACTCAGGGTAGGAACAGCTCCTTTGCCTAGGCACTGGCATAAAGGATCCACGGACTCTGAGTGCCTTTCCCCCTGCATAGACTTGTGTGGGCCCATTTCAACAGTGTAGGCCTTCATTACTGCAGTACAACAGGGTATATACCTGAAGTCTAACTTCAACTGTTTCAGCTGTGAAGTGGCAGATTTGTGATATTTGACACCGCTCTGCCCATTAAGCAGAATCTTCACCTACCCACATCAGAGGCCTGAGGATTGCTGGCTCCACCTACACCACCTAGCCACCTGCGATAGGGGCCCAAAAGTAAGTGGTGACCCTCAGTCCTTACAGCCAACAGCACTGGGTGCTCATAGTCTGGCTGCAAAACCCACCCACCTACGCACTCTAGGGAACAGGGACATGCTTCTCTCCTGGACATGTGGGGGTGGCTGTCAGCCCCCTGCCTTGCTCAGAGTGTGTCCCCCTGCTGCAGCCAGATGCCTGTACCTAAACCAATCACCCATGCCTGTCTAGGACTGTAGGTGAGAGCCTGCACCACACACTTGGTGGCTATCTACCTAGGCACCTGAGCTGAATCCATACAGGAGGAGTGGGTGGACTCCTGAGCTCACATACCTAGTAACAGATCTAACCTGGTGACAGGACATTAGAGCTTCAAAGGTGCCAGTAATCAAACTAGCTCACATGAGCAGCCTATTCGGGCATATCAAAACAAAACAAGAACCTAGGACACAGTAAGCAAATATAAAATAAATAAATATAATAACTTATTGATGGCTCGGAGACAACAGTCAATAACAAATCACATAAACAGGCAGTCCATGATGGCTTCAGCAAGCTCCCAAAAAAAAGAATCTAGAAATTTTCCAAAGGAGGAAAATTTCTTGGAATTACTGGAGGCAGAATACAAAAGATTAATATACGGGAAGGAAGTTAAGCAAAACGCAGAACACGCGATAAAGGAAATTAAAAAGATTAGCGAAGAGCATAATGACAAATTTAACAGGCTGCAAGAATCCATAGAGAGAGAGCAATCAAAAATCCAGAAGATTAACAATAAGATGTCAGAATTAATAACTCAATAGAAAGTCATAGAAGCAGAATTGAGGCAATGAAAGTCAGAATTAGTGAAACTGAAGATAAAGCACTTGACACCAACTTATTTGAGGAAAAATCAGATAAGAGAATTAAAAAAAAAATGAAGAAACCATAAGAATTATGTGGGATTCTATTAAGAGGAATAACCTATGAGTGATTAGAGTACCAGAACAGGCGGGATAACAGAAAATACAGAGAATTGTTGAAGATTTGTTGGCAGAAAACTTCCCTGATATCATGAGAGATGACAAGATATCTATCCAAGATGCTCATTGAACCCCACATAAGGTAGATCCCAAAAGAAAGTCACCAAGAGTTATTATAATCAAACTTACCAAAATCAAAGATAAAGGGAGAATTTTAAGAGTGGCTGGGGATAAACAAAAAGTCATCTACAAAGAAGAGTCAATAAGAATAAGAGACTACTCAGCAGAAACCATGCAGGCAAGAGGGCAGGGGGATGACATTTAGAAGGAAAAAAATTGCCAACCAAGAATTATATATCCAGTAAAACTGTCTCTCAAATATGATGGTGAAATTAGGGCATTTCCAGATAAAGAGAAGTTTAGGGAATTTGCAAAAACCAAAACACAATTGCAAGAAATACTAAAAGGAGTCCTCCGGTTAGAAAATCAGTAACATCAGATAACAACCCAAGAGTAGAACACCAGACAGAGCAACCAGATATCAACCCAGATAGGGAAGTCGAAAAAATAAACCAAAGCTAAAACACTTAAAATAGGGAAACAGATGTCAATATGTAAAAGATGACAACATTAAAACAAAAAAGAGGGACTTAAAAAATGTTGACATAGATTTTTAATACAGAGAGGAAGTCAAGGCGATATAAAAAAATAAAAGACTGGTATAAACTTAGAAAAATACTGGTAAATATTAAGGTAACCACGAAGGAAACTAACAAACCTACACATCAAAATAAAAAACAAGAAAAATATAAAGATTTAGCAAATACAAAATAAACAACAATGAAAAAGATGAAAAGAAAATACATAAGGAAAAATGACTCAGCACAAAAAATTAAGTAAAACAAAGAAACTGTCAACAACACACAAAAAAAGACATCAAAATGACAGCACCAAACTCATACCTATCAATAATTATACTGAATGTAAACAGACTAAAT
>NW_004443938.1:33704925-33772526 GCF_000243295.1 Trichechus manatus latirostris
CAACATTAGAAAAACAATCAATGTAATCCATCACATAAATAAAACAAAAGACAAGAACCACATGATCTTATCAATCTATGCAGAAAAGGCACTTGACAAAGTCCAACGCCCATTCATAATAAAAATTCTCAACAAAATAGGAATAGAAGGGAAATTCTTCAGTATAATTAAAGGCATTTAAAGAAAGCGAACAGCTAACATCATCCTAAATGGAGAGCCTTTGAAAGCATTCCCCTTCAGAACGGGAACCAGACAAGGATACCCTTTATCACCACTCTTATTCAACATTGTGCTGGAGGTCCTAGCCATTGCAATTAGGCTAGAAAAAGAAATAAAGGGCATCCAAACTGGTAGGGAAAAAGTCAAAGTATCTCTGTTGCAGATGAGATGATCTTATACACAGAAAACCCCAAAGAATCCACAAGAAAACTACTGGAACTAATAGATGATTACAGCAAAGTTTCAGGATACAAGATAAACATACAAAAATCAGCTGGATTCCTTTACACCAACAAAGAGAACCTCGAAGAGAAAAATCACCAAATCAATACCATTTACAATAGCCCCCAAGAAGAGAAAATACTTAGGAATAAATCTAACCAGAGACGTAAAAGACTTATACAATGAAAACTACAAGACACTACTGCAAGAAACCAAAAGAGACCTGAATAAGTAGAAAAACATACTTGCTCATGGATAGGAAGACTAAACATTGTAAAAATGTCAATTCTACCCAAAGCCATCTACAGATACAATGCAATCCCAATCCAAATTCCACTAGAATTTTTTAATGAGATGGAGAAACAAATCACCAACTTCATATGGAAAGGGAAGAGGCCCCGAATAAATAAAGCACTACTCAAGAAGAAGAACAAAGTGGGAGGACTCACACTACCTGATTTTAGAACCTATTATACCACCATGGTAGTGAAAACAGCCTGGTACTGGTGCAACAACAGACACATAGACCAATGGAACAGAATTGAGAATCCAGACATAAATTCATCCACCTGTGAGCAGCTGATATTTGACAAAGGCCCAAAGTCCATTAATTGGGGAAAAAACAGTCTCTTTAATAAATGGTGCTGGCATAACTGGATATCCATCTGCAAAAACCTGAAGCAAGACCCATACTCACACCATATACAAAAACTAACTCAAAATGGGTCAAAGACTTAAATATAAAATCGAAAACGGTAAAGATCATGGAAGAAAACATAGGGACAATGCTAGGAGACCTAATATATGGCATAAACACAATATGAACCATAAGTAACAATGCTCAACCACCAGAAGAGACACTAGATAACTGGTAGTTCCTAAAAATCAAACACTTATGCTCATCAAAAGACTTCATCAAAAGAGTCAAAAGACAATTTACAGATTGGGAAAAAGTTTTGGCTACAACAAATCCGATCAGCATCTAATCTCTAAAATCTACAAGATACTGCAAAACCTAAACAACAAAAAGAAAAATAACCCAATTAAAAAATGGGCAAAGGATATGAAGAGGCACTTCACCAAAGAAGATATTCAAGTGGCTAACAGACAGATGAAGAAATGCTCATTAGCCATTAGAGTAATGCAGATCAAAACCACAATGAGATATCATCTCACCCCAACAAGGCTAGCATTAATCCAAAAAACACAAAATAATAAATGCTGGAGAGGTTGGGAAGAGACTGGAACATTTATACACTGTTGGTGGCAATGTAAAATGGTGCAACCACTTTAGAAATCGATTTGGCACTTCCTTAAAAAGCTAGTAATAGAAGTAACATACAATCCAGCTATCCCACTCCTTGGAATATATCCTAGAGAAATAAGAGCCATCACATGAGTAGATATATGCGCACCCATGTTCATTGCAGCACTGTTCACAATTGCAAAAAGATGGAAACAACCTAGGTGCCCATCAAGAGACGAATGGATAAACAAATTATGGTATATCCACACGATGGAATACTACACAGTGATAAAGAACAACGATGAAGAGGTGAAACATCTTATAACATGGAGGAAACCAGAGGGCATTATGCTGAGTGAATTTAGTCAGTCACAGAAGGACAAATATTGTATAAGACCACTATTATAAGAACTTAATAAAAGGATTAAACACAGAAGAAAACATTCTTTGATGGTTACGTGGTTGGGGAGGGAAGGTGAGAGTTATTTACTAACTAGATAGTAGATAAGAATTATCTTAAGTGCAGAGAAGGACAGCACACACTCCAGGGGAAGTCAGCACAACTGGACTTAAACCAAAGCTAAGAAGTTTCCTGAATACAATCAAACACTTCGAGGGACAGAGTAGCAGGGGTAGGGGTCTGGGGACCATGCTTTCAGGGGACATCTAGGTCAACTGGCATAACAAATCTTATTAAGAAAATGTTCTGCATCCTATTTTGGTGAGTGGCATCTGGGCTCTTAAAAGCTTGCAAGCGGCCATGTAAGATGCATCAATTGGTCCCAACCACCTGGAGTAAAGGAGTATGCAGAACACCAAAGACACAAGGAAAGTATTAGCCCAAGAGACAGAAAGGGCCACATAAACCAGAGATTTCATTAGCCTGAGACCAGAAGAACTTTATGGTGCCCAGCTACCGCCAATGACTGCCCTGACAGGGAACACAATAGAGAGTCCCTGATGGAGCAGGAGAAAGGTGGGGTGCAGAAATCAAATTCTAGTAAGAAGACCAGACTTAATGGTCTGACTGAGACTGGAGGAACCCCAGAAAGCATGGCCCCTGCATTCTCTATCAGCCCAGAGCTAAAACAATGTCCGAGGCCAACTCTTCAGACAGGAATTTGACTGGACTGTGGGACATAAAGTGATACTTGTGAGGAATATGCCTCTTAGCTCAAGTAGAAACAAGAGACTAAACAGACAGCTTCTGTCCGGAGGTGAGATGGGAAGGCAGAGAGGGTTAGGAGCTGGTTGAAAGGACATGGGGAATCAGGGGTGGAAAGGAGAAGTGTGCTGTCACAATATGGGGAGAGCAATTAGGGTCACGAAAAAATGTGTGTATAAATTGTTGTATGGGAGACTAACTTGAAATGAAAACTTCATTTAAACTGTAACAATAAACAAAAAAAAAAAAAAAAGAGAGAAGTGTGGAAGGGGGAGGAGGTTGTCCTTTACATAAAACCCCATTCATGTATTCATTCATTCACAAGAAAACATTCTATTTCATCAAACACGTACAGAGTACCTAACTCTTTCTTCACATCAGCTAGGCACAGTGCTAAACAATATCCTACATGATATTGAGGGAAGATCAGGACAAAGGTCAGATTCAGTTCTCAATATGTTAGAACAGAAAGCTTCTATGCAACAGCCTTGCACTGAAGCCAAATTCTGGCCATTTGATCCTGGTCATGGGCAAGGGCAAATGGAGGCAACTAGCACAAAGGAACATTCTCTCAGAAATAAGATGGTCCCACAGAAGTCCCACTACCGTAGTGCACATGAGGCCCTAAGATTAAAAATCATGTGCAAATGTCCACCAGAAAGCTAGAGAACACCAAACTAGAAGCATCATCATCATCATCATCACTGTCATGACCACTGCTACCTACACAATCTGCAAATAGCATGACTTTTGTTTTATACACAGACATGGAGTCCAGCCAAATACCTCTGTGGGCTAGAGCAACTGAAGATCTTAAAACCCAGTCAACAGTGGTTGAGTGGTTGGATGAGAGCCAAGAAATCTTGTAAAAAAGAACACTGTGTTGTATTGGTGAAGACCATTGGTGTGCCTCTTCCCTTTCCAGAAGTCAGGCTGGCGATCATTATTTTGGAAACATGACATTTTTCACGTTCGTGAATTGGGTTGGGTTTTATTTTGCTGGTGTTGGTTCCCGTGTAATGATTACTCACATACATCTGACTAATCACCTCTCAAATTCAAAGCCCAGGGCCTCCTGTCAGAATTTTGAGGATTTATTTTCTTCACCGTAGAGGCTTCATCAAGAGTTGCCTGTTAGAACCAGTTGAGTGACCACCGCTGACTGCTTGTTCACAATTGCCCCACAGTCCTTTCTGCCACTTCTCAAAGTCCAGGTGCATCCCTGAGCCTTGGAAAGTCTGATTCCACAGTGGTATATTTAGTTGAAGTAAGTTGAGAAAATGTATCTTCCATCTGGATAGAGTAGCACAGTAGCATTCATCCTATTAATTCCAGTACAGCTTACTTTACTTTATCTGCTTTATTCTAAAATAGCTATTCTGAGACTTGCTCTGAGGTGGATCATACATTTTCCTACGCAAGTTAATGAGTAACGCTAAAAACGTGCCTCGTAATGGATTCTTACTTGGTATTAAAGAAACACAATCAAGGGAAAGGGGCCATATTGAAATATTCTCATAAATTCCAGTCCTTGCTTTTAGTTTTTCAGTTATTTCTCCATAGCAAACCAATAGGTATTAAATGTGTGTCTGTTAAGTGATAACAATTTCTTCAAGTCAAGTAAAAATGTCATCATTTCAAAATTTCATTAAACAACAAGCAGCTGACTTTTAAATTTCTCTAATTTTTATTAATGGTTGTGGTGATATATAACTTATGTTCATTAGTATAAAATAGATTCATTTAGCTCATCAGTATTTTACACATTTATAAATTTTATAAAATTGAATATTCCTTTAGTTGCTTTTCTGCTATGCCTCACTAGAGAATAAAAATTCTACTTTTGAAAAATTATATTTACTTAATGGTCCTTCCCTCCAGTCTTATACTTTTCACACACAAAAATCATCCTAAATAGTAAAACATATACATTCAGAATTTGAAAACATGTGTCACAATGAAGAAGTAATCACATTTACATCTTTTAAATATAATAAAAATATAATATCTACTGTCACTAAGAACTTTCTATATGCCAGGCACTGTGCACATGTTATCCCCTTTAATTCTGGTAACACTCTGTCTTAGTTATCCAGTGCTCTTATAACAGAAATACCACAAGTGGATGGCTTTAACAAAGAAAAATTTATTCTCTCACGGTTTAGGAGGCTAGAAGTCAGTCCAAATTCAGGGCACCATTTCTAGGAGAAGACTCTCTCTCTGTCGGCTCTGGGGTAAGTTCCTTGTGATCAATCTTCACCTGGTCTAGGAGCTTCTTAGTGTAGGGACCCAGAGTCCAAAGGAGGATCTCTGCTCCTGGTACTTCTTTCTTGGTGGTATGAGGTCCCTCTCCTCTCTGCTCAATTTTCTTTTATACCTCATAACAGATTGACTCAAGATACAACTTAGTCCTATAGATTGTGTCCTACCTCACTAACATAACTGCCTCTAATCTTGCCTCATTAAAATTCGAGGGTAGGATTTACAACACATAGGATAATCCCATCATATCACAAAATGGTAGACAACCACACAATACTGGGAATCATGGCCTAGCCAAGCTGACACACATTTTGGGAGGCACAATTCAATCCATGACACACTCCTTTGTGTAAGTACTTCTTGTGGATTAAATTGTGTCCTTCCAAAATATGTATTGAAGCCCTGGCTCCTGTGCCTTAGAATGTAATCATAATCACTTTTGACTTATAAAAAGAGTGAAATAGACACAGACACACACAGGGGGGAGATGCCATACAAATACAATCACACACGGCAGATGCATCTGTAAGCCCAGGAACACCAGCTACTAGAAATTGAAATAGGCAAAGAAGAACTTCTCCTAGGGCCAACCCCTGAATTTAGACCCTGTGTACAACAGAATAAACACTGCCCCGCCCCACACATCCTCACAATCGTTGTTATGCTTGAGCCCATCGTTGCAGCCACTGTGTCAACCCATCTCATTGAAAATCTTCCTCTTTTTCTGCTGACCCTCTACTTTACCAAGCATGATGTCCTTCTCCAGGGACTGGTCCCTCCTGATAACATGTCCAAAATATGTGAGATGAAGTCTCACCATCATTGCTTCTAAGGAGCATTCTGGTTGTATTTCTTCCAAAACAGATTTGTTCATTCTTCTGGCAGTCCATGGTATATTCAATATTCTTTACCAACACCATAATTCAAAGGCATCAATTCTTCTTTGGTCTTCCTTATTTATTGTCCATCTTTCACATGCATGTAAGACGATTGAAAAATACCATGGCTTGGGTCAAGTGCACCTTAGTCCTCAAAGTGACATCTTTGATTTTTAACACTTATTAAAGAGATCTTTTGCAGCAGATTTTCCAAATGCAATACTTAGATTTTTTGACTGCTGCTTCCATGGGCATTGATAGGATCCGAGTGAAATAAAATCTTTGACAACTTCAATCTTTTCTCTGTTTATCATAATTTTGCTTTTTGGTCCAGTTGTAAGGATTTTTGTTTTCTTTATGTTGAGGTGCAATCCATATTGAAGGCTATTGTCTTTGATCTTCACAGTAAGTGCTTCAAGTCCTCTTCAATTTAGCAAGCAAGTTTGTGTCATCTGCATATTGAAGGTTGCTAATGAGTCTTCCTCCACTTCTGATGCTGCATTCTTCTTCATATAGTCCAGCTTCTCGAGTTATTTGCTCAGCTTACAGATTGAATAAGTATGGTGAAAGGATACAACCCTGACACACATCTTTCCTGATTTTAAACCACGCAGTATCCCCTTGTTCTGTTTGAATGATTGTTTCTTGGTCTATGTCCAGGTTCCTCATGAGCACGATTAAGTGTTCTGGAATTCCTATTCTTCGCAATGTTATCCACAATTTGTTATGATCTACACAGTAGAATGCCTTTGCAATAAAACACAGGAAACATCTTCCTGATATTCTCAGCTTTCAGCCAAGATCCATCTGACATCAGCAATGATATCCCTTGTTCCACATCCTCTTCTGTATCTGGCTTGAATTTCTTGCAGTTCCCTGTCAATGTACTGCTGCAATCACTTTTGAATGATCTTCAGAAAAATTTTACTTGTGTGATATTAATGATATTGTTCAATAATTTCCGCATTCTGTTGGATCACCTTTCTTTGGAATGGGCACAAATAATAGATCTTTTTCAGTCGGTTGGCCAGTTAGCTGTCTTCCAAATTCTTGGCATAGACAAGTGAGCACCTCCAGTGCTGCACCCATTTGTTGAAATATCTCAATTGGTATTCTGTCAATTTCTGAAATCTCAGCGGCACCACTTACCAGCTGGATAGCCTTATAATTATTTTACTTCTCTACTCCTAATGTGGAAAACATAAAATGTAGAGAGGTAAAATAACTGCAAGGCTACCCAGCTGGTAAGTGGCACAGCCAAGATTTCAGTAACATTTCTTTTGATTCTAGAGTCTGAACTTTTGGCAATCAAGTTATGCTGCCTCACAATCCAGTGATTTTAAACTTATGGGAGGTTACAGATCACTCTGAGAATATGATTGAAGTTATGGAAGCTCTCCCCTTAAAAAAATACACATACACACACAATTTCACTACACACTTTCAGAGGGTTTCTAGACTCTCTCAAAGACCATCCAGGGTTTTTTGGGGGTTCATAAGCCCCAAATTATTGAACTCCAATTTACATATTCCCTTAAGTATCCACGTGTAGGGATTTGACTATTGACTATTTAAGGAGCTGTGTTGTGCACAGGAAAATGCTGCATGAACATAGGGAAAGAGTGACTTGGCCACCTGAGTGCCCTACCAATGGCCTGAGCCCATGAGTCAGAAATCAGGAGCCTTGCCCTCTGGGAGTCTGTGTTGGTTTGGCTTCTACAAGAAATGAGGAAGGTGTGGTTGTTGTAAGAATACACACTGGAGGAAGCGCCTCACAGAAATAAGAGCAGGAACTGTGGTTGGACAGACTTTTCTGAGCACAAAATTAGATCAGAAGTTTGTGCAGGTCCCAAGACAACTCCCTGGGCTGTACCAGCAGGAACACATGGGTGTGATTCTGGGGATCTTTCTCTGCTTGTCTGCTCTCTTCTTTCTTACCTGTTGTTCTTCACGCCACATTTTCTATCTCATACCTCGGAGCACTCCTGTATGTAAGTATAATCTCTAAATTTTTGCAGTCTCCATTTTCTGTTCCCTCATGACACCTCATGGTTCTAAATTTACCTCAGGACTTCTTGTTTATTTTCGAGTACTTTTTCCACCACTGTTAATTACCCATTCTCTCAGTATTTCCTAGTTTAAGGGTCTGATTACAGTTAATGTCTTTTTGAATGAGACTATACGACAGATTTTTAACCAGCCTACAGTTTGGTTGTGAAGGGGTCAATAGTGGTTCAGTGGTAGAGTTCACGCCTTCCACGCAAGAGAACAGGGTTCTATTCCCAGCCAATGCACTTCATGCGAAGCCACCAATCATCTGTCAGTGGAGGCTTATGTGTTGCTCTGATGCTGAACAGGTTTCAGTGGACCTCCCAAACTAAGATGGTCTGGGAAGAAATGTCTGGTGATCTGCTTCCGAAAATCAGACAATGGAACCAAACATATACCTGGTCTAGAATGACTTTCCTGATTAGAAGATATAGGTCGAAGAATTTTCTGTAGACAGATGTAGTGGTAAACCTACAGGCTTTCAGGACCGGTGACTGTGGGAAACACAAGTTCGACCTTCTACAATTTCAAATTAGGTCTATCTACTATCGAGTCCTCCAAACCATTAGGTAGGGGTATATTTAAATAACATCTGTCAGATGGTCGTATTGAGGTCGCTTGTGTGTTGCTATGATGCTGGAAGCTATGCCACAAGTATTTCAAATACCAACAGGGTCAGCCATGGGGTAGAGGTTTCAGTGGAGCTTCCAGGCTAAGACAGACTTGGAAGAAACGCCTGATGATCTACTTCTGAAAATAAGCTAATGAAAATCCTATGGATCACAACAGAATATTGTCTGATATAATGCTGGAAGATGAACACCCTCGTTTGTAAGGCACTCAAAATATATAGTGGCCACAACAATGGTCTAGAACATACTAATGATTGTGAAGATGGAGCAAGACTGGGCAACATTTCATTTTGTTGTACGTGGGGTCACTATGAGTTGGAGCCAACTCGACGGCAACTAACAACAACAACAAATATTTAGATGGACAATCCAGTCCTCACAGGTGGTGAAAGGTCAGGGATTGGGGCAATCCTCTGGATCCTGCACTAGCTAGGTGTGCCCCTCACTTGCATACTTACCAGGGCAACTGTGCCAAGAGACTCTTACGTCAAGCTTCAGAATACACCATACTTCCTGGTACATTTCACTGGGTTGCTCACTGAACCTTTTAAGGAAGAAGTAGCTTAAAGGGCACTGTGACACATGCAGTCCAATAGAATTATAGTGTTTGATGGAACTTTAAACATCATCTAATCTACCCACTTTATTATGGAGAGGGAAACTTACCCAGAGAGGAGTTAAATGCTAAAACAGAAGCACATAGAGAATTAGAGGTGAGTCTCCCAATTTCCAGCCCACTTCTCTTTCCTTTGTGATATCTGTATGGTCAGCCACATTTATTCCTTATTCCCTTATTGTCTCTAAGTGCTACCATCCTCTTAGTCCAAAGTAGAAAAGCCTGTAAAACAATACTTCATGCTATAAAGATTCAATTCCAATTTGTATATATCTACAAGGTCTCTCTAAATATAGAGGCATGATTTATTGGAAATAACCCTTGATTAGAAGACTCACTGTGTCACTGTTAGACATGTGAGTTGACCTCTACTTCATCTGTGAAATATTCAACATGCACTCATCATTTATCTAGCAAACATTAACTGAATCTCTGCTCCGTGCCAGGCACTGAGTGTAAAATGATGTATAACCATTGTCTTGGCCCTCAAAGGGCTTTTAAACTCTAGTAGGGGACACATATAAACAAATGCACAATACAGTAGGATAACTGGTATACTCAAGGGATTATGGAGGCAAATAAAGATGAGACAGCTAACTGAGTCTGGCTAGAAGACAGTCAGGAAAAACTTGCCAGATGGACATTTGAAACGTGAAGGCACAGGTATAGAAGGAGTTAGCCTAGCAGAGGTGTAGTGAGCAAGGAATGAGAGGAGCAGACAGATGTATGCAGGGGGCAGGGGAGCATCACACATCTGGGGAAGTGGTGCAGCATGAGTGATCACAGAATACAAGGGGAAGATAAAGTGGGAATGGCAAGAGGTGAGGCTGGCAAGGGAAGCAGGGGTCTGATCCTGAAGAACTTCACATGCCATCCTCTCTGTTAACCTACTGGCAGTCAGGCGTCATTAAAAGGTTTTGAGAAGAAGAGTAATATAATCCAATGTTTAATTTAGAACAATTATTCTACCAGCAACATGGGAAATGTACATCAAAAGCTTAAGACTAGCAGCAGGAGGACAAGCTGATTGCTATAGTTTAGGATAGCGATGATGGTGGCCTGAACTACAACAGTGGCAGCGGGACCAGACAGAAGGGGGCATATTCTAGAGATTTCAGAAAGTTATAACTGAAGGGACTTGGAGCTTGACTGTACACTATGGAGAGTGAGGAATGTGAGGGGTAACAGAAGAGGAAAGGAGGCAGTCAGGTTCCTGACTGGGGTGAGAGGAGCAGCAATTAATATGTTTGCTTTGGGACATTTGAGTTTAAAGTGCAGGTGAAGCACCCAAGCATAAAGGCCAGTCGAGTTCAAGAGAAGGGTTGGCTGGGAATATGACCATCAGCATACGTAGGTTAAAAAAAAAAAAAAAAAAGCAGTTGCTGTCGAGTCAACTTGTACTTATGGGGACCCCATGTGTGTCAGAGTAGGTCAGAGTAGAACTGTGCTCTATAGGGTTTTCAGTGGCTGTCTTTTCAGAAATAGTTCACCAGACTTTCTTCTGAGGTGTCTCTGGGTGGACTCGGACTGCCAACCTTCCAGTTAGCAAGCAAGTGCGTTAACCATTTGTACCCACCACCTAGCCACTCCATGTATAGGTGAATGGTTCTCAAAACAGCGGGGAGGCAGGGCTGTTAGAATTACCTAGGGAACTTCTTTCCAACTACACATAGCATCCCCTTGAAATTCTCAGATGCTGTTTTCCCACTCCCAACTGCACTCCACTTGATTCTTGACCTTGTTAGCCATGGGAGTGGAGTGGGTCATTACCACCAGTGTGTACAGTGAAGAAGCTAGCAGGAGACGGTACCCTTAGGGACAATGACATTAAGTGATGAGGTAAAAGAAAAGATTGGCAATAGAACCTGAGGAGCATCCAGGGAGACGGAAAGAAAACAATTAACTCAAAGTCTCATAGAAGATGTCAAAAGGGAAGTTGTAGTCAACCATGCCAACATTGTATAGAGCTAATGTGAAATGACCCAAAAGGGTTAACACTTCCTGTACCACCCTACAGAGACATGACAAGGACCAGATAAGATATTGTACTTGGAAAAGAAAAAAAAAAACAGTTGTCGAGCCCACGATTCTGACTCATGGCAGCCCCACATGTGTCAGAGTAGAAGTGCGCTCCATAGGGTTTTCAGCGGCTGTGACCTTTCAGAAGAAGATCACCAGGACTATCTTCTGAGGTGCCTCTTGGTGGACTTGAGCTGCCAGCTTTTCAGTTAGGAGCCAAGCGCTTATCCGTTTTCGACACTAAGCTCAACAGCATTGTATGCAAAGGTGCTGTCTAAAATATAAAATATTATATGACATGAGCAGTTATTATTATAACTTAAGACTCAACTGAGGTCCCATCTACTTTAAGAGACGCTCCCTGTACCCTCCAGGCCGCCCCCCTGAGGTACCCACAATGCCAAGTGGCACCCCAGGACAGAGGCTGGGTTTAGTCAGCCTACATACAGCTCTAAAACAATGCCTGCCCTACAGGAGGCAGGGAGCATGTGCTTGTGGAAGGAATGGATGATTAGGATTGCGTCACTGCATTCCATGATTTTCGTCAACACGGAAAATGTCCAGCTTCAGATTGTTTTTTTTTTTTTTAATAGAATCTAATATGCTTATTTCCTTCTCTTGCAATGTCCTTGCTTCTGTTTTACTTCTTGCCGTCACATTTTAGGAAAAAAATAACCAGCTTCTTATAATTATCAAATAAAGAAAAGTAACAAAATTATTTCCTGTAGAGAGCACTGTCTTCCTCTTGTCTCTCCCCTTCTGCCAAGCACCTTCACTCTCTCCAGAGCCCATGTTTGTTGTCTGATTTCGAGCATGTTCATATCCAAATCAATTTGAACTAATTTTGCAAGTAAAATGTTTTGAGAGCTCACCCAAAGTGCTTTCCTAAATTATAAACATTTAACATCTGCTTGGCTGGCCTCAATTTCTGGTCTTGTAAGTTGACTTAAATCCACCAGTTTGACTTGTCATAATTTATCATTTTAAAATCTATATTATTTGTGGCCCTTGATTACATTATCACAGGTGTTCTGTGCTGTTGATATTTTCCTCGATTTTTCTTTTATTCTCTTGTGAAATCATCATATCTAATTTACCAGGAGGTTACTTCTACTTGCTCTTGTTCCAACTTTTGCAAACTTATTTCTGAGTCTCCTCCTAGCTCTAGTGTATGTGTGTGTGTCTGTGTGCGTGTATGTGTGCGGGTGTGTGTGTTTTAAGAATAATAACTCAGGAAGTTTATCTTCCAGAGTTGCAGTATTTCAGAGACTTACTTTTTATGAGCAGGTATTTTTACAAAGTGTTTATCCTAATCATCTATTCTTCATTCTCAGGTGCTTCTGCAGTGTTGCAAGGCAGAGATGAGATTTTCTGTCTGTACAGCGACCACCCACACCACCTTTCTTACAGACATGCTCTCTCCTACTGCAGTGTACTGACCTGCCTCTTCCTCCTTTCATACCCAACAGGGAGCAAAGTAGAGAACAGCCCCACCCTGCAGCAACCTTTGGTCGCAGCCTTCTATTGCTTTCAGCCTCACCTCAACTACCCACGCCTTTCACCCTTAGGCCTGGAAGCAGATAGGGAGAGGGAGCCAGTAGATGCTTGCAAGTATCATAGTAACATGGACAGGTTTAGGAGATGCTCATGAGCCTCTGTGCCTACCTCACAATCACAAAGAAGGAATAGATTTCTGCTTCTTCCTGTAGACAAAGAGGAGTCCCCAGGTGGCAAAAGCAGTTAAGCACTAGACTACTAGCCGGAGGTTGGTGGTTTGATCCCACCCAGAGGTGCCTTGGAAGATAGGCCTGGCAATCTGCTTCTAAAAGGTCACAGCCTTGAAAACCCTGTGCAGCACCATTTTACTCTGACACACATTTGGCTGCCATGAGTCTGAACTGACTCAACAGCAACTAACGACAACAACATAGAAAGTGAGGTTCAAGGCTGAAGAGGCATCAAAACAGCAGGGTTGACCATGCATTGCCCAGATGACACAGGGATGTCTGTTAGTGGATTCCTGGCCCAACTCACGATTGGTTAAATAGCAGAAGCACAAGATATCCAAGCAAAAGCCAGAGAGAGGGACACCTATCAGAAGTCTCGGGACAGGCAGTCTAGCACCAACCCCCTTCTGTGGTTATGAGTTTATCCGGCACCCAAGGCTTCCAGTCGTGTGTCTCCCTATTCAATTATCACATTCACAGGAAAGAGAAGCTTACTGATCAGGCTTGGGTTAGGAATTTCTGGACCACTCAGCTAATGGTCAGGATCAAAGGGTTAATATAGATATGGACATTGGGAAATTACTGTGACCCATGGAGCCATCCTAATTTATACCTATTGTATCCTAAAATATCAGATTGTTCATAAAGAAAATATCTGCTGCTCGCAAGCCCACATTCCCAGCTAAAGGAGCCTCAGCCCTCCCAACAGATACGTTTTTCTCTAGTAAACCTCTTAAATACCCTTTCCCTTGGTCAAAAGTGGAAGTAAGAACTGTCGAGCTGCTTCATTTCTTGCAGTCTCTGGAAAAACAAAGGAAAAAGAACAGCTTGGAAAAGCCACCAATTAAAATATTGGTATGAAAATGAGATATGTAATATCCTTAAGCCCCATTTTGGTTATTTATAAAGTAGAGATAATTATATTTCTTAGGCTTGTTATGAAGACTGGAAGAGATATCAATGTAAAGCACAAAGTCCCTTTCCTAGAAAGAGCTCAATAAACAAGATTTTTTTTCTTCTTTCCTTCTTTCCTTCCTTCCTTTTTCCCTCCCTTCCTTCCTTCCTTTCTTCCTCCCTTCTGCCCTCTCTCCCTCCCTCACTTCATTTCTTCCCTTCCTTTCTTTCCTTATCTATCTATCTATCTATCTATCATTCCCTAAGATTTATTGCTTTGCTAACAAGCACACCAGCAAGATCAACCTAACATCAGAAGCTAACCAGGTGGGCTTTCAATGAACCCACATTCCTTCATATTATGAACTAGATCGTTAGTATGTGTAGTCCCCACAGGTTCCTGAGTGTTGCTTAGGTATTTTGTTGATTGGAATCCTGATTTCATCTACCTCTCTGGGTTCTTCCACTCTCTCACAATCTTCTGCTGCACCCCGGATCCCCTCTCCCTTTTCCGTCACTGGTACCCAAACGTCCACAATGGGCAAACAACTTATTTGACCCCAAATCTTATCAGAGGACATTCTACCAACCTAAGGGAAACTTCCCATCTGGCAGAGGTTCTCTGACTTTGTGGAAAATTACTGATCCACACTGAACTATGAAAGAATAAAAATTCTTTCGTAAAAATCTAAGAAGAGCAAACACTTCCGTAGCAAGTCCTCCAGAAAGGTCCTTGGCTGGCAGGAGCAACCACCCTCGCTAGACACCTAAGCGGTGACAAATCTGGAATCCTCTGGCAGATGCCAGTCCAAGGCCTCCTGCACAAAGGGGGCCCTTTCTAAAAACTCAGCACTGAATCTGAACAAACTTAGAATTAGTTTTGGCTGTAAGGGAAAAGCCAATGCGGAAAATATAATCTAATGGACAGAGTTTGAAATGAAAGACACAATAAAGCCCAAAGCTCCCAGAGCCTAAACTCTTATGGGGCAGAAGTGTAAACATTTTTTGGAAGCTAAGACCAGGGTACAATATGATATCACATCAAACATTCAACAGTATCAAGGGGTTTAAACAATAAAAGACCTATTCCATCTTCAAACTGTGCATCACCAGAATCTAAATGGAGAAGAAAGGGTGTATCAGCCAGCATTGGCCTAGCCTCCCCTGTGCTGAAAACTCTCCTAGTGCCTGTGGCACTCTCTTACAAAGATGAATAAGACAAGGCTTGGCCCTTGAAAAGTTTGTACACGGTGCGGGAGGCTGACAGGTAACTAGAATACAAGCCCTAGTATAGGGTCACTATGAGTCAGAATCAACTCAACAACAATGGGTTAGTATGGTAAGGAGGCCTGGTGGTGCAATGGTTAAGCACTCCACTGCCAACAGAAAGATTGGCGGATCAAACCCATCCAGTGGCTCTGCAGGAAAAAGACCTGGCGATCTACTTTCGTAAAGATCATAGACCGGAAAACCTTATGGAGCGGTTTTACTCTGAGTTGGAATCGACTCAATGGCACCCAACAACAACAACAATACGGTAGGTGCCAAAAGATGAATTAAAAACTAAGGGCAGCAGAAACAGATAATTCTAACATAAAGGGATGGAAGAGGCTCCACAGGAGAAGGTTGCCCCATCTAGGCCATGGAAAGACACAGGAGTTTGAGAGGATGGTGCTCTCCAGGCAGAGGCAGCAGCATGAACAGAGGGGGCTGAAAAGTGGGAGAACAGGCGTGTGAAGGAAACTGGGCTCAGTGTGGCTGTGAGAGCAGTTGCAGCTTTGAGAGGCAGGGATGAGGGACACAGATGCCTTGACTGTCCAAGAAAATCTGCCTTGACTCCCTGGGCCAGAGACCTTTCAAACGTTCCAGCTCTGCTTTTTATATAAAAGGTGACCCTGCCATGGGTATCAAGGATAAATTAGAATCAGGGAGAGAGAACAAATGTGTTTCTTTGCACAATTTTTTTCCCAGTCTGCTATTTGAAAAAGTAATCACACATGCAAATCAACAACTGGCCACTCACTGTATCCCACAAGTCCTTATTTCTGAGCATCACTGCAGTGATTCTCAAATGTAGGGGATACCCCCACCCTTGCTGGACTCATTCCACTAGACTAGAGACCAAGGGTGTCACACCAGTGCCCAAGGGCATCCGGATAACCCAACAGAGTTCTCATACCTCCAACCCAAAGTGGCTGGTCCTCTTTGCTATAGCTAACTCGGTGAGTGAGTATAGGTGATGATAGGGGGGAAGAAAAAACTTTTACTGTTTCGTAGGGCCCTATCAGAACAGACAATGGGCTCAAACATACCAATGAACTTCAGCGAACGTGAGGATGGCACAGGACGGGGCATGCTTTGTTCTATTGTACTTAAGGTCGCCATGAGTCGGAGCTGACTCATTGGCAACTAACAACAACAACATCAGACCAGATCAGCTTTTGTCATAGAGATTTAATCTCCCAGCACTTACTTTGCTCATGGCACATCGAAGACAAAACTTCAATGCAAAAAGGCCTTTGTTATCATTACAAGTGCACAAGTCCTCAAAAGTATTTACACTTTTGTATTTGTTTTTGTTTTACTTTTGTTTGATTCACTGCATTTCCTCCATGTATTCTGGATGCAAATGGAATTTAAGGAATAATTCCAAAGGGATGTTATTAAGTAGAGGAGCCCTTGTGGCACAGTGGTTAAAGTGTTTGGATGCTAACCTAAAATCTTCAGTTTGAACCCAGCAGCTGCTCCGTGGGAGAAAGATGTCGCAGTCTGCTTCCGTAAAGATTTATGGCCTTGGAAACCCTATGGAACAGTTCTACTCTGTCCTATAGGTTCACTGTGATTTGGAATCAACTCAACAGCAATGGGTTTGGTTTCATTTCGGCTATGAAGTATTTAGTTTTTTGTATGTCATAAAAATGCAACCCATGTCTTGTGGCTAAAATGGACACTCTGTTGATGGCAATTTGAATATAAAATATCCAGCAAAGAGAGACCAGGGTTATTCATGAAGGGCTCTGTCAAGAAATTATTTACTTCTTTGGACAATTTTGACTCTACGATTTAAGTACGAAGAGTATATTCATCTAGTAATTCACACAAACTTAACAGAGCTGTTTCTGATTATGTTTTTGATAGTTGAGGACGTTGAAGCTGAGTTCTATTTTACTTTCCTTAATTATTTGCAAGCTCTCCTCACCTCTATTTTATTTCTTCTGCAGGACAGTTATTTATTTCATAAGAAACGCAACATGTGGAGTGTTAGATGTGGTTTTGGAATGCTCTCTAATGCCGGAGCCCTTGTTCTGGACCAGGTGCTGACCGCTCAGATTACAAGTACAAGAAGAGTAATTTGTACTTGTCACCCAGAGAAGCCCTGTCTAAAGACATTAAGTACTAACTATCCTTTTCACTTGATTCACAACAAAGAGGTGGGATCTGTGGTAGGACCATTGTATCTTCTCAAAGTACCCCCGCCCTTCCCTACTGCACAAAGGCTTTGTCTCCTCAGTGCTGAAATCATTGTGCTTTTACCAGCTGTTGAATCAAGAGAGAGGCAGTTGTCTATAGGATGAGATGTTTGCCAAAAACTCACTTCTGCGGTGGCGACCGCAAAGAAGCTCTGGCACCAGCGTTTCAGTCTGAAGGAGAGATTTATGAGAGACGAAGTCAGAAGAGTATCAGTTATTTCTTCAGCACACTCCCAAGTTAGCGAGGCATACCTGATCTCCTAATTATCAAACCAGTGGTTTTGAGGGTCAAACGTCACACCCCAATACTGAAAGGATCAGCTGCAAGGCAGGCCCTGACGTTTGCAGCCACAGGTTTAGATAAGCCTATCTTGGAATCAACACAGTGGTGAAGGGAATGCAGTTCCCACAACACCACACGTAGGGAGCCAGCACCTCCACAACGGACCGCAAACTGTGTTCAGACTGAACAAAGTCCTAATGGAGAAATAAATCTGTCACATAAAAACTTCATTCCCGAGAAAGCTTTATTACCAAACGAAGGTGGAAAGGGTGAAAAAGAGGGATAAAAACTAACATTATCTAAGTATATTATATCTAAATGCCAGGCACTTTCTCCATTATCCCTTTTAATCCCTAAAACATTCTTGTAAGATAGGCACTTTCCTACCCATTTTACAGAAATGGAAATTAAGTTTCAGGGGGAACAAACTAAATAGGCTAAAATCACACAACTAATAAAAAAAATCTTGTCAGGTTCCAAACCAAAGACTGCCTTACTTGAAAGCCCGTCTTCCCTCCAGGAAACCAGACAGCCATTTTAAGCTTTTGGAATTCAGCACAAAGTATATATTCTAAAAAAGAGAAAGAGGTATTAAAGACACTGTACTAGTTTCCTGGGGCTGCTGTAGCGAAGTACCACTAACTGGGTGGCTTAAAACAAAGAAAATTTATTCTCTCACAGTTCTGGAGGCTAGAAGTCCAAAATCAAGATGTCGGCAAGGAGGCTCTAGGAAAGAATCCTTCCTTGCCTCTTCCTAGCAACTGGTGATTGCCAGCCACCCTTGGCATTCTTTGGCTTGTAGATTGCATGCCTCCAATCTCTGCCTCTGTCATCACGTGGCCTTCCTCCCTATGTGTCTGCCTCTCTGCCTCCACGTCTCCCTCTCCTCTCTCTTATAGACACCAGTGGCTAGATTAGGGCCCACCCTAAACCAGTATGACCTTCATCTTAACTTGATGACATCTGCAAAGCTCCTATTTCTAAATAAGGTAACATTCAAAGGTACCAGGGGTTAGGACTCAAATATATTTTTTTGGAGGACACAATTCAATCCACTGTACACAGTAACCTAGAAAACCCCCAGTTTTTCACACTACTGATAGGGGCAGTATTCTAGATTGTTTAGGACGGGATACAACACAAAAGCCATTTACATTGGTGTTAGAATGCATTACACAATCATATTTTTGTAATAGCAGCAGAAATAAATTTACCTTTCTTATGTTCTGGGTGGACTAATACTGAAATTCGTCTACAGGCACTGAACATGTAGAAACCAATGAAACGATGACCAAGAATTTTTATAAAGAACCAATCTGAAGGCAAAAGCTTTGCCACAGGTTCCCACGGTAAGAAAAAAATGCCAGGAAAAAATAATAATAATAAAGCAAAGGAATTCGGAGACAAAACTTTCACCTTTATATCTTGTCAAATTATGCTCTCTAAATCTGCATAGGCAAATTACCTGGGACATTAGAGAACCATGTGCAGCGGGTGGGCACGCACGTGGGCGCGCACGTAGGCACGCGTGCATGCATTTGTCCTCTTGACGCAGTGATTAAGAGCTAGACTGCTAAGCAAAAGGTCAGTAGTTGGAATCCACCAGCCGCTCCTTGGTAACCCCATGGGGCAGTGCTACTCTGTCCTATAGGGTCGCTATTAGTCGGAATCGACTCCACGGCAATGGGTTTGTTTTTTTTAAAATATAACACCAAGGATATGACCTATTCACAGAAGATGCAGCTGCTGTTAAGTCCCAGAAGGTAGGCAACAAGAAAAAGGAACAGAGCGTACTAATATTCACCCCTATCATCAGAGTCTAGGGAGGAGTGAAAAAAAAAAATTGCACTATATAGATTTTAGGTTGTGGGGGAAAAAAATCATCCCTCTATCCTGGGCAGGGCAGGAAATCTTGTGGGTATGATGATAACACTGGTATCAGGAACCACAGAGATGGTCAAGCATACATGTCAGTAAAATTTTAACCATCATTTTCCCAGAATGGGAAATAGCCTATCAGATGTGTACCTACTTAAAGTAACCCCCATATTAGAAGTTCCCAGTGAATAAACTTCAAATATTTGTTTGAAGTCAATTGTTTGAAATTTCTCACACTTTTTCCCACAGATAAAACACCTAAGATGTTTGCTAGGTAATTCGACAAAAGATACCAAAAAAAAAAAAAAAAAGTCAAGACACCTGGCTTTGAGAAGACTCTTGGAACCATAGATTCCTCATCTGTAAAATAGGGGTAATAATACCCACCTTGTTCACCTCACAGAGGTATTAAAAAAATTTTAGAAAATGTATCAGTGAACAGATGCAAGGCATTTTAATATTATTCGACTCATAAAATTGTTGAACTATACTATGAAATCATTCTCAAACAATACAATACCATTGTTTCACTCATGCCAGTAATGAAACAAAACTGAAGACTAATAAATTGCAAGAACAAAAGTATTTTACGGTATTCTGAATCCCTGAGATTGAGGAAAAATAGAGGAGAAAGATGAAGTAAATAGCATCTTTTCTTTTTTTTCCTTATCACTATCATCTTCTAACATGCTGCTCCATTTACTTATTACATTTATTGCGTGTTGTCTGTCACCCCTACTAGACTGTATGCTCCCTGAGGGCAGGGATCTCAGTTAGTTTTCTTCACTGATGTAGCCAAGCATCTACCACAGTACCTGGCATTTAATAATCACAAAGTCAATTTTTTTTTTAACAAATGAATTTATAATGTGATAAGAATGCAAGGCCCCCAGTGCACCTTCAAGAAAAACTGAGAGAATGCATTTCTTTGGGCAATCTCCTAAACAAACATTCCTAGGAAAGCCAGTGTCATGGATTGAATTATGTCCCCCAAAAAATATGTGTATCAATTTGGGCCATAATTCCTGGTATTGTGTGATTTTCCCATGTGTTGCAAATCCTGCCTCTATGATGTTAAACGAGGGAGGATGGGCGGCAACTGTATTAGTGAGGCAGGACTCAGTCTGCAAGATTGGATTGTGTCTTGAGGGAATCTCTTGAGATATAAAAGAGAGAAGAGAACAGAGAGACAGGAGGACCTCATACTACCAAGAAAGCAGTGCCAGGAGCAGAGCGCATCCTTTGGGCCTGGGGTCCCTGTGCAGAGAGCCTCTTAGTCTGGGAGAAGATTGATGAGAAGGCCAACAGAGAGAGAAAGCCTTCCCCTGGAACTGACACCCTGAATTTGGACTTTTAGCCTACTTTACTGTGAGGAAATAAACTTCTCTTTGTTAAAGCCATCCACTTGTGGTATTTCTGTTATAGCAGCACTAGATGACTAAGACAGCCAAGGTGGCTACTCTTTTTCAATCAGGGATTTGTGATCATAGTGAAATTTGGGATTTCTCTGGAGACTTTGGCAGATCTTAATGAGCTGGGATTTTGCCTTTGGAATGGTGCCACACCTTGTTTCACTGTGAATCTCTACAGTGAGAGCACTTCAGTGTGTCCCTTGTCTACCCCATCTGCTCCTGTTCCCACTCAGGGAGTGTACGCTCACAATGTGCTGATAACAGCTCCCTTCTCCCCTTCTCTACCACCCATTTGTCAGTTTGTCATACTGTAGTGGCTTGCATGTTGCTATGATGCTAGAATCTATGCCACCGATATTTCAAATACCAAAAAGTTCACCCATGGTTGACAGGTTTCAATAGAGTTTCCAGATTAAGAAGAAAGGCCCGATGATCTACTTCCAAAAATTAGCCAGTGAAAACTTTATGGATCACAACAGAATAGTGTCCAATATAATGCTAGAAGATGAGCCGCCTAGGTTGGAAGGCACTGAAAATACACAATGACTGCAACAATGGACTCTAGCACATCAACAATTGTGATGATGGTGCAGAACCAAGCAATGTTTTGTTCTACTGTACATGGGCCACTGTAGGTTGGAGGCAACTCACTGGCAACTAACAACAACATCTCTCCTTCTACCAAAATGTCCAACTCCTGCAAAGGGTCTTCCTTTTCTTCCCTTGGACTTGTTGATGCATGTTCTATAACAGGATCCACCCACTTTCCGAGAACTGTTGCCTTTTATCAACAGGCCCTGTTTGCAGCCTTCCAATCTCCTGGGCTGTGAGAGGGAGCTCCAGCCCCACCTTTTACTTTGAGGCGGGAAGAAGAGCCAATGATCTGTCCACTTGGGGTGAGCCAGTTCTGCTGGGATCCAGCTCCCCAGAACTGCTAAAGAAGTTTGTCTTCCAAAGCCATGTTCCTAGCCAACCTTTCTGATGTAACACATACAGTTTTAGAGCTATAAGAGACCTTAGAAATCCAACTCAACTCCATCATTTGAGAGATGAGGAAAATGAAGCCCAGAGAGGGGAAAGTGACTTGCCTACGGTCACATACACACACATACACACACACACACACACGTGACACACAAAGGTTGGAAACAAAGAAGAAGGATCAGTAGTTGGCAAATATGGCCCTGGTGATAGAAACATTGCCAGAGATCGCATGATAGAATCTTGCAAGACCAACGACTTCTTCATTGCAAATACCTTTTTTCAACAACGAAAGTGCTGACTGTACACGTGGACCTTGTCACATGGAATACACAAGAACAAAACGACTACATCTGTGGGAAGAGATGATGGAGAAGTTCAATTATCATCAGTCAAAACAAGGTCAGGACTTGACTGCTGAACAAACCATCAATTGCTCCTATGCAAGTTCAAGTTGAAGCTAAAGAAAATTAAAACAAGTCCACAGAGCCAAACTACGGCCTTGAGTATATCCCACCTGAATTTAGAGACCATCTAAAGAATAGATTTCATGCATTGAACACTAATGACTGAAGACGAGTTGTGGGATGACATCAAGGACATCATACATGAAAGCAGAAGGCCATTAAAAAGAAAGGAAATAAACAGAAGACCAAATGGATGTCAAAAGAGACTATGAAACTTGCTCTTTTAACACAGAGTAGTTAAAGCGAACTGAAAATGATGAAGTAAAAGAGCTGAACAGAAGATTTCAAAGAGCAGCTCAAGAAGACAAAGTATTACAATGAAATGTGTAAAGACCTGGAATTATAAAACCAAAAGGGAAGAACATATTTGGGATTCCTCAAGCTGAAAGAACTGAAGAAAAAATTCAAGCCTCAAATTGTAGGATTGAGTTGAAGCATTCTATGGGCAAAATATTGAATGACACAGGAAGCATCAAAAGAAGATGGAAGGAATACACAGTCACTGTACCACAAATGGAGCCCGGTGGCACAGTGGTTAAGACCTACAGCTGCTAACCAAAAGGTCGGCAGTTCAAATCCACCAGCTACTCCTTGGAAACCTCATGGGGCAGTTCTCCTCCGTCATATAGGGTTACGATGAGTCAGAATCAACTCAACGGCAGCGGGTTTGGGTTTTTTTTTGTTTTTGCTTTTTGTACCAAAAATAATTGGTCCACTTTCAACCATTTCGGAAGGTAGCATATGATCAGAATCCATTGATTGAAGGAAAAAGTCCAAGCTGCACTGAAGGCATTGGTGAAAAACAAGGCTCCAGCAATTGACAGAATACCAACTGAGATGTTTCAACAAATGGATGCAATGCTGGAAGTGCCCACTCTCTATGCCAAGAAATTTGGCTAACTGGCCAACCAACTGAAAGAAATCCATATTTGTGCCCATTTCTAAGAAAGGTGATCAAAAGAATGAGGAAATTATTGAACAATATCATTAATATCACACCCAAGTAATATTTTGGTGAAGATCATTCAAAAGCGGCTGTAGCAGTACATCAACAGAGAACTACCAGAAATTCAAGCCAGATTCAGAAGAGGACGTGGAACAAGGGATATCATTGCTGATGTCAGATGGATCATGGCTGACAGCAGGGAATACCAGAAAGATGTTTATCTGTGTTTTATTGACTATGAAAAGTCATTCAACTGTGTGGATCATAACAAATTCTGGATAACATTGTGAAGAATGGGAATTCCACAACACTTAATTATGCTCATGCAGAACTTGTACATAGACTAAGAGGCAGTGGTTCCAACAGAAAAGGGGATACTGTATGATTTAAAATCAGGAAAGGTGTATGTCAGAGTTTCATCCTTTTACCATACTTACTCAATCTGTATGCTGAGCAAATAATCCAAGAAGCCAGACTATATGAAGAAGAACATAGCATCAGGATTGAAGGAAGACTCATTAACAACCTGCAATGTGTAAATGACACAACTTTGTTTGCTGAAAGCAAAGAGGACTTGAAGCACTTACTGATGAAGAGCAAAGACTACAGGCTTCAGTATGGATTACACCTCAGCATAAAGAAAACAAAAATCCTCACAAGTAGACCAATAAGCAACATCATGATAAACGGAGAAAAGATTGAAATTGGCAAAGATTTCATTTTACTTGGATCCGCAACAATGCCCATAGAAGCAGCAGTCAAGAAATCAAATGACGTATTGCATTGGGAAAATCTACCACAAAAGACCTCTTTAAACTGTTAAAGAGCAAAGATGTCACTGTGAGAACTTAGATGTGCTTGATCCAAGCCATGGTATTTTCAGTCGCCTCATATGCATACAAAAACT
This sequence comes from Trichechus manatus latirostris, assembly GCF_000243295.1. NCBI lineage: Eukaryota > Metazoa > Chordata > Mammalia > Sirenia > Trichechidae > Trichechus > Trichechus manatus. The sequence continues at coordinate 33,729,199 of NW_004443938.1, forward strand.
GGACAATGAATAAGGAAGATAGAAGAAGAATTGATGCCTTTGAATTATGGTGTTGGCAAAGAAGATTGAATATACCATGGCCTGCCAGAAGAATGGATAAATCTGCCTTGGAAGAAGTACAGCCAGAATGCTCCTTAGAAGCAAGGATAGTGAGACTTCATCTCATGTACTTTGGACAAGTTATCAGGAGTGACCAGTCCCTAGAGAAGGACATCATGCTTGGTAAAGTAGAGGGTCATTGAAAAAGAGGAAGACCCTCAACAAGGTAAATTGACACAGTCGATGCTACAGTGGGCTCAAACATAGCAACGATTGTGAGGATGGTGCAGGACCAGGCAGTGTTTTGATCGGCCGTATACAAGGTCCCTCTGAGTTGAAACCAGCTCAACAGCACCTAACAACACGAACACAACTAGTCAGTCGAGACAGAGAGGCCAATGGCCTGTCCTGCCTTCACCATACCTTGCCCTGCAGAGCAGAGGATGTCTGGGAAAAGTCAGAAACAGGACTTCCTAAGAGTAAACACTAGAGGCATCACAAGAGTTGTAGCAAAAGGTCTCATGCATTTGTGGGAATGAGTTAGATTTTTGTTAATTTCAAAATACTTATATCCAAATAAATTCAGTAGTAATTACTTATTTTATAAAAATGTACTCTTCTTTTTTTCCAAAGGATTTCCCTGCAAATTGCTTAAATAATCTGTTCCCTCAATGTATTTGAAATTGGCTTTCATCCACAAGCTTTACTGCTATTATCACAATGCACACTGTAGTCTCATAAGGTATGTTTAGACTCAAAAGTTCTTGATGTATTATGACAAATGATGTGTCTATTTCAAGAGATTTGACCAAGCTTTCCACAGTTCTCATTTATGGGCTAATAAAGTTAAGCTCTGAAAAAATAGACTGTATAGATGAAACAACCGGGTAGATCAACCTCAAACAACATTTTTTGCAAAAACCGGTTTACAGGTTGGTGTCATTTAGAAATGGGGGTGGGGGTGCTTGTAAAGTCTGAATTGGCAGATTAAAGAAGCCAAGATAAACAAGAATTTTCAGACTATAATATTCTAGAGCTAAAAGGAGCCATAAAAATGTATTACCTAGTCCAACTATTTCAAAGTGTGTTTAAAAAAACAAAAGTCAAGAGGAGGAAAGGACTTGCCTAAGGTCAGGGAGGTCTGTTGCTACCCAATTTTTTCTCTTTTTATCATAGCTTTTTGCCCTGGGTGGAAGGGAGAAGTAACAGGGTAAGACCAGAGAGGAGCATGGAATGTCCAGGATATGGCATGAGTTCCTCCCAACCAATAGGGAGCCTCTCAAAGTGTTTCTGTCAACTCTAGCTCGTTCTGGCAAAAGAGGATAAGTGGATCTTTCAGAACTACTGGGCAAAAAGCATAGCAAGGACCAGGTAAGCAGGCCGGCTTCCTTGGAAGTGAATTTACATCCAAGAATCAAGAGCAGACTGCTCCTGGATGAAGATACATTGCCCATGGGAAGAAGTGAGAGGTTCATCCAACGCCTGACCATAGTCCAGGAAGTGTGCTCCTAAAATCCATGCCTCTAAGTCAGTGGTTCTAAACCAGGGAACTTTGGGTAATGTCTCTAGACATTTTTGGTTGTCACAACTTCAGGAGGTGGGGAGTCAGGGTAGTTTCTACTGGCATCTAGTAGTTAGAGACCAGGGATGCTGCTAAACATTCTACAGTTCACAAGACGGCCTCCTCCATAGCCTTCACACACAAGAATTATTCAGCCCCAAATGTCAATAGTACCAAGGCTGAGAAACACTGCTCGATCTACTTGCCTATCAATGTTCTGCTCAGATTCTGTAGTCACCAAATGCTCCCTTTTAAACACAAGAAAGTAAATCACAATTTTAAAGACTCATCTGTCTTTACATCTTTAGATTTTAACCTCACCCCACCCAAAAAAAAAAAAAAAATCCAGATGAAGGGAAGGTAAGCAGAACAGGCAGCAGCAAATTCAATAAAAAATACTTAGTGCTGAAAATATATGCATAAGAGAGACTATTTCTGTGTACTTATATTTTTATTGCTCTTTGTTGTCGTTCCACCATCCTTGGTAAATTTGTTTTCATTTTAAGTGTTACAAGCATTTATTATGTATTCCAGGCAGGGCTCCCAAGCTGTGACAATTTAAATGAGGGAGACTTTTTGTAGGAAAGACAATATGATAAAAGTTTAAACGGTTTGTTGAAACACTGAAGAAAAGCTTACCTCAGAGAGCAAAAAAATTTTTTTTTAATGTAGTCTTAACATTAATCCAAAATGGCAATGTCCTTCACTGCAAAAAGGTAAGATCTGGCAGGTCTAAGATATAAGAGGGCAAGGATATGTCCCTTCCACATTTGGAACTGAACGTCTCCTGAAAAGGCTTTGAAATAAATAGTATATAAGAAGCTACAAGTAATTTTAAAAAGTTTAAACCTTTTACACGTTCAGGGCAAGGGAACAGAGGAATTCACAATGGTGGCATGGAAGAGTAGAAGGGACTTTGGATGAAGGACCTAAAAACTTGAGTTCTAGTCCAGGATCATTAACATATCCTGTAGCCGCAGGAAAATATGCCCTATAAGGGCAGTGGTGTGTTCAGTGGTAGAATTTCCGCCTTCCATGCTGGAGATTCAGGTTCAGTGCCCAGCCAATGCACCTCATGCACAAGAACCACCCATCTGTCAGTGGAGCCTGGGTGTTGCTATGATGCTGAACAGTTTTCAGTAGAGCTTCTAGACTAAAACAGACTAGGAAGAAAGACTTCATGATCTACTTCCAAAAATTAGCCAACAAAAATACTATGGATCACAACAATTCAATTTGCAGCCGATTATGGGGATGGTGCAGGACTGGGCAGAATTTCGTTCTGTTATGCATGGGGTCACCATGAGTTGGGGGCTGACTTGACAGCAGCTAACAACAACAATAACTCTACAGTTAAATAGTAATAATAATAATAATACTTGCTTTACAAACCTCATAAGGTTGTTGTGAGGCTTAAATGATGTGAAATGGCGTGCCACACTGCATTTCTTCCTATTTCCCACGCAGTACTAGGGCCATCAACAATCTCATCAAGGTGAAGAGCAACCATTGCTGGCAAGCCTTCTCAGAGTTGAACCTAGAGCTATGACAAAGGAAACCTTTTGATGAGTTGCTTATTACCATACCAAAAAAAAAAAAAAAAAACCAAACCATTACCGTCGAGTTGATTCCAACTCACAGCGACCCTATAGAACAGAGTAGAACTGCCCCACAGAGTTTCCAAGGAGCGGCTGGTGGCTTCCAACCACTGACCTTTTGGTTAACAGCTGAATGCTTAACCACTGCACCACCAGGGCTCATGTTACCATACACACTTTCAAATTTCCTTTTTTTAATTCTAAAATTTTTTGGTGTTTAAGATGAAGGCTTATAGGAATAGAATGAATGGGGTCCAAATAAATATCTTTACAGGAAAAAAAGGCCTGACAAGTACCATGCCCCTGAAACCAAAATATTGGAAAGTGAGCTACTGAAAAGAAAATTTGCTGTCTTGAAATTTCTGACAAGTTGATGAATGAGTGAAAGTTAGCGAGCGAGACATGTTTCCTACAGCACTGAAGGGGCCAACCAACGAAATTTATTTTTTAAAGTAACTCAGAATCTTATCAGCATGAAAATAAGGTAGGAAATACATTTTTGGTTTGCAGAGGTTCTTTTGCATGCTGGGGACGATACAAACAGAAAATGAAATATTAAGGGAAAGAAAAAAAGAGCAACCCTAGATGGTAAACTGACATATTCCAAAAGGGAGAAGAGGTTTCTAAAACATTTGGAAGTTGTTATTTTGTTTATGTGACTTTGGTATTTTTAATGCAGAATTTTACGGAGGCAACAAAATGGTAGATAATGGAAAACTAGTGGATGTAATTTATTTAGAATCTCAAAGGGCTTTTAAGAAAGTCCTACACAAGAGACTATTAAGGAAACTTGGCAACCACTGGGCAAGAAGTAAAGAGCTGTCAATCATGGGTTAAAAGTGGGTTAAGAGATAGAGGAGGAATGGAAGAATAAATGACCAGCTCTCCGTATGGAAAGCAGTTAATAGTGGGGTGTCAGCGATGGGTACAAGAGCAGTGTCCTCCAGGATATTTATTAACACCCCTGAAAACAAGCGAAATAATGAGATGTTGAAATTTGCTGACTACACAAAACTATTTCGGTTCCCTAAGTCTACACAGATGGATGTGAGAAACACAGAATCCAAACTCCGTAATTGGGCAAAACAGTGGCAGATGAAACTCAGAGCAGCAGACAAATGCAAAGTAATGCACATTGGAAGTAGCAATTTAAATTACTCATCCACTCGAGTGAGTTCTGAATTCTTTCTAAACTTTCAGGAGAAAAGATTTAGGCTCATGGAAGACATCTTAATGAAGATGTATGCATCATGCTTAGCAGAGTTAAAAAAAAAAAAAAGGAAAGCAAATATACTATTAAATTGCAATAAGAATGGAAGAGAATATATTCCAATGCCATTACACCTTTGTCCTATATTCAGTGAAAATCACCTTATTTCCAAAGGAAGGTGGTAAAAAATAGAAACATCTGATAACGTTCAGGAAGATACTTATAAACAGTGGAATGGTAAAGGCAAAATTTCCTATAAGAAATTTTTAAGTCGTTGTGAGCTGCCATCGAGTTGGAGTCGGCCCCTCCACGTGGCCACCCCATGCACAACCGAAAGAAACGCTACTCAGTCCTGTACCATCCCCATGATTTGTTGTGGCTTGGACCATTGTGATTCGTAGGGTTTTCACTGGCTGATTTTTGGAAGTAGATCACCAGATTTTTCTTCCTAGTAGCATCATAGCAAGGTGCAAGCCTCCATTGGCAGATGGGTGGTAGCTGTGCATGAGTTGCATTGGCAGAAATCAAGCCCATGTCCCCCACACGGAAGGCAAGAATTCTACCACTGAACCACCAATGCCTCAAAGCTAGGATTAAAAGTAAAGTTAGTAATTGGTTAATAATTTAAATGGAGGAGAGAGGAAAATAATGGGGCATATGGGTTTTTCATAAAAGTAAAATGCTACATTAATGTCTTTGCAGCTTAGACTGTGGATAGACTAGAAATTGTCTATAAAGAGCATCAAAGATAAACTGAATTTTCTTCTGGTATGAGCTGATATGGGTCTCAATTCTCTCTTATGGGACTCTATCTTCTCATCTATCATAGCCATTTTTTGTTTGTTCTAAGATGGAAAATAAAAAGCACACACATTGTGATGCTTCATAAATATTATTTTCAATACATTTTACAGATTGTTTCTCTCCTTCCAGCACCAGAAAGGTGCACAATATTTCATATTGATATTGTTTATCATCACCAATAAAATAAAGGCACTTGCCAGGAAGACCCAACTGGTAAGTCATTGCATTCACCCCTCTCTGTAAGTTCCTGGAAACACATATCATTGCCCACTCTCCTTCCTCCCTCTTTCCCAGGAGGCAATTAATGCATAGAACTGACTGCCAGAAACAGTAAGATTTCCCCCACCCCTCTGTCTTCTTCTTCTCCCCAAATGTCTAACTGAGATTGACAACTGGGGTTACTGAAGTCAGGAGGTAATCACTCCCCAGCCTTCTAGAGATCAAGCATCTGCTGATGGAGGTCAGAAAGAAACACTCTCCCACAATGCCAAAGTACTTTATAATTGACCCAGTGCTTATTGGGAAAATGACATCCTAACACTACAGCTACCAACCAAAAAAATGCAGTGCTGTCGAGTCGATTCCGACTCATAGCGACCCTATACTCAAGCCAAGAATTGCACAATTGGGCAGGTGCATGGAGCAGAGAGGGGAGAGTTGCTAACGCCCTTCCTGCCCCATTTAGACCTCAACAGGAGGTTGAAGCTGAGCTATTGGAGTCTTGGGTGTTCCTTAGCCTGTATTTACCATATTCAGGCAGCTGTGGTATGAAACTTCAGAAGTACTTTTCCTTGTTTGTTTTTCCTCCTAAAATCTAATTCCTGAGCACTGTGGTAAACAAAAATAAACTAGAATGACTAGCAAGAAAACACAAGCAAGAACAAACCTAATATTAATGGAAAAATAGCATTAATAGAAGCTAAAAATTGAATTTACCACGTAAGAGACACAGCATAACATTTTGTATTTTTTAAATCGTGTAGGCGATGCATAAGCATTCTGTGAAAGATTGGCTTATCCTTGAGAAATGATATATCTTTCAGGTAGGCATTTGAATGCTTAATAAAACATCTTGAGTGACATAGATATTTTTCTCTTCAGATATGTAGATTTTTCTAAAAGAGGGCATAAAGGTAACATTTTCACAGCAATTCTGCAAAGAAGTATAAAAGACAGAACATTTTGCTAGGTGTTGGTTTAATGCAAGAGCGTTATATGACATGGAAAGTTACTGGCCTGGGTCAGTGTTTACACAAGTATTTTCAGCTGTACACACTCTTTGCACCAAAATACCTTGCAAGCTTTTTTTCGAAAGAAAATAAAAAATACACACAGCAGTTGAATAGTTTTGAGGCTGCATCTACTCGTCATTTATCTTCCATTCCACCAATGATGACTTGTAGATACTAATATTGCCATCTCAGCTCTCCATTCCATCCCCACCTCCCCTTCCCTCAATCTTTTTAAGGGCCCGTGGATTAAAATACTTTTTGTGAACTGCAATACCACCACTACTGTTATCCAAATCCATTAAACTTACACATGCACACAAATGTAGAGAGAAAAAGAATCTTATTCTGTCCCTTCAGAATTCATCATTTAAAGGGGCAATTAAAATTCTTGTATGGAAAACAATTCAGTCAGGCAGGCATTAGTCATTTCATACAATAACTCTCCAGAAAATAACCAAAAAGAAAGAGTTCTCAAAGCCAGTTTATTTTCACTTTACACATAATTTTAACCGCAGATTTTTCAGCTCACAGGTGATGAGAAATAGCAAATAATAAAAGAGGAGGGAACTATTAGAGACAGACACCCTGGCAACAAGAGAAGCAGTTAATAACCTGATATAACAAGACAAAGGGGGGAAAATATTTTTAAAAAGAAAAAAAATCAAACCTCAAAAAGCAGAGCACTCTCCAGTCTTATAGGTTGGAGACGAAAGTTTCAATGGGCCCTGATGACATCTCTGTGTTACAAAATGGAAAGTGACTGATGTTCACTATGATGACCTTGAATCCACTTTATTGGATTATTTTAATCTATGGTCTATTTTAATTCTATATGCTCTGTTTTAAAAGGCTGGAGGGTTTATAATATAGTTTGGAGTTATGGGAGAGGGGAATTAATGGTTGTCAATGGTGTGATCTTAAATGTTTAACAACCAACTCTCCAAGGGAAAAAAAAAGGCCCCTTTTATACTTCAACCATAACTGATTTTAAGCTACCGAAGTGACAGCAACCAACTCTCAAACGTGCTGAAAATTTAATTAACGGTCAGCTCACAAGTCAGTAGGTGCCAGCTTAGACACATGACAATGTGTGGTGTACCTATTATAAACTGCACACTGTGTTAGTCTTTTAGAGTTCCTTGGTGGGGCAAACACGCTCAGTTAACTGAAAGGTTGGAGGTTTGAGTCCACCCAGAGGTGCACTGGAAGAAAGGCCTGGCGATCTGCTTCTGAAAGCCATCGAGAACTCTTTTTAGAGCACGATTCTACTCTGACACACATAGGGTTGCCATGAGTAGAGGTCAACTCTAGGGCAACTCGTTGGCTGGTGTTAGTCTTTTACATAAATAACCTCAATTACTGATCTCAACAACTTTTATAAGAAATAAGTATATTCATTCCCCTTTTGCACATACGTTAACTGAGGCTCAGAAAGACATCACAAATTTGCCCAGGGAGACACAGTTAGGAATGGCATCCTGATCCCTCCTAAGACTGTGTTCTTTCCTGTACACCGAATTGATTCCTCATTTAAAAAAGGCATCAGTCAAAAGCAATTCTTAAATTGGGCTAAAAGGCAGCTCCTAAAGAGAGTCATCCATTATTCCGAAATTTTACTCATTTGGAACACCACAGGCCTTGACAACCATAGGCAAATGAGGTGTTAATATATAGTTACTTGCAAAGAGAAACAGCTCGCTGCAGCTTCACCAGAGAAGAACGGGCAGCCACCCTGTCTGGGGCAGAGGCCTCTTCAGAGATAAGGCCCAAAGTCAGGCAGGAATTTGCAAACAAAGCTTCCCCAGCACCCTCAAGCAGGGCAGACAGTGACTCTGAGAAATCTAAAGATAGGCTCCTCCAGTTTCACATTCAGCTGTGGCTCTGCCACGACCAACCCCTGCCAGGGCCAGGCACTAGACTCTCAGGGTTCTAGTCCACATGCCCCGAGTTCATGCATTCACACACACAAAGTCAGCCCATTGATGTACCTTGACAAACAAGAGCCTTATGGCAAAATGCAGGAAATTCCATCTCAGCCTACATTATGGGACAATATTCCTCCTACTTGCACTGTGCATTAAAACAAAAGTAAGGTGGCACCTAACCACATTTTTTGGAAGCAGAATGTAAGTATCTTGGGACTGAACACTACCAAGATTTTATTGAAATAAAGCACTAAATTCTCCACCCATAAGCTAATGATCACTACACTTAAAAATCTGTAGTTAGACAAACTGTATGTAAGGAATCACTTATGCAACCGGTGGCAAGTTTCAACTTCTGTTTCCAGCCAGTATCAAAGAGGTGGGTTGATTTGCTGCAGGATAACACATTCCCTTTGCCCTCCCTGGCACCCGTTGTGGAATATATTATTCCTTTATGGAAGCTGCTATTGTGTGCTTGGTAGGTAGGTAGGGTTTGTAATCCAGCAACCAAGCTTTGGTAATTATCCCTATACCAGCTTAGGCTCAAACCGCATACCAATGCCCAAAAGACTTCAATACCACAAAAAGAAAAGAAAAGAAAAAAACTAAGAAGGATATCAGCTGAGGTTTTGGAAGATCTACTATTAACTTAGTGCTAGAACAAACAGCTATATTCTCCTAATATCTTCAAGAAACCAGGGCCTTTAATGCACAATAGTTTTCATTGTATTTTGTTTTGCTCTATAATAAAGCTTGAATCAACTGGATTTTTTTTTAAAAAAATGCATTTTTTTTAACCTTTCACCTAATAAAGAATACAATAAACAGTAGCTTCATTCAGATATCTCTGGTACAAAGTAGAATGTTTTGACACTTAATATTGCCATTTTTATGGGCTTAATAGTGGACATGCAGGGAAATAAGTGAAGAGGAGACAAGAAGAGGGCAGTAATAGGCAAAGTTGGGGTACCCTCCAGGCTCCTCTTTCCAAAGCCCATGCCATTGGTCCCCATGTCTACCCTCTACAGATGGCCCATTAATACCTAGGACTGCTTTCCTGGTCATCATAACACATACCAACTCAATCTTCATCCATGCTCTTTATCCACCGTCAACTCCTCTCATGCTCTGTTGCTATTGTTGTTGAGTCGGCCCATAATTCATGTTGAACCCATGCACAACGGGATCAAACCATTGTGATACATAGGGTTTTTGCTGGCTTATTTTTTGGAAGTGGATCACTAGACCTTTCTTCCTAGTCTGTCTTAGTCTGGAAGCTCCTCTGAAGTTCAGCATAGCAGCACGCAAGCCTCCACTGACAGCCGGTGGTAGCTGTGCTTGAGGTGCATCGGACAGGAATCAAACTCATGTCTCCTGCATGGAAGCAAGAATTCTGCCACTGAACTACTACTGCCCCCCCGTCATGCTCAACTTTGCAGGTTAGCCATCTGGAATCTCATGTCCTCATGAAGCTTTGAGTTACTGTCAGGTAATCCAATGAGCTAATTGGGAAAAGGGTAAAGGAGATGGCACCACCCACCCCCTTGCCTCCAACTAGGTACATTCAAACCGCTACCCGGACCCTCCTGGAAATTATGACTACTCTGTTGTTTACTAACCCAAAGAGTACTCCCAGGGGTGAGGATCACAGCCCAGGCTATCAGAAAAGGTGACACCATGCCAGGCTTTGTCCTTGGCCACTGGCATGGAAATGGCTGAAGTGAGAAATGGGTGAGAGGCTGAGATCACATATCAAGACTTGGCATCATCAGTAATGTTGTTAGTTGCCTTTGAGTCGGTTCTGACTTATGGAGACCCCATGCACAACAGATGGTCCTGCACCATCTTCATGATCATTGGTACATTCAAGTCCATTGTTGCAGCCACTATGTATTTTGAATGCCTTCCAACCTAGGGGACTCATCTTCTAGCACTATATTAGAAAATATTCTGTTGTGATCCGTAGGGTTTTCGTTGACTATTTTTCAGAATTAGATCACCAGGATTTTCTTCCTAGTCTGTCTTAGCCTGGAAGCTCCACTGAAACTTGTCTACCATGGGTGACCCTGTGGTATTTGAAATAGTAGTGGCATAGATAGCATCCAGCATCATAGCACCATGCAAGCCACCACAGTATGACAGACAGATGGGTAGTGGCTCATCAGTATGCATATGCTTTAAAAGTATACAGAGGGACTATCAAAACTCCAGCCAACCTTCCCAGAGTGAATCATTTCCATTCCCACCTTTGTGTAGATTATCCACAATCAATATTTGAGTGTTAACACCCACAAAATGTGAATGGCTTATAGAAAACAATCTTTTAGAATTCAAGCACTGGAAACACCAGATTCTAGCAACAGCTGTGAGTTGTGCAACCAACTTCATGTGGCTAGAAGGTTCTTTTGTTTGGCAGACAGGTAAAACAAGGGTTGATTCCTTTAAACAATCTCCCTTCCCCTACATACCCTTCATACACAGAATTCCTTTTGAAGCCACTGAAAATCCCTTTCACAGAACAGAAGGATGAGAACAGTTTGTTTTCATATGAACCTATGCTCACCCTCCAAATATCTTAGCTAGTTCCTTTTTTTTTTTTTTTTTTCCAGACCTCTTCTCAAAACTCCCACATTCCAGGAAGGCTTTTCCTACAATGGGTCTCCTCTGAATCAAAATGGCTGCTGTCCAAAGATTGTGCCAAAGGAAAATTCAGCTAGCTGCCAGCAAGGTCTCAGCAGTGTGATTGACCGTTCCTTCCTCAGTGTTTTTATTTCTTAACGGTCATGTCTATCTCAGTTAAGTGACAAACATATGAGGTAGGAATTGCTTTTATCCTTGTGTTTTTACAATGCTTCAGACGATGACTCTACTCAATAAATTGAAAATCATTATTATATACAAATGTATATTCTAACTCATGACCTGCAAGCTCAGATGGCAGAATGAATAAACAATTACTGGCAAACACCCTGGTATGGCATTTCAGTGAAGTCATCACAGAATCACTAGCAATTATCTTTGCAAACTTAAGGTAAGGTGTCTATGGACTGACAGAGAAATGCACACTTGTGTTTTAAAAAAGAAACAGGAAAACAAAAAATTAGACTCAACAGTTTAACATTCAGATCCAGAAATATATTGCAATCTTATAAACACGCACACACACACACACACAGAAGAATGCTAGATAAAATCAGGGCAGCTTTGTTTTTTTTAAAAAAAATCTTATCTCATTAGCCAAATGCTATTCCTCAGAAACATGACAAGTCTGGTAAAACCAAGTAGAAGACAAAGATATGAAATGATTTTGCCTTTTGTACAGTTTTAAATTTTGTCCTGCTTGTAATTGAGCAATTATAATACTTGCTGAACTCATCCTCTCATCAGGTGAATTCACAAGTGATTAGAAGGCCTTTCTCAGTAAGTAACTATTAATGGTCCAGTGTTAGCCCAGAGATGCATACCTCATGGGATTCCAAAGAGGTCAATCTTAACCTGGTGCTATTTTTAGTGGCGACTTGGATGATTAGAGAATATGGTTATTAAGTCTGGTAATGATATCAAATTGGGTGTGGTACATTCCTCTGGAAAACTGGAAGAAGAGCAAATAATCTTGATGAGCTGGAGAAGTGGGTGGACATAAACAGATTGAGGTTCTGGAGTGTAAGTCACATGGGAAGAAAACAATGCACGCAATTGCAGGATTCATTTCATGATGTCATAAGAAAAACGATCTGGATGTCATAGTCAACCTAAGCTTTTGGTGTTCATGCTTCAACTTTAAAAGCATGATCTATTTAGTAAAAGAAAAACAGGTGGTCCTTCCTTAATGCTCAGTACAGCTTCAAGCTATCCTAGAGTACTCTAAATCTTTAGCCCCACATATGAATGTGAGATATGGAGAATGGGGGTACATTTTAGAAGAAATCGATTTTTTTTTTAATGGTAACAAGTTTGAGAAACAACCATTAGAAGAAAAACCCAACATAATAAAGCTATTTGGCCTAGAAAAGATTGAAGAACGAACTTAACCATCTTCAAGCCTAGAAAGAGAAAGAAGGGTGTGAGGAAATTAATTTCAATGGCATGAGGAAAATCTTCCTAATCAAAAAAAATTTAAAAAAAGAACTGTAGAAAACCAGAAGGCATTGCATGCAGAATCAGACATCTTTCACTGAAAAGTTCATAGAATAGGCCTTTCTCCGACTTTGGGAACAGCTTTATGTCGAGACACAAGATTAGATGACACCTGTGAGAGAAAAAAAACAAAAACTTCATGTTTCTTGTTTATCTGTTGTTGCTTTTTTCCTATTATTTGAAAGAGAAAGAGGTGGGAGGGAAAGAACTGGAAAAAATGTCCACTGTGTTTTGGGATCTTCATTTCTCCATATGGGACCATGTGACAACTGAAGTCCCATCATTGCCCCCTCCTCACCCTTGCAAGCTTCCCCAAGTCTAAACACTGCATTGTTCGGATTCTTTGCTGTGTGGTTTCAGCGATGGTCTCTGCAGACAATATAGAGTTCAGAAGACACCCCAAGCCCTTTGCCAGTTTTAAGGTTGTATGTAACCCTAAAATTACACTTTGCTCTGTCCCATCAATGGGGTTTTGCTCAAACCTTGGACCCTGGTCTGTTCCTTTCATCAACTTTCTTGGATATAAGAACTTCCTCCCTTGCAGGTCAGATGCAGGCTCACCTTTCCTGCAACTCATAAAACCTCTCCCTCCCACTTCTTCAGAGGAACTCCGAGCAGTGATTTACCATCAACGGCATTCACTTGATAGCTAGTCAGCCTTGTGACATCTCAAGTACTGTTGAGTTACCATTTAAGATACACTATATACCCCCACTATATTCCCACCTAGACTGTAAACTCACTGAAGGTGAGGCGTTTGTATTAAACTGTTTTGTATCCTCCTAAAACACTCAGTTCAGCAAGTACTATGTCACCGCAGGGACTAAGTTACTACTTGCTTAACGATAATGAATGAGCAATTAAGGAGGATGTTAAAAGTAAATTTGATCTTCATCTAGAAAAGTTGCTTTCTACTTCGAAAACTCTGTTTAAGGAGACTATTTCATGGAAAATTTTTTTAAAATTTATAGAAACAATTTGGGGAAAGACTTAACATTTTATAAATTCTTAGTGAGAAAAGTAGATAGTCACATTATAAAACTCAATAAAACAATCAGCAATGCCACATTATATGTAGAAAATGTTAAATTACACAGTCCATAATAATAGCTTGTGGCATCCTCTACTTTGGAGCCCTGGAGGTGCAGTGGTTAAGAGCTACAGCTGCTAACCAAAAGGTCAGCAGTTCAAATCCACCAGCTGCTCCTTGGAAACCTTATAGGGCAGTTCTACTTTGCCCTATAGGGTTGCTATGGGTCAGAACTGACTTAACGGCAATAGGTCTTTTTTTTAATGGTGTCGATTGTAAAAATTATGTAATTGTTGATATTTTCATCTGAGTGAAACACTTCCTATCAGCACATGCAATTATAAAAGCAAAAAGAAACTACTGTGTGTGTGCGTGTGTTTCATTTAAGATAATTTGGTTGAATAAAATTCGAGCGCTGCTCTCTTATTATTTTAATATTTTATGTTCATTCTACCCCAGTTCACTATGACTGATCTTTCTGCTGACTACCAACAAGGGGTCCAGGTGGTGGTCACATTTGGTGCTATAAACAGAAGCACCACGTTGTCCCTCTGGAGAAAAGACTGGAAAAACTAAGTAGAACAGATACAAATGTCAATCCTGGAACACTAAGCATCAAATGAAGGGATAAAGAACTAGATCAAGTACCGAATGGAAGAAGAAATTCAGAACAGAGAAGAAACTGACAGAGAACAGAGAATGAGGAGAGCTATGGAGTGGGGGTCCCCCACCAACTAATGCAGCACAGCTTTGCCATATTGGAGCACAGTCACCAATGACCCCGAACAGGGGGTAGGGGAAGGGAAATTCATGGAGCTCCCAACAAGAGACAGAGCACCCAGTAACCAGAGATACACGCTTTCCTACCCCCTACCCTTCTGCCCTGTATGCTGCCTCTGCCACTGTCCAACAGCCACAGTCGCTCAGCCAGAGAGACACAGGCTCACTGCCGCCCTGGGTCCACCCTGCCCCCAGTGGCTGGCTCCCTCAGCGCCATGTTTTTTATTTTATCTTTCCCTTTCTCCCATCTCCCTCTTCCTCCCTCCTAGGCCCTGAGCTGCCTCTGCCCCTTTCTGACGGGCCATGATGCACCACCTGGCAAGAGAGACACCAGCTCACAGCCACCCTGGTTCTGCTCTCCCCCCGTGGCCGGTTCCTTCAGTGCCATATTTTTTTGTTTGGGTGATTGGTTGTTTTTTTTTTTGGTTTCTTCTCTCTTTTTCTTCCTTCCTTTCCTCTCTCCAGCCTACCTAGCTCCATGAACCATCCCTTCCCCTTCTCAATGGGCTGTGCCACACCGCTGGGCTAGAGAGCCACCGGCACACAACCTTCCCAGGTCTGCACCACCCACACTTGCCAGCCCCTGTTGTGTGGCCATTTCTCCCCCCCCCCTTTTTGGGGGGTTTTGTTTCTCTCTCTTCTTTCTCTCTCCCATCTAGATCCACACATCATATCCCCTCCCATCCCTCCTGCCTCTCTGCACCCCCTGCTGTGTGCCATGCCCCCAAATGGCAATTGTGAGGACCTCTAGACTCCTAGACCTTGCCCTGCTCCACCCCCTGGCCCAGTCCTACCAAGCATTGCACCCCCAAGCAGCACCAGCATAGAAATCTTTACCCTCAGACCCCACCCAGGCCATGCCCCAGCCTTGTCCTGTAGAGTGCCATGTCCCCGAGCGGAACCAGCGTGGATACCTGGAACCTCAGACCCCAACCCCTGCTGCTCCCCAGCCCTGCCCTGCCAGCCCCCGTTGCTGTGGCAGACAAAAAAGCCTATCCCGCCTCAACCCTCCACCCCCCGCTGGATCTGCCCTGTTGCACCACAGCTGAGTGACCAGCCCTGCCCACCTGGACAAGGTGGTGAGAACTATCATGCCCACAGACAAGCAAGCAACAAAACATGACCAGCCTGCCTCCCAGACGTAACCAAATAAAACAAAAAAAAGGACAAAACAAACAAACCTACAATCTATAAAAAAACAAAAAAATTCCTGAATGTCTCAGAGACAGCAAAGGATATCAAAACATATAAAAAAAAACAGGACAGGATGGCTCCAGTAAGAGACCAAAATAAAATACCAGATGACCTTCTGGTCGAAGAAAAGGCACTGGATCTACCTGACTGGGAATTCAGAATTCTAATATTCAAGGCTCTCCAAGAGATTAGTAAAGATATCAAGGAAAACAGACAAAACTAAGGAAAGAATATATAAAAATCATAGAAAATACAACAAAATCAGGGAAAACATAGACAAAGCAATGGAAAAATTCAGGAAAATAATGCAAGAACAAAATGCTAAAATAAATACTTAGAAATCATACAAAAACAGTAATTACAAATCCAAAAGATAAACAACAAGATTTCAGAAATGGACAAAGCAATAGAAGGTTTTAGGAGCAAATTTGAAGCTATGGAAGACAGGATCAGCAAAATGGAAGACAAATCCTTGGATACCACTTTGATTGAGGAAAACTCAGAGAAAAGAATGAAGAAAAATGAAAAGAACCTAAGAACTATGTGGGATACAATCAAGAGGAAAAATTTGCATGTGATCAGAATTCCAGAACAAGGGGAGAAAATGGAAAACACAGACAGGATCATTGAAGATTTGCTGACAGAAAACTTCCCTAATGTCATGAAAGATGAAAAGATGACCATCCAAGACGTTCAATGAACTCCATATAGGACAGATCCCAAAAGAAAGTCACCAAGACATATCATAATCACATTCATCAAAACCAAAGACAAAGAATCCAGGGAGCAGCTCAAGAAAAAAGAAAAGTCACATACAAAGGGGAAACAATAAGGCTAAGTTCTGATTACTCGGCAGAAACCATGCAGGCAAAAAGGAAATGGGATGACATACATAAAACCTTGAAAGAAAAAATCACCAACCAAGAATAATATACTCTGCAAAACTCTTGCTCAAATATGATGGCAAAATTGGAACATTTCCAGATAAACAGAAATTAAGGGAATATGTAAAAACCAAACCAAACTTGAAAGAATTATGAAAGGGAGTCCTTTGGTTAAAGAAAAAACACCATCAGACAACAACCTGAATATAGGACACAGGACAGCATCAGTGAGTTACCAATCTAGGTAATGAACTCTCAAGGATAAAATAAAACTAAAAGTTTACAACAGTAAATAAGAAATGTCAATCTGTAAATGACAATAACATCAGAACAATCAAAGGGGGAATAAACTGTGTAGGTATAGAACTTTCAAATGGAGAGGAAGTCAAGGCTATATCAAGTAATAAAAGACTGGTTTAAACTTAGGAAGATAGGGATAAATTTCAAAGTAACCACAAAGAAAGTAAACAAACCTACTCATCAAAATAAAGAAGAAAAACCTAAAGTCCTAGTAAACACATAATCTACAGAAACAAAAAGAAAATCCACAAACAAATGGAACTCAGCACAGGAGAGTAAGATGAACAAAGAAAACATCAGCACCACAAAAAAAAAAACACTGCAAAATGACAGCAATAAATTCACATCTGTCGATAATCACACTGAACATAAATGGCTTAAATGCATCATAAAGAGACAGAGAGTGACAGAATGGATTAAAAAAAAAAAAATGACCCACCAATATTCTGTCTACAAGAGACACACCACAGAAACAAAGAGATAAATATACTAAAAATCAAAAGATGGAAAAAATATATCAAGTAAACAGCAACCAAAAAAGAGCAGGAGCGGCAATACTAATCTCAGATAAAATAGACTTTAAGGCAAACTCCACCATAAAAAAACAAGGAAAGACATTATATAATGATTAAAGGAACAATCCACCATGATGCCATAACAATAATAAATATCTACACACCCAATGACATGGCTTCAAAATACACAAAACAAACTCTAACAGCACTGAAAAGAGAAATTGACAGTTTAGTGGGAGACTTCACCACACCACTCTTGGTAAAGGACAGACCATCTAGGAAGAAAATCAATAAAGACACAGAAGATTTAAAGGTCACAATCAACCAACTTGACCTCATAGACATATATAGAACATTCTACCCAATAGCAGCAAAGTATACATTCTTTTCCAAAGCACATAGAACATTTTCAAGACTAGACTACATCTTAGGCCGAAAAGAACCCTCAACAAAATCCAAAACATTGAGATAATACAAGGCATCTTCTCTGACTACAATGCCATAAAAGTAGAAATTAATAATAGGAAGAGCAAGGAAAAAAATTTTAAACATGGAAACTGAATAACACCTTGCTTAAAAACCACTGGGTAATAGAAAAAATCAAAGATGGAATAAAAAAATTCCTAGAATCAAATGAGAATGAAAACACATCATACCAAAACCTTTGGGACACAGGAAAGGCAGTGCTCAGAGGTCAATTTATAGCAATAGACACATGCATTAATAAAAAGAAGGGGATAAAATCAAAACATTAGCTACACAATTCAAACAAATAGAAAGCCCACAACCACCTGTAGAAAGGAAATAATAAAGATCATAAAAGAAATAGAGAATAGGAAAACAACAGAATCAACAAAACCAAAATTTCATTCTTTGAGAGGATCAACAAAATCGACAAACCATTGACCAATTTGACAAAAGAAAAACAAGAGAGGAGACAAAAAACACAAATAAGAAATGAAACGGGAGACATTACAACAGATCCAACAGAAATGAAAGAGATCATAACAGAGTACTATGAAAAACTGTACTCCAACACATTTGAAAACCTAGAGGAAATAGACAAATTTCTAGAAACACACCACCTACCTAAACTAACATAAACTGAGGTAGAAAATCTGAACAGACCCATATCATGAGAAGAGATTGAAAAAGTAATTAAAAAAAAAAAAATCTCTACAAAAAAAAAAGTTCTTGCCCAGATGGCTTCACTGGAGAATTCTACCGAACATTCAGAGAAGAGCTCATGCCAGTACTACTCAAACTGTTTCAGAACACAGAAAAGGAAGGGATGCTTCCAAATTCATTCTATGAAACCAGAATAACTCTGATACCAAAACCAGGCAAAGACTCCACAAAAAAAAGAAAATTACAGATTAATATCTCTCATGAATATAGACGGAAAAATTGTCAAAAAAATTCTAGTTAATAGAATTCAGTATCATATAAAATAATAACAATTATACACCACAACCAGGTGGGATTCATACCAGGTATGCACAGATGGTTCAACATTAGAAAATCAATCAGTGTAATACACCACATAAATGAAAGAAAACAATCACATGATCATCTCAACTGACGCAGAAAAGGCATTCAACAAAGTTCAGCATCCATTCCTGATAAAAACTCTCAATAAAATAGGAATAGAAGGGAAATTCCTCAACATAATAAAGGGCATGTATACAAAACCAACAGCCAACATCATTCTCAACAGAGAGAGGCTGAAAACATTCCCCCTGAGAACAGGAACAAGACAAGGATGCCCTTGTCACCACTGCTATTTAACATTGTGTTGGAAGTCCTAGTTAGAATAATAAGGCAAGAAAAAGAAATAAAGATCATCCAGATTGGTAAGGAAGAATATAACTATCCCTATTCACGGATGATATGATACTATACATAAAGAACCCAAAAGACTCCTTAAGAAAACTACTGGAACTAATAGATTCAGCAGAATAGCAGGATACAAGATAAACATACAAAAATCAGTTGGATTCCTATACACTGATAAAGAGAACTACAAAAAGGAAATCAGGAAAGCAATACCATTTATAATAGCCTCTAAAAAAATAAAATACTTAGGAATAAATCTAACCAGGGATGTAAAAAATCTGTACAAGGAAAGCAACAAAATGTTACTGCAAGAAACCAAAAGTGACCTACATAAATGAAAAAACATAATACACTTGTGGATAGATAGACTCAACATTGTGAAAATGTCGATTCTACCCAAAGCAATCTACAAATTCAATGCAGTCCCAATCCAAATACCAGCAGCATTCTTTAATGAGATGGAAAAACTAATCATTAACTGTATATAGAAAGGAAAGAGGACTCAGATAAGTAAAGTATTATTGAAGAACAACAACAAAGTAGGAGGCCTCGAAGTACCAGACCTCAGAGCCTACTCATACAGCTACGGTAGTCAAAACAGCCTGGTACTGGTACAACGACAGACACATTGACCAATGGAACAGAATTGAGAACCCAGATGTAAATCCACCCACCTGCCGTTATCCGATCTTGTCAAAGGCCCAAAGTCTATTAAATGAGGAAAAGACAGTCTTTTTACAAATGGTGCCAGCAAAACTGGATGTCCATCTGCAAAAAAATGAAACAGTATCCATATGTCACACCATATATAAAAACTAATTCAAAATGGACCAAAGACCTAAATATAAAATGAAAAACAATAAAAATCATAGAAGAAAAACTAAGATCAACACTAGGGGCCCTAACATGTGATCTAAATAGGATACAAACCATAACTAAAAATATATACACTAGAAGATAAGCTAGATAACTGAGATCTTCTAAAAATTTAACAGTTATGTTCATCAAAAGACTTCACCAAAAGAGCAGAAAGAGAGCCTACAGACAGGGAAAATAATTTTGGTTATGACATATCCAACAAAGGTCTAATCTGTAAAATCTACAGGAAAATCCAACACCTCTACAACAAAAAGACAAATAATCCAATTAAAAAATGAGCAAAGGATATGAACAGACACATCACCAAAGAAGACATTCAGGTGGCTAATAGACATATGAGGAAATGCTTGCTGTCACTAGCTATTAGATAAACAAAAATCAAAACTACAACGAGATACCATCTCACCCCGACATTACTGGCATGAATCAAAAAAAAAAAAAAAAAAAAACAGAAAATAACAAAATGTTGAAAAGGCTGCAGGGAGATTGGAAGTCTTACGCACTATTGGTGGGAATGTAAAATGGTACAACCATTTTGGAAAACAATACAGCACATGCTTAAAAAGCTAGATATACAAATACCATATGATCCAGCAATCCCACTCCTAGGACTACATCCTAGAGAAATAAGAGTCTTCACACAAATAAACATTTGCACACCCATGTTCACTGCAGCAATATTCACAATAGCAAAAAGATGGAAACAATCTGGAGTTCCCATCAACAAATGAATGGATAGACAAACTTTGGTACATATACACAATGGAATACTATGCAACAAAAAAGAACAATGATGAATCTGCCAAACATCTCACA
This sequence comes from Trichechus manatus latirostris, assembly GCF_000243295.1. Classification (NCBI taxonomy): domain Eukaryota; kingdom Metazoa; phylum Chordata; class Mammalia; order Sirenia; family Trichechidae; genus Trichechus; species Trichechus manatus. Next base: position 33,749,939 of record NW_004443938.1, read on the forward strand.
ACATGGATGAATCTGGAGGGCATTATGCTGAGTGAAATAAGTCAATCACAAAAGGACAAATACTGTATGAGACCACTATTATATAACATTTACACAGAAAGAAACAATCTTTGATGGTTACAAGGGAGGAGAGGGGTCGGAAGGGAAAAACACTAACTGGACAATAGATAAGTGGTAACTTTGGTGAAGGGTAAGACCGTACACAATACTGGGGAGGTCAGCACAATTTGAACAAGGTAAAGTCACTGAAGCTTCATAGGCCCATTCAAACTTCCAGAGGGACCAAGTTACTGGGCTGACGGCTGGGGACCATGATCTCAGGGACCATCTAAGCTCAACTGGCAATAACGTAGTTTATAAAGAAAATGTTCTACATCCTACTTTGGTGAGTAGCATCTGGGATCTTAAAAGTTTGTGAGAGGTCATCTAAGACATGTCTACTGGTCCCACCCCATCTGGAGCAAGGGAAAATGAAAAAAACCAAAGACACGGGGAAAAAATTAGTCCACCGGACTAATGGACCACAACCACCACAGCCTCCACCAAACTGAGTCCAGCACAACTAGATGGTGCCCAGCTACCAACACCGACTGCTCTGACAGGGATCACAGTAAGGGTCCTGGACAGAGCTGGAGAAAAATGTAGAACAAAATTCTAACTCACAAAAAAAGACCAGACTTACTGGTCTGACAGAGACTGGAGAAACCCTGAGAGTATGGCCCCCGGACACTCTCTTAACTTAATACTGAAGTCACTCCTGAGGTTCACCCTTCAGCTAAAGATTAGACAGGTCTATAAAACAAACAGTTACACACGTAGTTCAACCACGTATATAAGACTAAATGGGCACACCAGCTCAGGGGCAAAGACGAGAAGCCAGGAGAGGACAGGAAAGGGGGACGAATGGAAATAGGGTACCTGAGGTCAGAAGGGGAGAGTGTTGACACATTGCAGGGTTGGCAACCAATGTCACAAAACAATATGTGTATTAATTGTTTAATGAGAAACTAATTTGCTCTGTAAACTTTCACCTAAAGCACAATAAAAAAAAAAAAAAGAACATGATCAGTATACTTTGAGTAATACAATGAATAACTCAATTAAAATTCAAACAAAGCTTCACAGGCTAAAATGATGTGACAGAAATAAAAAGATGAAATAAAACAAAAATAAATAAATAAAATGTGTCTAGCCATATCCTATATTTCTCAGTTAGAACACTGGTGCATTTTCAGAGATAGATATCTTATGCTAGTTACTAACCTGGGCAGCATTTGAACCTATGATCAGGAATCTAGAAGCACCATATCTATAGCATCCTTTTAAAAATCTCAACACGAAGCATTGTCTAGGAGAAAGCAGTTCAGACGTTTGTTATCTAAATAGTGTAGGTGGGTAGATGTTCAAATCTTTGAAAAATGCCAAGAAGATGTTATGATATACAGTGGTTGATGAGGTTATTTAACAGCCCAGTAAAACCTGTTCTTTTCTTGGGCTACACATTGAAGTAATTTCCCAGGAACCTGTTGCACATGTTGTTGTCGTTAGGTGCCGTGGAGTCAGTTCTGACTCATAGCGACCCTATGTAAAACAGAATGAAACATGCCAGATTCTGTGTCTACCTCACAATCATTGTTATGCTTGAGCTCATTGTTGAAGCCACTGTCTCAATCCATCTCATCCAACGTCTTCCTCTTTTTTGATGACCCTCTTCTTTACCAAGCATGACATCCTTCTCCAGGGAATAGTCCCTCCTGATAACATGTCCAAAGTATGTGAGATGAATTCTTGCCATCCTTTCTTCTAAGGAGCATTCTAGCTGTACTTCTTCCGAGACAGATTTGTAACACAGCATATCCCCCAAATTTCTAAAATAATTCAGAGTGTCCAGAGTTCTTGTAAAAGCAAGAAGAGTAGGTTGGGGGTGGGGAAATGTATTTTGGCATAAACTCTGGGTTTGAGAATCAGTCAAAAAAAATAATTCCCTGCCAAAATCTACATTACCTCCTCTCTGTCCTCAAAATCTGAGACTGTATAATAGACGCCTGTTTTGTGGTTTCCGTTGAAGCCTGGTTACCATTCGCCATAATTCAGTCACATATGTTTGTTCAGTTGCTGGGGTAAGCCACGTTTTTGGTTTTCTTTAGTAAGCTGGGTAGTTACTTGGGTATCACGGAATGTCTGCATCGTGCCAATCATAGCCAGGCAGAATGGGTCCATGAGTAACAATAATCTCAAAGCCCTTTGACTGTTGGCAATCACCTACTCAGAGTGTTATAAAAGGGATCTTTACTCTTTCAAGTCCTCATTGGAGATTTTCAATGAGGGACAGGTTATAAGTTCAGGGGTGGAGGATGGGAAGGCTTTTACATTTTCTCTGCCACAGGCCTGCAAGAGAAGATGAAGGTAGAACAGGGGAATAACGGTGGAGAACCCAATTTCAGAGACCTGCAAATCCCAGCTCTGCCGTGAGCACTCTTTTACTGTGAGACTTTACACAAGTCACTTAGCCTCTCTGAGCTTCAGTGTCTTCATCCAAAAATAATATTCACCTCATGTTGATGTCAAGGAGCCCTGGTTGTGCAATGGTTAAGCACTCAGTTGCTAACTGAAAGGTGGGCAGTTAGAATTCACCAGCCTCTCCAGAGGAGAAAGATGTGGCAGTCTGCTCCCAAAAACATTACAGCCTAAGAAACCCTACAGGGCAGTTCTGTTCTGTCCTATAGGGTCCCTATGAGTCAGAATCGACTCGACAGCACATAACAACAAATAACATGTTGATACTGGGTTAAATGGAAGAATACATGTACAGTGTTTAGCACAGTACCTAGGACATACTAATCTCTCAATTAATTGGGACTTGTGGTATTATCACTATTATTTGGGACAAAGGAACTCTTGAAGACATCCAGGGAAGCCAGGATAACCTGCACTGGAACCACTTACACTGAAGCAAGGCTGTTAATGGAGGATATCACTAACCAGGTGTCTAGATAAATAGAACAATGTTCCCAAGGGGCAGAGTGCCTACCTTCCATCTGTCTTGCAGTGCCTGTGACACTGCCCTAGGCACGATGAATGCTCAGCAAGTATTTACTGAATAAACTGAACAAAAGAAGAGGAAAGTGCAAGGGGCCGGGGCAGAAGCGAGATCTTAAAGAATCAAAGGGACTATCCCTAAAGCAGGAGCCCTCGTGGTGCAGTGGTTAAGGGCTCAGCTGCTAATCAAAAGGTCAGCAGTTTGAACTCGCCAGCTGCTCCATGGGAGAAAGATGTGGCAGTCTGCTTCCATAAAGATTACAGCCTTGGAAACCCTATGGGGCCATTCTAGCTCTACTTTGTCCTATAGGGTCACTATGAGTCACTATGGGTGATCCTTAGAACAATTACAGACAACAGTTCTGGAACTTTCTTTTAAAGCCAATATTCATTCTCTTTAGGTGCATCATCCTGACATGTTTTTTTCCTTCTCTCTCCTGCTCTACTCATCTTTCGGCCAAGGTTTGTGACCAGAGCTCTAAAATCTTCAATCAAATATAATTCATTACAGAAATTGCCAAGCTCTCCTTCATTCTTTTTTCATTCAAACTTTAATAGCAGGTCCGTGTGTGATGCCCAGTGCTAGGTGATCAAAGATTGGGACCAATTTCAGTGACTGGTCTTGCTCATCCAACAGGAATGTGCCTATAGGATGACAGAAACCATAGACCATGAGGAGACAACGGGATAAGCTCATCAACTGCTGTTTGGACACTCTTTCCTGGGCCTGATACCATATCAGACCTGTTTTTACTGTTTCCCTAGGCCAAAGGGATAACTTTCTGGCCATGTTTCTTAGTTATCGAGTGCTGCTGTAACACAAATACCACAATTGGATGGCAGAAATTAACAAGCAGAAATTTATTTTCTCACAGGTTAGGTGACTAGAAGTCTGAATTCAGAGCATCAACTCTAGGGGACACTTTCTCTCTCTGTCAGCCATGGAGGAAAGTCCTTGTCTTTTCAGATTCAGCTTCCTGGTTCCTTGGAGATCTCCACATGTCCTGGCAGCTATCTTACCCCATCTCTCTCTCTCTCTCTGCCAGTTTGTTTAATCTCTTTTTATATTTCAAAAGATATTGACTCAAAATACACCCTACAATAATCCTGCCTCATTAACATAACAAAGACAACCCATCCCAAATGGGATTATAACCACAGGCATAGAGGTTAGGATTTGCAACACTTATTTTGGGGGGACATAATTCAATCCATAACACCATGGAATGAAGCAAGAGAAAAGCAGAAGGTAGATGACTTGCTGTCTTTTTCCAGGAAAAAAAAAAAAAATGGATGGATGGGATTCACAAGTACTCATTTAGCCCCCAAAAGCATAAAAAAGACTGGAATATTTAAAAGCCTGTGAACAGCCATCTAAGATACTTCACTGGCCTAACCCCTTCAGGAGCAAGGGAGAATGAAGAAAAAAAGATACAAGGGAAAGATTAGTCCAAAGGACTAATGGACCACAACTACCACAGCCTCCACCAGACTGAAACCAGTACAAATAGATGGTACCTGGCTACCACCACTGACTGCTCTGACAGGGATCACAACAGAGGGTCCCGGACAGGGCTGGAGAAAAATGTAGAACAAAATTCTAGCTCACAAAAAAAGACCAGACTTACTGGCCTGACAGAGACTGGAGAAATCCTGAGAGTATGGCCCCCCGAAACTCTTTTAGCTCAGTAATGAAGTCACTGCAGAGGTTCATAAAACAAAACGAGACTAGAGGGGCACAGCAGCCCAGGGACAAAGGCTAGAAGACAGGAGGGGACAGGAAAGCTGGTAACAGGAAACCCAAGGTTGAAAGGGAGAGTATTGACATGTCGTGGGGTTGTTAACCAATGTCATAAAACAACATGTGTATTAACTGTTTAATGGGAAAATATTTGTTCTGTAAACCTTCATCTAAAGTACAATAAATAAAAAAAAAGACTGGAATATTTCATGCCCTTCTGATGGGAAACAGCTTGCCCCACCTCAAGCATCCTTCTTTCAGACCCTTCAGTGCTCAGGATTTAGGAGCCTTGGCTGAAATTAGGAGCCTTGGTGGTGCAGTTGTTAAGACCTTGGCTGCTAACCAGAAGATCAGCAGTTCAAATCCACCAGCCTCTCCTTGGAAACGCTATGGAGCAGTTCTACTCTCTCCTATAGGGTTGCTATGAGCTGGAGTCAACTCAACTGCAATGGGTTTGGTTTTGGGGTTTTGGCTGAAATTAAGCCAAGAAGTGATACGGAATAATTATTAGGTAAGGAGAAACTTACAGAGCCCTGGTGGCGCAATGGTTAGCCTCTTAGCTTCTAACCAAAAGATAGTTTGAACCCACCCAGTGGCTGTGCAGGAGAATCACCTGGTGATTTCCTCCCATAAAGATTACAGCATAGAAAACTCCATGGGGCAGTTTTACCTTGCCACATGGGGTTGTTAAGAGTCAAAAATTGATTCAATGGCACCCAACAACAAGGAGAAATTTAGCTCCCTGGATCACCATGAGTTGGAAGCAACTAGACACAGTAGATTTTAAGGAGACAGTTCACTTTGTTTTCTAATTAGGTCACATATGAACACAGAATTTCCCCCAAATTCCCAACATATTTCATGCTGGATTGACACTCCTTAAAAAATTTTGTCCCTGGGCATCCCCTCAAAATTTTTTCAAAGCCAGAATGATAGTTACAGGAATATAGGTTGAGGGGCTATAAAATACAGTGTAAAAGGCCCAAACGTTCTTTTTTTTCAAATTTCAAATAAAACATTTCATTTTATAGACATAAACATTATAAAAATACTTATTTCAAATAAAATCCTAATTTGGTATTTAAAATCAGAGTGCTAATTTCAATAAGCAATAATTTAACATTTATTAAAAAATAAAAACAATCCCAATCTCAGAAATATATGTTAAATAAAGAGTAAAGGAGGATGTTACAAAAAATTTAATGAATTTGTCACCTAAAAACTATAACAAGTCTAAAGCTATGCTGAATTCAATTAACATTTATTAAAATAGTACAGGGTAATTGGAAGTCAGAATGAATAAGACATGGTCATTGCCTCACGAAGCTCCAGCCTACCCTAGCTGTGCAAGGCAGGGAAGTAAGTAACTGGTGTAACACAAAGCAGTACATGCTTAGAGCTGGCAAGCATCCCAGAAGGAGCTCCTAATCCAGGCTGGGGAGAGTCAGGGGAAGCTTCTCCAAAGAACTATGCACAATCAAATCCTGAAAGATGAAGAATTTTCCAGACGGACATGGCAGAGGGATAGTAATGACAAAGACCATCATGGAACTCTAGGAAGTTTGACGAGGTTAGAGTAAAGCATCCATATTGAGTGGGTGGGCAATATGGAGGTTTAGGCAAAGATAAAACTGGGTGAAGTCAGGACTTTGAAAGACAGAGTGCCTCAATGTGCAGCTTGATCTTTCTCCTGAGGTGATTGGTAGGGGGCACACACATCCTGTTCTGCCTGTGTGAGTCCCAGTTTATGCCTGTGGCCCCAACATGCTTATTAACAGTGCCCACCTTGCACTCTCAAAAGTGTCCCAGATTGATCGATGTATTATAAGGTCTCTCTAGTGAATGGAAGTCATTGGCCCTGTGGATACAATGACTCTTTCCCTCAAAGAGCTCATGAGACTGGAAGAGGCAGGCATGGAAAGAGCTAATAATAATACAAATCAAATGATGATATGTTATTATATAAGAATGATTAAACATCCTCAGAGGGTTTTTTTGCAAAACATTTGAGCAAAACTCTGGAGAATGAGTGGGAATTGAACAGGGATGCAAGATAATTCTAGGTATGAAAGGCCAAGCCATGTTAGAGAAAGGCAAGCATCCAAGGTAGCTGGAAAGTAGAGAACATTAATGACTCTGGTGACAATCGGAGCTCAAAGATTAGACTTGAAGACAAACATGTCAAGAGCCTTCCTTGAACACCACATCAAGGAATCTGGAGTTGATAATGTCAAAAACGAGGACTCCTCAAAGAATTCTAATCAGGAGATCAATGTGATCCAATTTGACTTTTGAACCGATAGCTCCAGCTTCTCTATGGAAGGTAAATGAGAGCGAGGAGATTATGATTGCACTTGAAGTGGAATGGAATTCACTGTGGCAGATATGAAAGCCTAATTGCTATCTCCTATGTAGCTTGATGATTATGAATTTGGGGGGCCTAGAAATGAAGAAAAGAGTATTCTTATCTATGAATGACAGTAAACAAGAAAGGGAAGAATATTTACAATCCTAGGAAGATGTGTCGGCCAAAGAATCCTAGAGACTTAGGAGATATTACAAAAGGTTTGATGAGTTTACTATCCCAAAGGTTATGGCAATATTACACACTATAAATTTTATAATAAATTGTAAGACCAAATGAACCCATGGAAAAGTTTGTGACAAAGCCAGAACTACTAATGAAGGACCTTTTGCCTTCACTGACAGGGATGAAATCATTTATAATAACAGTGTATTCCAGACCGAGTCGGAAAAAAAATCTGAGAAATTGGGGATTTGGATTTTAGGTCAATAAAATAGCCTGCTGGCAGTTTTCATAATCAAAATAGGCTGGCCAGAAGCCATAGGAAGGAGAGAGAAAAGCACACTTGTCTCCTTTGCTCTCTTATCTTTTACTTTTTCGTTTTCCCTTTTTTTTAATAACAATGAAATTTTTGTAAAGAACATAAATTCAACTCAATAAGCTATATTAAATCTGAACACGAGTGGGTGGCAGATAAAGAAGGCAGTCCACCCTCACATCCCATTGTCAACGAGGAGGTGAAAAAAATGTTCCACAGAGAAGCCATACTTGCCCAATCACAGGGTGATTCCCTGGCTTTCTCAAAAGGGGATTCTTTGCAGACAAGAAGGTTGTAGACTGCTCAAGTCCATTAACTAAGACAGAGATTCCCCACATTTGTACCATGAAGGATCATTTTTATTAGGAATTTCCCCATATGATTCCAATCTTTGAGGAACTTCTTCCACTAAATAAGCAATATTTAGGTAACAGATCATTTATTCTCTCGTTGTTTTATTAATCACACATAGCCCTTCTTGCTGGTCAGATCTTTCTGATTATTAGAAAAGAATCTCTGTTACCACACCAAGTTGATATGATTTTAGCCAAAAGCAAAGAAATGTGACATTTTATTTGACCTGTAGGGATTTAGCTTAGGTAAATGTAATGATTTCTGTTAGCCTTTTTGAAATGTTGAAAATAGCTCAAGGAGTCTATTACAATCTTCAAGGACCCTACAGGGTGTAGAAACCTTAAACAAAGAACTTTTGCATGAGACAGTTGACTTTCAAAGGATGATTACGATAAGCAAACCTCATATGCATTACATCCCCTAACTCCTATTCACTCATTCTTATATTTATGCCACTTGACAAATGTTTATTGAGCATGAACTTGTTGTGTATTAGACATTGAAGTAGACATGGGGATAACAAACTAGTTGCCATGGAGTCAACCCCAACTCATGCATGACCCCAAGTGTGTCAGAGTAGAACTGTGCTCCATAGGGTTTTCAACGGCTGATTTTCCGGAAGTTGATCACTAGGCCTTTCTTCCGAGGCACCTCTGGGTAGACTAGGACTTGCTATCTTTCAGTTAGCAGCCTAGCACTTTAATCATTTGCACTACCCAGGGACTTCTTGACATTGTGGATACTGTCTTAGGCTGGGTTCTATAGAGAAGCAAAACCAGTGAAGCATGTGTGTGTGTATATATACATGTATACACATATGTTTGTGTATGTATGTATGTATGTAGAGAAAGAGAGAGAGATTTATCTCAAGAAACTGGCCCATGCAGTTGTAGAAGCTGGCAAGTCCCAAGTCCGTGGGTCAAATGTCAGGCTGGAGGCTTCTCCTGACTCACGTAGCTGCAGGAGCTGACAAACCCAAGATTGGTAGGTCATACTGCAGGCTGCTGGCTCACAGGCTGCAGAGGCTGAGGAATCCCAAGATCGGCAGGTAAGCTGCTAGCTCAAGTCCCAAGAACCAGAGGTCAGATGATGATGATGAGCGGGATGCAGAATCCAGAGGGAGGAGCCTTGCTGGAACATCCATTTATAAACTAGAGGCAGGCCATACCCCCAAGGAAATTCTCTTTCAACTGATCGGCTGCTCATAGCAAATCTCATCATGGAGTTATTACATCATTACATAACTGCCAAATTACATCATTACACAATTGCAAAACTACAGCATAACTGCCAAAGTACATCATAACTGCCAAACCACTGAGAATCATGGCCCAGCCAAGGTGACACACAATCTTAACCATCACAGATAAAAAGATAAACTTCTTTACCCTCAAAAAACTCACTGTCTAATCAGGGAAACAGAGATGTAAAAGAACCCAACACCATCTAACAAGGGTTCGATCACACAGTAATCTGGAGCTATAGCTGCAGAGGCATCATTTCCTAACTCTGCCTTGTAGAGCCTGGGAAGACTTCCAGAGAAGCTAACAACTGAGCCAAGACCTTAGGAAGGAGAAGGAGTCAACCCATTGAACAAGTGGGATAGGCCTTTCAGGGAAGAGGGAACACCATGTAAAAAGGCAAAAATCATGAGAGAGAATGAATAGGATGTTCAGAAACAACTAGTAATTCAGCAGGAGAGGTAGTACAGACTGTGTCGTCAGACCACCAGGATTGACTCTTGGCTTCACCACTTAGAAGCTAGTGACGTCCCATGAATTATTTAACCTCTGCAAACCTCAGTTTCCCCCTCTGTAGCATGGAGACAAAACAGAATCTGCTTCTTGGAGCCATCATGAAGATCAAAGAACGTAGCTCTATAATGCATTTAGCCACATGCTTGGTGCGTAGTAACTAATACTTATACATACTGGCCCTCCCCTGCTCTTAGAAAGCATAGTGATTATGGGAGAGTGAAGTTGGAGGAGGATGGCTGGGGCCAGGGCATGAAGGATTCTCTGCCGTGCTAAAAAGGCGGTACTGCCTTCTGTAGGGAAACCCTGGTGGTGTAGTGGTTAAGTGCTACAGCTGCTATCCAAAAGGTCGGCAGTTCAAATCCACCAGGCACTCCTTGGAAACTCTATGGGGCAGTTCTACCCTGTCCTGTAGGGTCACCATGAGTCAGAAACGACTCAACAGCAATGGACAATTGGCTGGGCCTTCTGTAGGTCCCTGAAGAATTTTAAGCTGGGAAGTAAGGAGTAACACGATATGATTTTCATACTAGAAGGATCGCTTTGACTGTATTGTGCAGGATGAACTGGAGAAAGTGGAGACTGGAGGCATAGGGCTAAATAGGAGACTGTCGCAATGGCACCAAACAAGCTTAGTGTCAGTAAATGATAATAGCTATAACCGTGATTGTCAAGCTGAATCTGCTAAGGGAAGAAAAATATTAGTTTCATTCACTCACACCAGGTCTACAGTATTCTGTGAAAACTGCTCTTCCTGAAGTGTTTGTTTTTCTGCTTAGAGCAACAAAGCATCTTGTGAATTAGCATAGCAACCAATGTGGGAACTTTGTTTTCAGCTCAACAGTGGGGAATGTATAGAAAGTTCTTTTTAAAGAGTTCCACACCTGTAAAAAGCCTCTTTGCTGTAAATGTGATGACCTAACTAATGGGATAAATAAACCCTCTTTGAAATGCAGAAGTGGCTTAGAAGGAGCCTCCAGGAAGTCGCATTTGATATGCACAAGCTTCTTGAAAAATAGTTTCCCTCTCCCTGTGCCCCCTTGGGGATTGGTGGAAGACAATTCTTCAAGCCAGGCAAGAACACCAACAGAGCAGCGTCTTCACAGCTCAATTTCCACCCCCCAGCAGCTGGGCTATCAGAAGAGTACATATTGCAAACCACCTTTTGCCAGAATTCTGACTTCAGGCTAGCGCAAGGCGGCCAAGGGGAGCTTGAGAGCTGTAGGCCAGAAAAAGGAGACCACCAAAGCTAGGGAATCTGCTCTACCAGGAATATAACTCTACCATCAGTCCCCCATTCCTCTAAAAGGGTGTACCATAAAAAAATAACTGTACTGGAAAGATACCTAGAAAGGGAAAGCCCAACAGCTTTAAATACAAGTTCTTAGGCAAGGAGGAGGGAGGGGTAAGAGAGTATTTAGAGACGGAAGGAGTGGTCCCTTAGAGCTGAACGCAAAGTGCCTTATTTGAAGGTAATGTTTTGCCCAATTGGTTTCTTCACAGCCGGTTAACAGCTGAGGCTCTTTCCATGCTGAAGACCACCCAGATGTGATAACTTGGTGTTGGACTCATCTTACTGGCATTTGTGAAGGCAGATGCCTGCAGCCTAGGGAATTAAAAGTAACCCACAGAGCAATCCCAATAAGATGCAGGTTCAAGGTATGTGGCTTTGTAAGCAGTGCTCTGCAGACAGTCATGTATGTTAAGATTTCCCCACCCCCATGGGAGTCCTTGGGAAATCCCTCTGAAAAGTACTGAAAGAAAAAATCCTGAAACTGTGGGCAATTTTTTTATTCCTTATATATATATATGTATATATATATATGTACATAACACGGAAACTTTGTTTTCAGCTCAACACAGGGGAATAGAAAGTTCTTTTGAAAGAGTTTCACACCTGTAAAAAGTACACAGTACGTCCTGTACAATAAAAAGTGACCCTTCTAATATGAAAATCTTATCATGTTACTCTTTACTTCACAGCTTAAATTCTTCAAGGACCTACAGAAGGCAGTACCACCTTTTTAGCACAGCAGAGAATCCTTCATGCCCTGGCCCCAGCCATCCTATATATCTTTGTATTTTTCATGCAAGTTCTTTTTCTATAATGGAACATAGTTTTACTCCTCTATAGTACATACAGTAGCTTTCATCACATCATACAAAGTTTATTAGAAACCGACTGTAAATGTGTTTGTGTTGTTAGAATATAATCTCCCCTTTGTCTTCCTGTAAACTTCAGTAAAGTGAATTCTATATGCAAAGAAAGAATATTTAAAAATTGTCATACACCTGTATAATGCCAGAGGTACACAAAATCTACAATACAGAAGCTGTCCTCAAAGAAAGTATGCATTAAAATGGAACTGAAGAACTGTTATGAATAGGAAAAATGTGGGGAAATACCTAAGAATAGGCTTGTAATTCTAATAAATGTGTGAAAAAGGAAATGGATTATTCAAGTCCAAAAGTAAGCACTCTGTAGAAATTTTGAGTTCTGACACTACAACAAGAAAGAGAGCAGAGAGGGAGAGACACACTCGTGAGTGGTACAGGCTGGAAGTATAAATAGGAGCTTCATTAGGGAGAGAAACAAACATATCCTTGGATCATAGGTCAGATGTAAGAGATGATGTAATGGATAAAAATTAGATGTTTTGCATGATTGCTGTTTTTCCCAAGTAGATACTGGTAATATATTTTTTTTAAGCGTGAAATTATGAAAATCCAGTCCACATGGAAAGAACCTCTATGTGTCATATACTCTATATGCTGTGTGTGTGTGTGTGTGTGTGTGTGTGTGCGCACGCACGTATGCACTTTCTACAAAGCCCAAGGAGCAGACATGGTCCCTCTTCACAGGAATTTTCAACCTAGAATATGGCAGGCAGGAATAAAGAGATCTACACTAAGGAACGTATGGGAGAAATATCATGAGTGGTATCATGGTAGGAGCCAACTGAAGACCTTCAAGGGAAGACTTTCTCTGATCAACATATCAAAAGTTATAGTGTCAAATTGATTAAACAACCAGAACATAACAATTTGTTACTCTACCATAGTTGTCTGTCAAAGGAATATCTGTAGTGGAGAAATATTATCTTTGTTTGTTTTTTGATAAAACTGCTCTCTAGGACTTTCTCACTTATGTTATTCAATATCCTTTTTAGGATAATTCTCATGATAAATTACTCTCAGAGCTAAGAATAACAATGACAACAAAAAGGTTTATCTTTCCTAATAAACTAGTAGTCTTTTCCTTTTTGACAATGAAAGCTATGAAACTCAACATGTTTCTGTCTTTGCCTTGGATACCAGGAAGCTCTGAGAAAGTTTACTTCCCCCAGGGTTTACTGATACCATTATCTACCTCTCCTCCTCCTTTATTGTTTATCTATTGCTATTATATTCTTGTGTAAGGTCCTTCTGTTTCACTCTAACTTTTGAAAAGCCCTTTTTTCATTCAAAGTTTGAAGGTGAGGAGCATAGGGGGAAGAAGAGGAATGAGTCCCTTCCTCCTCTCCATCCAGGATTACCCTGATTATTATGTCCTTGCCTCAAAGTGGAGAAAAGAAGAATGAATAGGCTAAAGAATTTTAGAGAAGTTTTTCTTGATTTGGAGAAATAATGAAGCACAACCATTGTTTTGCAAAATTTAACTTTGGTCTGGAGTCAAATTCCACCCCACTGCATTTTAAGGGCAATAAACAATAATAGAAAGCCTTTCAGCTTTGAAGTCAGGCAGACTCTATTTGAAACTTCAGCTCTGCCACTTGGCAGCTGAGTGACTTCAGACAAATCACTTAACCTCTCTGGGCCTCAGATAACAATACCTTTTTAGCAGAGTTGATGTTGAGAATAAATCTATGGGAGCAAATGACATCCTACGTACTACATGGCACATAACACTCAATGAGTGTAGTCTTTGTCTTTAGGACACTCAAGTTTTCTATTTCTATGTCATTAGACAGTGTAGTCTAAGTAGCAGAGTTCAGTGTGGTAGTTAATGATAGCCAGAAGCCATCACCAAGACTTTTTAAAATTATTTTTCTTCCTTAGACACTGTGTTTTGAAAAAAGAAATCCCTAACAAATTAAATTAATGATTGACTTTGCTATTCTTAGTAAATAAAATAAATTTGCCAGTCATAATGTCAGTTATAATACAGTTGCCAATTAGAATTTCTGATCAACTTGAGATTTTCCACTGTTACCAAAATTGGTTGAACCAATTTAAGTCAAAAGGAAAGGTACAGATGTACACAAAATCTACAATACAAAAAAATGTTACAATACTTAACATTGAGCCTAAGCATCCTTATGGCCTACAGTCTTTCAGAAGTATTACAAGGACCTAGAAAGCTTGCTACCTTTGCCGACTTATAAGAGTCTGGGAGCTTCCAGTGGGGCACCATTAGTGTGGTGGCTGATGTGGCAGACATCTCTGATGAAATCTACCAGGCTTGAGCTAAACTAACATTAGTAGCATCAAAAGTGAAAGATGTGGTCTTGCTAGAGAATGAGCTGTCTCTCTGTGTCCTAGAAAGGATTGAGTTGGTCACCAGGTGGCAATACATTCGTAGGGTGACCATGTTGCAGAATATAATTCTTACCTTTCGAGTACAGAAGCTGAATTTTTTAAGTGTTAATCATATTCTGAAAAAGAAAAGCCCCATTGCTGTCAAGTCGATACCAACTCAGGGAGCCATAGGACAGAGTTGAACTTCCCCCATAGAGTTTCCAAGGCTGTAATCTTTATGGAAGCAGACTGTCACAGTCTCCCGCGGAGTGGCTGATGAGTTCCAACCACCGACCTTCCGGTTAGCAGTCAAGTGTTTAACCACTGCCTCACATGCAGTGAATAAGTAAGACCAAAGAAAAATTGATATAGTTGAATCAAAGTGTTGGGAAGAATATGGAATATACGATGGACTGCCAGAAGAACGAACAAATCTGTCTTGGAAGAAATACAGCCAGAATACTCCTTGGAAGCAAGGATGGCGAGACTTTGTTGCACTTACTTTGGACATGTTTTCAGGAGGGACCAAAACCTGGAGAAGGACATCATGCTCCGTAAAGCAGAGGAGCAGTGAAAGAGAGGAAAATCCTCAACAAGCTGGATTGACACGTTGGCTGCAACAATGGGCTCAAACATAGCAACGATTGTGAGGATAGCACAGGACGGGGCAATGTTTCCTTCTGTTGTGCATGGGGTCACTATGAGTCAGAACCGACTCAGTGGCACCTAACAACAATAACAAGCATATTCTATTAGTCTGACAGCCTTGACTAAATTTAAGATAAAATATATGTTAATCTCTAGATTTATCAATTTTTAGCGAGGAAGGGACATGCTTTTTCAATGACTAAAATATTCATTTCCATTATGTAGATTATCTCTTTGCATTTATCACCCTATCCTGATTTGTAGCAGGTGAATTATTTATCAGAAATACCCTTGGTGGGTGTGGAATCAGAGCAGGGAGAAGAATGGTCATGGGAGTTACTTGATGGTGGCCATGGTGATGCTGCTGAGCAGTCCCACCCACACAGGAGAGGATACTTCTCAAGGGAACAAAACTTGTGACTTTCTTAGACAGGGCAGATATCACACACACACACACAAAAAAAAAACAAAAACCCAAACCTGTTGCCATCAAGTTGATTGTGACTCATAGCAACCCTATAACGCAGAGTAGAACTGCCCGGTAGGGTTTCCAAGGAGCAGCTGGTGGATTTGAACTGCCGACCTTTTGGTTAGCAGCTGACCTCTTAAGCACTGAGCCACAAGGATTCCGAAGGGTGGATAAACCCAGCCAAATTCTTGCTCTTTAGCTTCCACTTGGAGTCCCTGGGTGGTGCAAATGGTTATGCACTTGACTACCAGTCAAAAGGTTGGCAGTTCAAACCCACCTACAGGTGTCTCGAAAGACAGGCCTGGCAATCTGTTTCCAAAAGGTCACAGCCTTGAAAATTCTATGGAGCAATTTCAACTCTACACATGGAGTTGCCATGAACTGGAATCCACTCGACAACAGCCATCACCAACAACAAGCTTCCACTTAATCTAGACTCCACTCCAAGCTGACCACCTGCCTTCTGGTAATGCCTCTTTGGACAGCTCGTTGGACTTTAGCTTTCATAGTTAAGATTCTAATTGTTTATTTTTGTTTTGTGGCTTTCAAAAGTGGTTTCATTCCTCTATTGTCATATGAGTGCCTCCTTGAGACTGCACCTGGTCACCTTGTTTAGCTATGGGTGATCCTTATTCTCCCCAGCACTGCACGTATAGACTATCTCTTGAGTTATTTCTCTAGATAGCTAATCTTATGCATTATGTGTGGTCCTTACTAGTTTCACTCACTTTCAGAAGGAGAGCCCTATGTGTATTTACACTCCAAAATTCCAGCAATACTTTGCCTTACCTCTATGTTCTGGAAAGTTAAAGAACTTTGTACTAAATGGGGGTGGGGGGGTGGGGGAGTTATCAAGGGGTCTCTCTGGCACTAAACAAAGGACACAATTAGGTTAAGAGAAATGCTTTGTTAACTTGTCATAATAATCCATATTAGGAACCTTCCATTTTTAGATTCTATTTGTCCTCTGGAGCCCTGGTGACGCAGTGGTTAAGAGCTTGGCTGCTAACCAAAAGGTCGGCAGTTCAAATCCACCAGCCACTCCTTGGGAACCCTACGGGGCAGTTCTACTCTCTCCTACAGTGTCGTTATGAGTCAGAATCGACTTAACGGCAACCGGTTTGATTTTTTGTTGTGTTTTGTTTTAATTTGTCCTCTGAGCAGCCTTCAAATAAGTCTGTTCCTTGTTAGAAGTGTAACATTTGCCTCCAGTTCTTCCAGACTCCTAGTTATAGACTTGATTTTCACCTTTTACAGCACATCTTTAAAAAAGAAAACAAAAAGTTGCCATTGAATCAATTCCAATTCATGGTGACCCCATGAGTAGAACTGTGCTCCATAGGGCTTATATGGTTATGACTTTTTGAAAGTAGTTTGCCAGGCCTGTCTTCCGAGGTGCCTCTGGGTCAACCTTATGGTTAGTCACCAGGCACTTAACCGTTTTTGCAACCCAGGGACTCCTATAGCACCCCTTAACCAAAAACCCGTTGCTGTCAAGTCCATTCCAACTCGTAGCAACCCTATGACAGAGTAGAACTGCCCCATAGGGTTTCCAAGGAGCACCTAGTGGATTCGAACTTCCAACCTTTTGGTTAGCAGCCACAGCTTTTAACCACTATGCCACCAGAGTTTCCTGCAGCACTCCTTATGATCCCATTACTCTTCAAACCAGTGCTTCTGCCTATGATAAATGGTTCTCATGAAACACTCTGAATGCAGACCATCAAGACGTTACTGGTGAACAGGTTTGGTGCCTTGGCTGAGCAGAGGTCTCTCACCTTTCATCTGGACTCAGATCACACTCCTGGTGAGCAGCATGGCCTACACATATCGCCCAGCTCAAGTTCTGATATGGAATTGGCTTTCTAAAGGTTCCAGAGAGCTAAGAACACCTTGGCAGGTTTCCTAGCCACCAGCTCATCTCACTATGACAGTCTTTGGTCTGTTTGTAAGTGAAGTCTTTGGCTCATGTAGGTTTTCTCTAGGAGTTCCTGAGTGGCACAAATAGCTAAGAGCCTAGCTACTAGCTGGAAGATTGGCAGTTTGAACCCGCCCAGAGGCATCTCAGGAGACAGGCCTGGCAGTCTGCTTCCAAAAGGTCACAACCTTGAAAACCATGTGGAGTAGTTCTACTCTGCACACATGGGATCGCGATTAGTCAGTCAGAATTGACTCAATGGCAACTAACAACAACAACAACAGGTTTTTCTCTGTTTCCAACAAGTTCACAGTGATCTCTTTAGGCTGTTTCTGGTTTTGCTCTTGACTCCCCCTGTGTCCTTGGGCAAGTCATTTCACCTCCCTTAGCCTGAGTTT
This sequence comes from Trichechus manatus latirostris, assembly GCF_000243295.1. NCBI lineage: Eukaryota > Metazoa > Chordata > Mammalia > Sirenia > Trichechidae > Trichechus > Trichechus manatus. The sequence continues at coordinate 33,767,621 of NW_004443938.1, forward strand.
CATTATCTCTCCATCAAGTGGGTTGGACTAGATGGCTGTAACGGGCCGTCCCATCTGTAACATACTCTGATTCCATGATTCTTATGAGCCTACTTCAAAAATGCTATCATTGGCATTCAAAGTGTGTCTGTAATTAAACAGGCACATTTTTGCATGTGGCTTGTGAAATCTCTTTCATTATTTTAGAGTCACACTTTGTGAACCAACTGCTAGATAAACTCTTCAAAGATTTGGGATCATATTTGTAATTTGATAAGCTTAAAGAAAACTGAAAACTTCCTACTGTAGACCCTTTCACTTTTAGGAACACAGCTACATCAAATAGGTTAAATCAGTGCCATTATTATTCATTTGTACATTCTTTGTGGTAAAGAAGGGATCCAACAGAGAATCATCAATGTTGATAATCAGATAATAACAGATCAAGGGCACACATCGAACTTCAGTGAACTTGTATACTATCTAAGAATACTTAATAACTATGACAGTCACCTTCAACAAAAAAACCAAAGAATTTTATAAAACCAATGAACCTCGTTTGTTGATTACCAAATGAATATATACACACGCACAGCATTTTCACACAAATAACATGCATTTTCTGTGTTTGTTTGCTGGCCGCACCCTGCCCCTCAAGGCATCTTCACAAGCACCACCATGCCAATCCTCTTCCACATGTTACTGTAAAAGGAAATTAGCATAGCACCCTTAGGAAAATACGTTGGTGGGGAGGGCATGGCTGGCAAACAAACGCAGAAGGCATTCATTATTTGTGTAAAAATAGAGTATATATATGTATATATGTTTGTCGTTGTTGTTTAGGTACCATGGATTCGGTTCTGACTCATAGCAACCCTAAGTACAACAGAAGAAAACCCTGCCTTGTCCTAAGCCATCCTCACAATCATTGTTGTGTTTGAGCCCATTGTTGCAGCCACTGTGTCAATCCATCTCATTGAGGATCTTCCTCTTTTTCCCTCACTCTCTACTTTACTAAGTATGATGTCCTTTTCCAGGGACTGGTCCCTACTGATAATGTGTCCAACGTATGTGAGAAGAAGTTTCACCATCCTTGCTTCTAAGGAGCATTCTTGTTGTACTTCTTCCAAGACAGATTTGTTTCTTCTTCTGGCAGTCCATGGTATATTCAGTGTTCTTCGCCAACACCGTAATTCAAAGGCATCAATTCTTCTTTGGTCTTCCTTACTCATTGTCCAGCTTTCCCATGCATATGAGGTGATTGAAAATATCATGGCTTGGGTCAGGTGCACCTTAGTCCTCAAAGTGACAACTTTGCTTTATAACACTTTAAAGAGGTCTTTGGCAGCAGATTTGCCCAATGCAATGTGTCTTGATTTCTTGACTGCTACTCCCCTGGGTGTTGATTGTGGATCCAAGCAAAATGAAATCCTTGATAACTTCAATCTTTTCTCCATTTATCATGATGTTGCTTATTGGTCCAGTTGTGAGGATTTTTGTTTTCTTTATGTTGAGGTGCAATCCATACTGAAGGCTGCAGTCTTAGATCATCATCAGTAAGTGCTTCAAGTCCTCTTCAATTCCAGCAAGCGAGGTCGTGTCATCTGCATATTGCAGGTTGTTAATGAGTCTTCCACCAATCCTGATACCACATTCTTCTTCATATAGTCAAGCTTCTCAGATTATTTGCTCAGCATACAGATTGAATAAGTATTGTGAAAGGATAAAACCCTGACACACACTTTTCCTGACTTTAAACATGTAGTATCCCTTGTTCTGTTCAAATGACTGCCTCTTGGTCTGCGTACAGGTCCCTCACGAGCACAATTAAGTGTTCTGGAATTCCTGTTCTTCCCAATGTTATCCATAATTGTCATGATCCACACAGTGGAATACCTTTTCCATAGTCAATAAAACACAAGTAAACATCTTTCTGGTATTCTCTACTTTCAGCCAAGAGCCATCTGACATCAGCAGTGATATCCCTTGTCCCACTTCCTCTTCTGAATCCAGCTTGGACTTCTCTATATATAAACAGATAGATAAATATATGTATATCTATCCATCCATCCGTCTATTTATCCATCAGTAAACAGATAGATAGATATAACTGGAGCCCTGGTGGTGCCATGGTTAAAAGCTCAGTGGCTAACCAAAAAGTTGGCAGTTCGAATCCACCAGCTGCTCCTAATACATCTCAAAACCTAGTTTCTGGGGCTGGGCCAAGATGGCAGAGTAGTCAGATGCTTCCTGTGGTCCCTCTTACAACAAAGACCCAAAAAACCAAATGAATTTATTATACATGATAATCTAGGAGCCCTGAACATCAAAGGCAAAGTTGAGGAATCAGACTGAGTGGCAGGGGGAGGGAGAGATGGTTCAGAAGCAACGAGGAGTTGCCAGACCTGACCCAGCAGGCACCGGCACCCTGAAAGCCAGATTGGCTGGCGTGCTCGACAAGGCAAGTAGTGGAGTTTGTTTGGGACATGTTTTCCACATCAGGAGAGACTAAGCCGCAGAGAGTCTACTCAAGCATCCAGAACCAGTGAAAAGCAGCACTCAATCAGCAAAAGATAAGTACATGCATCTAACACACCATGCAGATCAAAAAACACCCTTTTTGAGAAGAACCTCATTCGCATTCACCTGCCTCCTCCCCACTCTGCACCAGGGTTCCAGGCCGGCTTCAGCAATTGCCGTTTCCCCTGGGCTGGAAGTAGGACCTGTCACATGCCCTGAGCCATTCTCCCAGCCTTGGAGAGGGAACAAATTAACAAACAGGAAAAAATAACCTGCCAGCTCCCCTAAGCCAGGAACTCAGGGTAGGCACAGCTCTTTTGCCTAGGCAGAGGTATAAGGGGTCCACGGACTTTGAATGCCTTTCACCCCTGCAGAGACCTGTGTGGGCCCATCGCAACAGTGTAGGCCCTCATTAGCACAGTATAACAGGGTATATACCTGAAGCCTAACTTCACTGTATCAGCTATATGGTGGAGTGGCAGGATCATGACATTTGACACCACTCTGCCCATTAAGCAGGGTCCTCACCTACCCACATCAGTGGCCTGAGGACTGGTGGCTCCACCCACGCCACCTAGCGACATGCAACAGGGGTCCAAGAATAAGTGGTGCCTCCCAGTCATTACAGCCAACAGCATTGGGTGCCCATAGTCCAGCTGCAAAACCCACCTACCTACACACTGTAGGGAACAAGGACACGCTTTCCTCCCAGACACTTAGGGGCAGCCGTCAGCCCCCTGCCTTGCTCAATGTGTGATCCCCTACTGCAACCAGATACCTGTGCCCAATTCAATCACCTCTGCCCATCTAGAGCTGTAGGTGACAGCCTGCACCACACGCTTGGTGACCTGAGTCACCAACAATCCATACAAGAAAAACAATCCATACAAGAAAAGAAAATGGACTCCTAGGCTCACATACCTAGTAACAGATATAACCACCTGGTGACAGGATGTTAGAGCTTCAAATGTGCCAATAATTAAACTAGCTCAAATGAGCAGCCTATTTGGGCCTATCTAAACTAAACAAAACAAGAAGCTAGGACACAGTAAGCAAACAAAATATAATAACTTATTGATGGCTCAGAGACAAGAGTCAATATCAAATCACATAAACAGGCAGACCATGATGGCTTCAGCAAGCTCCCAAAACAAAGAATCAAGAAACTTTCCAGAGGAAGAGAATTTCTTGGAATTACCAGAGGTAGAACACAAAAAATTAATATACAGAACTCTTTAAGATATCAGGAAGGATATCAGGCAACACACAGACAAAGCAATACGAGAACTTAAGAAGATTAGAGATGAGCATAATGACAAATTTAACAGGCTGCAAGAATCAATACAGAGACAGCAAACAGAAATCCAGAAGATTAACAATAAAATTTCAGAATTAGACAACTCAATAGAAAGTCATAGGGGCAGAACTGAGGCAATGGAAGTCAGAATTAGTGAGATTGAAGATAAAGCACTTGACACCAACTTATCTGAGGAAAAATCAAACAAAAGAATTTAAAAAAATAAAGAAACCCTGAGAATTATGTGGGACTCTATCAAGAGGAATAACCTACAAGTGACTGAAGTACCAGAACAGGGAGGGATAACAGCAAATACAAAGAGAATTGTTGAAGATTTTTTGGCAGAAAACTTCCCTGATATTGTGAAAGATGAGAAGATATTTATCCAAGATGCTCATTGAACTCCATATAAGGTAGATTCCAGAAAAAAGTCACCAAGACATATTATAATCAAACTTGCCAAAACCAAAGATAAAGAGAGAATTTTAAGACCATCTGGGGATAAACAAAAAGTCATCTACAAAGAAGAGTCAATAAGACTAAGCTCAGACTACTCAGTAGAAACTATGCAGGCAAGAAAGCAATGGGATGACATATATAAAGCCCTGAAGGAAAAAAATTGCCAGCCAAGAATTATATATCCAGCAAAACTGTCCCTCAAATATGATGGCAAAATTAGGGCATTTACAGATAAACAAAAGTTTAGGAAATTTGCAAAAACCCAATCAAAATTACAAGAAATACTAAAGGGAGTCCTCCAGTTAGAAAATCAGTAACATCAGATAACAACCCAAGACTAGAACACACGACAGAGGAACCAGATATCAACCCAGATAGGGAAGTCACAAAAATAAATCAAAGCTAAAACACTGTAAATAGGGAAACAGAAATGTCAATATGTAAAAGATGACAACATTAAAACAAAAAAGAGGGACTAAAAAAATGTAGTCATAGATCTTTCATATGGAGAGGAAGTCAAGATGTCATAAAGAAATGAAAGATTGGGTTAAACTTAGAAAAATATGGGTAAATATTTAGGTAACCACAAAGGAAACTAACAATCCTACACATCAAAATAAAAAACAAGAAAAACATAAAGACTCAGCAAAC
>NW_004443938.1:33772626-33780204 GCF_000243295.1 Trichechus manatus latirostris
AGAAAATACATAAAGAAAAACAACTCAGCACAGAAAATCAAGTGGAACAAAGAAACTGTGAACAACACACAAAAAAAGACGTCAGAATGACAGCACTAAACTCATACCTATCAATAATTACGCTGACTGTAAATGGACTAAATGCACCAATAAAGAGACAGAGAGTGGCAGAATGGATAAAAAAACAGGATCTGTCTGTATACTGCCTACAAGAGACATACCTTAGACTTAAAGACACAAACAAACTAAAACTCAAAGAATGGAAAAAAATATATCAAGCAAACAACACTCAAAACAGAGCAGGAGTGGCAATATTAATCTCTAACTAGATAGACTTTAAAATAAAATCCACCACAAAGGATCAGGAAGGACACTATATAACAATTAACGGGTCAATACACCAGAGGACATAACCATAATAAATATTTACGCACCCAACGACAGGGCTCCAAAATACATAAAACAAATTCTAACAGCATTGAAAAGATAGACAGCTCCACAATAATACTAGGAGACTTCTCAACACACCATTTTCAGTGAAGGACAGAACATCCAGAAATAAGCTCAATCAAGACACAGAAGATCTGAATACCACAATCAACCAACTTAATCCCATAGACATATACTGAACACTCCACGCAACAGCAGCCAAGTATATTTTCTTTTCCAGTGCACATGGAACATTCTCCAGAATAGACCACATATTAGGCCATAAAGCAAGCCTTAACAGAACCAAAAGCGTTGAAATATTTCAAAACCTAGTCTGCCTCACAGTTAATTTTAAGCCTGCATTTAAAAAGATAAAAATTGTTTATGATCAGAAACCTTTTTTATCTTTTTAAATATAGACTTAAATGGGAAGCAGAAATTAGTCCCTGGGTGGATGCAAAGAGTTAATGCAGCCAGCTGCTAACTGAAAGATAGGAGGGTCAAGTCTACCCAGAAATGCCTGGTGATTTGCTTCCAAAACATCAGTCACTGAAAACCCTATGGAGCATAGTTCTACTCTGACACACATGAGGTCACCATGATCCAGAGTCAACTCAATGGCAACTGGTTTTACTGGTTTATCAGCTAAGCGTAGTGGAAAGGGAATGTGTTTGGGTGGTCATACAGACCAGGTTTTAAATTCACACTGTTTTAAGTGTTGGGACACAAAGAAAAATAAGTTATGGTCCCCAGCCTGGAGGAGCTTATGGAGGTGACAGTGAGGGCAAGGGAGATGACATGCAGAAAAAGTTATTCTCTGTTAAGCAAGCTGAATAAGTTACGATGTGTGAGTTCTGATCTTGTACCTCTTATCTGATCGCCTAAGGTCTCAGATAGCAGAGTTCATCTAGCCTCATGAACTCTGAACCTGTTTTTTTACATTTACACCAGCTTCTTCTACCGCCTTTACAGAGAAGGTTAAGCAACAAAGACCATGAAAAGGCTTACTTGTTGGTGTCATGCTCTAGAACTTCTGTCTAAATTAGTATTTCATAAAAATCATTGTTATACTCCAAATATGTCACCCCACAATATGGGAACACATCAGGCTCCGAGGGAATACATGTGAATTCATCCTCTGCTAGGTCCACTTCTGTACTGTCCTTTTAAATGTGCAAAGAGCTAAGTGTGAGCAGTGTCTACATCCAAGCAGAGAATAGCTTCTTTCTCAGAATTCTCTTCCTCCTACTAATGCATTATGAAGGATCCACAAAGCCAATACAAATACAGGGAAGAGTGGCCTATGCAAGAGCTTAAATGACCAAGGAAGATTTGAAATCTTGAGAAAGTACTAAAGAAAATAAGGACTGAATAAATGAAAAATATGAATAATCATTGATTTTATAAATGATATTTCTAAATTATTTAAATATTAGCACTTACAGAGAAAAATTTTAGAGGGTTCATGACATGCAAACCGGAAGATTGGAAAACATTTTCCATTAAAAAAAAGAGGAGATTTAAAATTAGATCTCAATTGCTTAACTGTAAGAATTAAAGGAATTCGAATTTTTAGCTTCCTGATCACTTCCTCTGACTCAGGTACTGTTTTTTTGCAGCGGGAATATGATGATGTAACCCTGAGGACACAACAAAAGCCTAGTCCCTATAATCATGGGTTATAGTCTGGGGGAGAGACAGATACTGTTACGGGTTGAATTGTGTCCCCCAAAAATATGTCTTCTAATTCCTTACCTCTGTACTTGTGGATGTAATCCCATTTGGGAATAGGGATTTCTTTATTATGTTAATGAGGTCATATCAGTGTAGGTTGTGTCTTAAGCCGACCACCTTTGAGATATAAACCAAGCTGATTAGGCAGAGAGAAGCAAGTGAGATGGGGGAAGATAGATGGCACACCACATGAAGAGCACCGAGGAGCAAGGGCCTTCCCCCAGAGCCAACAGATAGAGAAAGCCTTCTCGTAGAGCCAGCGCCCAGAACTTGGACTTCTAACCTCCTAAACTGTCAGAAAATACATTTCTGTTCGTTAAGGCCACCCATTTGTAGTATTTCTGTTATAGCAGCACTAGATAACTAACTAAGACAGATATTAATCAAAGACCCCCCTAAATAAATATGTAACTAGACACTGTAAGAAGGACTATGAGGGAAAATCACAGGGCCTTATGTACAATAAGGGCATTTGGTAGACTTGTAACTTGATAGATTTCACGAAAACTGAAACTTTCAAGCTGTCGCTTGAAAGAGGCCCTTTCACTTCTAGGAGCACAGCTACATCAAATAGGTTGAATCACTACCATTATTATCCAGTTGTACAATCTTGGAGCAAGATCACAGTAATGCTTCATAGAATGACAAAACATTGTACAATATCAGTAAGTAGGATTCTACCGCATTATATTAGTAAGTAGGATTCCACCAGTTCAGAATTTCAAGTTATTTCAGCAGCCTTGTTGCAGTTTCGGCACAGATATAACAGGAAGGGGGTGGAGGGAGACCAACAGATCAGTCACCGTGCCTATGCCATTTCTTTGGTGATGCCACCACAGACCAAGGGCTAGTCTTCAGCTCTGCTGCTCCATCCATCCAGAGCTGAGCTGGCTCTCACACTAATCAGACCCACAAGACATGGATGAAGAGCAGTTTAAATTTACAATAGAACGTATACCTTTCTAGAGCTTGTAATTCTTGTGCCTACTAACTCTCGAGGTACCCAAAGGTCGAGGAAGCTGAGGTTTTACTACTGAAAATGCTGATCTTATCTTGTACATGTTTACGCTCCTTTATTTCACTCACAGAAGATAATCTTATCTCAGCATTCTGAGGGTGCTTCACTGGTGCCTTCACATACGGATTCCAGAAGCTATGTATCAGATTTGTTTAGAAATCCCTAGCTCACTACAAATTAATGGTGCAAACAAGATAGTTTAAAATACTTAAAAGAACCGAAGCACCTACAAGCACCTTAGAAACAACCATTTAAAATACAAATGATTAACACGCTAATAAAAATCATTCTTACCTAGTTATGAAAACAGGTCACTTAAGTGTTTCTCTAGGAGCCCTGAAGGCACAGTGGTTAAGTGCTTGGCTGCTAACCAAAAGGTCGATGGTTCAAACCCACCAGCCTGCTCTGCTGGAGAAAGATGTGGCTGTCTGCTTCCATAAGATTACAGCCTTGGAAACCCTATGGGGCAGTTCTACTCTGTCCTGTAGTGTCGCTACGAGTCAAAATCAACTCGACCGCAGTGGGTTTGGGTTTAGTTTAAGCATTTCCCTAGAGCTGGCATTTGAATAAATGGAAGAAGGAACGAATGAATCAAAGAGTAAAAAAAAAAAAAATTAACTCACAGGCTACTTTGGGGTCACATAATCATCTCATAGGGAAAAAACCTGCATTTAAAACAAATTGGCTATTATTCAGACTTCTCAGTCATTCTAAACTCTGCATTCCCTCCTCTACCTCAGTCATTGATCCAAATGACTTATTATAATAAATAATTATATGATTCAAAGTATTTATTATAATGAAGACTGGATACCACCCAAACTAGTGTTTATTCAACTAGAGTTCATGGACCCTTTGTAGTCCTTAAAGCATTCTTTAGGGTTCTCTTTTTCTCTTCGATAATTATTTTATGTTTTTGTTTTGGTAATAATTTTAACAAACCAGTAGAGAAGCATACTATGGATTATCCAAATGACCATCTTTCAATGTTTGGATTTATGATTATAATTGTGGTGGCACCAAGAGCATTACTTTAAATGCTGAACACTGAAGAGAAAAGAAGAGAGATGGCTTTAATATATAAGTGATATGTTCGTGCCGTGTGACGGCTAAATGAAGTCATGGTTTACTCCAAACGAGTTTTCGCAGTGATTCAAATAGAGAATTTCACCGCACGCTACACTATGGTATTGGCAGGCTGAACTCAGTAGAAAAACGTGTTCTGTGGTTGCTAGATTCACACTATGAGATGTTAATTCACAAATTAATGACTTAATTTTAACAAAATCTGCCATGTAAATGTTGTTAATTTCCATTATATTGGATCTGCAATTTTATTTTTTATTTATTGTGTTCTGGTATTACAGTTGTATAGTAGCTATAAACATAAAGGTGTTACACATTGTTTTCTACTCATATATACTTAAGGAAATACAGTATAATAAAATTAACTTAAGTAAACATTTGAGGCCTTAGAGTTTTTTTTTTTTTTTGAAAGAGGTCCATATATGACTTAAATCAGCATCTTCCAATGTTTTTGTCCTGTGAGTTCCTTTCATTATAATATATTATCTCATAAACCACTTGGTATTGTCAGGTCATTTTTAAATGTCTGTATGGCATATAATGAAGAGAGTTCACATAAAAAATTGTATTTTTGATAAATATATTACTGAAGTTGTTTTTTTGGATTTTATTTTAACCCAGTCATTAACAATTCTTATTACATAAAAATATAAAAACAAACTTCCTTTTTTAATGTAGTATACTTCTATTGTATGATTTCTTTTGGATTAGTTATATAAGGAAAGCATGATTTGTTGACAAATTCTAAATTGACAATATATCCTTTTTAAATTTTGGACTAAACGCACTTTTAAATGTAGAGTGAAATATAACTACATATTGTGATAATAAAACTTGATAAAAAATACTTTCATTTCCTGATGTTTTTAGTTCGTATGTTTTATACTTAAAAATAATTTGTGTATTTTGTTTCTCAGTAATGAGATAACAGGAATAGTTTCAGGCTATTGTTTGCAAATATTCTTCCAAATTATTGTAAGTGGCTTTTGAGACTTTCGTTCTAATAAACTGAAGACCAAACTGATTTGTTCTCATCACTATGTTCTCTTTTTTTTGCATTGATTTTTGAGTCCTACAGGTATACATTTGTGCCATGTAAGAATTTTCATCATATGAACGCAACCTCTGGATGGGTGCGCACCATCATGAGTCATTGGTAAAAGAATTATCACAATTACATTTCTCACATATTTATTTTACTTAGGACTATTAGTCTTCTAGAGCCCTGGTGATGAAGAGGTTAACAGCTCGGCTGCTAACTAAAAGGTCAGCAATTCAAATCCACCAGCCACTCCTTGGAAACCCTATAGGGCAATTCTACTCTGTCCTACAGGGTGGCTATGAGTTGGAATCAACTCAACGGCAACAGGTTTGGTTTTTGGGGATTAGTCTGCTGGAATTCCTGGGCGGTGCAAACGGTTAATATGCTCAGCTGCTAACCAAAAGGTTGTAAATTGGATTCCACCCAGAAACACCTTGGAAGAAAGACCTGCCAATCTACTTCCAAAAAATCAGCCATCAGAAACCTATGAAGCACGGTTCTACTCTGACACACATGGGGTCACCATGTTGGGATCACCATGAATCAGGGTCAACTTGACGGCAACTGGTTATTAGTCTTCTATCTTAAAAAAAAATCCATAAGTGAATAAGAATTAAAAACAACTTTAAGTTGTAAAACAGTAAAAACCACTCCACTGGTGGGTTATTCAGTTGAGAGAGTAACTAAGTTAGGTGCCTATTCATCTGATGTCTACAACCTGCACTGTGAGTTCATTCAGCTCACACTCAGGTTTTTGAACTTCCATTCTGAACTGGAAAAATACTTTTAAATGATTTTATTTTCCACTTTTTTAAAAAAAGAAATAGGATACAGATTCTACGACTGCCTTTTACAATTGGCCAACAGCCGGTTGGGAAATGCTGATCCAAAGCATTCAACACATCTCTATCCTATTTCACTGAAGTCTTCATAAAGACTTTGGCCTCTCTGATAATCTGTGCTGGTGTTTTAAAATCCTGATGTTTAGGAAGTTCGTTATAAGCAAGTCACTTAACCTCTCAGGACCTCAGATTTCTCATCTAGAAAATGAGGAAGTTTGGATAAGATTATTTTAAAGTCCCGCCCAGAATTAGAATTCTATGATTTTATGTATTGCCGAAAGTTTTCATAACTGTTTAACATCAGAACAATGTTTTAAAACAAAATCAAACAAGAAACCCTTAATATAAAACGCGCAAAAAGGTGGAGCTAAGAACACGCAAAGTCTGCAGAACACAATTTGGAAACCACTGACCGAAAGCTCTCTTTTAAAAACGCTTTCCTTTTTTCTTTGTCTCAGTGGAAAAGGAAAACATCTGGAAAGGATCCACCATATTAGTTTCCCTATGTGTATACCAGAACATATGTATTAAGTCATCTGTCAGCCTTTTCTTCTCCAGAATAAATAACCATCATAAGTCCCATTTCCTATCCCTTTTTAAAATATATTTCCTTTTCTTTAAATGAACCTTCTTTAGTTTCTGTAACTCTTTATTAAAATGTAAAGTTACTAACCAACCATGATCTCTAAGAAGAGCCAAGTGTAGCAAAAGGATTACTTCCAGCTCTATCATGTGATATTCTCTCTTCTAATACACTCCAAGTTGTTTCCTTCTTACCAATAGCATTCCACTACTGCCTCCTGTTCAGCCAATAGCTCAGGATGACTTGAACTTTTTTTTCTCTGAACTTGTTATATCTAATCAATAATTTCCCATCCAACACCCATGTTGTTATTGTCTATCTGGGGCCTTTGTAGTTTTTCCTACTGAATATAAACCTGTTTTTGTTAAAAAATAAAAATAAAAAATAAAAAAACCCATTGCCATCAAGTCGATTCTGACTCTTAGCAACCTATAGGACAAAGTAGAACTGCCCCATAGGGTTTCCAAGGAGTCGCTGGTGGATTGGAACTGCCAACTTTTGGTTAGCAGCCTAGCTCTTAACCACTGCGCCCCCAGGGCTCCAGTTAGTTAAGGTCATTGAATTTTTCTTCTGCTTTCTAAAATACAGGCAGTCCCCAGTTTACCAATGGACAACTCATACTTAAGAATGAACTGCCAGAGGGCTGTGGGGACCATGGTCTCGGGAAACATCTAGCTCAATTGGATGACACAGCTTATAAAGACAATGCTCTACATTCTACCTTGGTGAGTAGTGTCTGGGGTCTTAACCTGTGAGCGGCCATCTAAGATACTCCACTGGTCTCATCCCTTCGGGAGCAAGGGAGAATGAAGAGAACAGGATACAAGGAAAAGATTAGTCTGAA
>NW_004443938.1:33780361-33988146 GCF_000243295.1 Trichechus manatus latirostris
AGATTGTTAACCATTGTCATAGGGCAACATTTGTAGTAACTGTTAAATGAGAAACTATTTTGTTCTGTAAGTCTTCATGTTAAGTGCGAATAACAGCACAATTGGAAGAGCGCAGTCAATGTCACTGAACTGTGCATGTAGAAACTTTTGAAACGGTGTATCTTTGGCTATGTGAATTTTCACCAAAAAAAAAAAGGTTGAGAAGTTAGAGGGTTGACATGTTGTGGGTTGTTAACCCATATCATAAAACAATATGTGTACTACTGTTTCATGAAAAACTATTTGTTCTGTAAGCCTTCACCTGAAGTACAATTAAAAAAAAAAAATTACAGACAAGAAAACAAAAAAAAGAATAGACTGCCATAAAGCCTATTGTATTAAAAATTTGAGTTAAATACATGCAATGGTTTGTAATAACGAATACAGGCACTACTTTGTGATGCTCATAAAAACACTGCGTGGTTTGGAAGTGTTTCATATGCATAGAAAGGTAAAATATATATACTGATATATATACTATATACTATATATATATATACAGTATATATACTATATACTATATACTATATACTATACTGATATATATACTATATACTAAGACAAACATCTGACTAACTGATGCTGAATAAGCACTGTATGTACCTGTTCCAACTTACCTACAAATTCGACTTAAAGACAGACTTTGGAATGGATCTCATTTGTAACTTGGCGAAACCCCATCCAACTTCAAAACCAACGGGAACGTTCTTTAGTTCATTGTTAAAGTTGTAGACTAATAAAATGTCCAATACCTAAAAAGAACCTACTCATGAGGAGACTCTCTTTAGCAACAAGTATTTACAAAGCTCCTACTATGTGCATGACATTCTGCAGTCTGTTGGGGTACACCAAGCTTCTACCAACACAGAGGAAGCTACCTATAGGAGAGCACAAATTCCTATAACTCAAGCCAGAATAAGTCATAAAGGAAGATCTGAACAAAATGCTCTGGAACACTGAGGGAACTGGAATGTTCTTTTTATCTGGGGAATCAAGCAAGGTTTGAAGGAAGAGATGTCATCTGAGCCAGACTTTCAAAGATGGGCAAAATTCCATTCATGGGTGTGTGTGTGTGTGTAGGGGGTGGCAATCCAGGGGAACAGGATGAATAAGCATGAACTAGGTTCATGTTGCACTCATGATTCCTGTGAGAATTATACTCAGTTGTCATCTATCTGTGGACAAGGCTGGTGGCTTTCGAACTTGATTAACATCATAACCAGCTGGGAAGCTTTTAAAAACATATAGATCCTCAGGCCCCACTTTCAACCTGCTGAATCAGGAGGTCTAGAGATAATGTTCTGGAATATTTATTTTAACCAGTTTCTCAGATGAGGCAACAAGTATCAACTTTATCAAGTTGAAAGACTCCTTTGTTAATAAAAAAACATTTCACTGACCCCTACATGATAATGGTTATATATTTATCATTTATCAAACGAGAAAATATATAAAGACAGAAAACATGATGGTGAGTGAATTTGTAGTTGATTAACTAGAACAAAATCCACATGCTTAAAAAGATATGCATATATCATTTTTCCATATACACGGACATGTAGGACATTACTTATTCAACTTACAGATAATGCAAGGTTGCATATAGGGCTTTGACCTCTTTATTAACCATGTGTCCTGACCCTGATGCTCAGTTCCATCCAGAGCTCCAGAATCAAAAACCATGGGTCCACCAACAGTTCCCATCCCAAATTATACTACAGATCTGTGATATAATAGAATTTTCCATCACAGACAAATAAGGGTGAAAAGGAGTGAGAAGGAGAAAGGCAGAGATACTAACTGATACCAAACCTAATGCTCAAACAGATAACCCCACCTCATTATATGGCCAAGTGGGTGGTAGAAAAACACGACACTAATGTTTTTCTCACCATTTAAGACCTAGAGTCAAGGCCTTAGGAAGAGGCGAAGAGGAGAAAGCGCCCAGCCAGAGTCTGCATCAGACTGTCTCTTTCTGGCACCATTTTCATTTCCCTTTCTCCTTCCCTTTGAGAAGGCGGTCATGTTGTTGTTGTTGTTGTCATAATTTTACCTCTCTGAGCCTCGAAGTACTCCTTTCGAAAGTGATGAGAGAGTAATCCCTACTTGTTAGGGTGAGGTTGAGAATTAAGTGAGATAACTTAGGTGAAGTACAAACACCAAAACCATAAACCCATTGCTGTTGAGTAGATTCCAACTCATAGTAACCTTATAGGACAGAGTAGAACTGCCCCATAGGGTTTCCAAGGAGTGGCTGGTAGATTTGAACTGCCAACCTTTTTGTTAGCAACTGAGCTCTTAATCACTATACCACCAGGGCTCCCAAAGTACAAACACGGTGTTAGGTATTACCCACCCCCTCCCCACCACACACACACACAAATACGAGCTCTTTCAATATATTTTTTGAAGCCGAGCCCTTCAGTCTGCCTTTCTTGGACTCAAGTTTTAGCTGAGCCCCTAGGCTTACCTATAAAAGCTCTGTTTCAATCAAAAGCTCACACCAGTGGGGACCTTCCTCTATAACTCAGCAGTCAACGATCCCCAGGTAAGCCATCTTCCCAAACAGATTACAGTTTTGCATGGGTGAATGACAGTCCACAATGCAGATGGTGGTCAGCTGCTGTTCTCCCTTTCCACTGGATTCCACTGGATTTTTCCATCTCCAACCTTGAGAGTCACCTTCTCCAGAAAATATTCCCTGAACCCCCAAGCTATGCCCTGCCTTTGGGTTCCCTTCATATCTAGGCTATATTTCATTCATTCATTCACTCATCGGTTCAGCAAAAGACTAACACATGCTAGGACGTGGTTCAGACACTGAATGAACAAAACAGGCAAGGCTCCTGCTCTCCTGGAGCTGCAATTCTAGTGGAGAAGCTCATTAGACAATCAGTATGCAACACGTGAGTGGAGATAAGCACTAAGAATAAAAACAAAGCAGGGTAAGGGAATAAACAGTGATATGCTTTGGGTAGGATGGTCAGGTAGACTTTGCTAAGGTGGTATTTCAGCAGAGAAAGGATGGTGTGGGCCAGCGGGATATTGAGAAGTGTGTTCCAGGCAGCCTTTCTTTCTTTCTTAATGGCAAGGCTTTGTGTTGTTCAGCTTCTCCATCACTCAGCTCTGTGGAGGGCACAGATATACTACTCCCTTACTCTAGCTCACAGAGTAAATTCCTGCCTGGTTAAAGTTACCCTGGATCGCTCTACCTGCCCCCTAACTGGACTCATTGCTTCCAGTCTTTGTTTTCAATCCGTTCTCCAAAGTGCAGCCCTGATCTCCCTAAAACCCAAATCTGATCTTATCTTGCAGGTTCACAAGCCTTCACCTGCCTCCCATTGTCTTCAGGATACAATTCAAATTTCTCAGCTTGGGGACACAAAAACCCTCACGATCCAACCCTGGCTGACCTCTGAGAACTTGTTTCTGTCATTTCTACATCCATTACTTGGCCAGGAGTTTCTTCCCCTTCCTGGTGTGACCTGACTTCTGCTAGTCCTCAAGCCTCACTTAGTTACCAACTCTCCTGGGAAGCCTTCCCAGCTGTTCCCAAGCCTGGGTTAGATGTTTCTCTTCTGTGCTCCACAAAGCCCTTGTGCTTAATGCCATTGTGGCATGAATCACATTGTATCCAAGGCCTGTTTGTCCATCTCCTCCTTTCGTTGATGAGTTCCTGTCCTGGTTGTACCCCCAGGCACTAGTAAAGCACCTGGCACTTAGGAAACATTCATTGGATGGACAAATAAATGAATTAAGCATGTTACTTTCCAATCAGAGTCCCTGAGTGTTACAGTTGCTAATGAAAAAGTTGGACATTCAAGTCTACCCAGAGGCACCTAAAAAAGAAAGGCCTGCCAGACTTACTGGACCAATAGAGACTAGATGAAACCCTGAGACTATTGAGCTAAGATAGTTTGTAAACTTGGAACTCAAACCACTCCCAGAGGTCCACCTCTCAACCAAATGACAGATTGGCCCATAAAATAAATAACATTTATGTACTATGCTCCTCATAATAATCGTCTAGTTGAAACCAAATGGTTAACATTTACCCTCTACCAAATATGAGAAGGCTAGGGGGTGCAGGGAAGCTAGATGAATGGAAACAGAACAATCAAAATTGAAATAACAAGAATGTTGATATATGGTGAAGAACGTAACCAATGTCACTGAATACTATGTATAGAAATAGTTAAATAAGAACCTAATTTCCTGTGTAAACTTTCACCAAAACACAATATTTAAAAAAAAGAAAAAGAAAGACAGACAGGTCTGGCAATGTACTTCTGAAAAGTCAACCATTGCAAACACTATGGAGCACAGTTCTACTCTGACTTACACGGGGTCACCAGAAGTCAGAATCAGCTGGACACCTGGACACCAACTGGTTTTATCTTCCAACCAGCTAGTTTTACAAACTTTTTTTTCCCCTTTAAGGGGTGGAGGATGGAAAGGTGACCTTTTTGAGGGATTTCCCAATAGTACGTGAAAGCACTGGAGCTGGACAGAGCTGCACCTTTCCTTAATGGTTGCAAGAGGAATTTAGATTAGACAGCAAAAGCTGTTCCTTGTGTCCCAAGACACTGCAGTATAACTAAGGGAAGTAAACAATCTTTTCAGCTATTTTTTTAATTTGAGGTTGACCAATATTTTGGAGTCTATTTTTTTTTATAGGAAGTGGCCCCTTCATCTCTCTTCCAAGCCTTTGATTCTGTAGTTGCAAATCCATTACCTACAGGTAAGGGCAGTGGGTGAAGAGAACAGGGAATTGCTGCAAATAACAATGCCATGTGTTCTGTGCAAGAGTTTCCAAAAAGTAAATATTTTTGAGGTTTTAAAAAGTATTACGTACACCGTTGTAAATGCTGGAGAGCTGGAAAAGGAAGAAGGGGAAAACAGAAAAGTTAACAACGTTTTAAAAAATATATGTGCCTAACTAGAGAAAGACAGAGGGGTAATAGATGAAAGTACATTAGGATTGGGTCTCTTGCAAATTCCTGAAAGGGGAAATGTATCAAAATTTCCAGTCCTCAAGAAAAGGCCTAAAGGAAAAAAAATGTCTTGTGAGCAAGAGGGAGGGGGAAAAAAAAACCCTCGCTCTTCGCAGCAGGAACTCTTCAATGGCTATCGAGTTAGGATGAAGAAATAACTCGGAACAGAAGTCCTTATTCGGAGCGCTAAACTCGGTATTACCACATAAAGAGCAATATAAAAGCTCGGAGCAGCCTCATCATGATGTTGGGGAAACAACTCGGCTTCTCCGTGCGAGAGCAAGCGAGCTCCGACTGGGTAGTACCCTAGACCGGCGTTAGGGGTTTTATTTGCAAGTCAATGAGCCAAATGGGCGACCAAGCTAGTTGTGCCGCGTTCTGGGAAGCAAGGTTATTATTATCGCGTATTGTCCCAGCGAACAATTTCACTGAAAAGCAAGTCCCTACCGTGTGTGTGCGCTGGGTGCCATACGGGACGTGCAGCTACGTGCCCACCTTCAGAACGTCTTTATTTACAAAGCGATTACCATGTTATCTGTTTTCCTTTTCTAGCAACAGCAGCCTTACTCAGCCCTCGAATTTCTTAATTACAAACCCGTTCGTTTCTAAATCAACCCCAAACCGTCAAGCAAAGCCCGGAGGGAAGCTGTGCAAGTTTGCACACACCCCCACCTCCCAGATCAAGGGCAACTGCAGAAGCAAGAAACTGTATGTGCAAAAAGGTGGATCTGGGGACGAGGATCGCTGAGTTTGTTTACAGACCAGAGACGCCTCAGCTCGGATGCCAAAGCTACCAAGAGCAGCAAACGCAAACTTAGCAGAAGCACACGTACCCCGGGAGCGGCGAGCGGGCCCCAAAGCGCGGACCGGATCGACGGGCGCGGAAGCGGGACGATTGGGCCCGCGAGCGCGCTCCGTCCACCTGCAGTCGCTGCTGCTCCCCGCCCCCAGCTCCTGTCCTTGAAAGGAGTGGAAAAAAATGCATCTGCACGCAGCAGCTCGACATGGTGTTTACAGGCTGCCCCTATACACACACAAAAGCATGGCCCAGGAGAGCCCGCTCGGGGGAGGGGGCAGGATGCGTCCCTGGCTTTAACGACCCACTCAGGGAAACACAGCCCATCTTCGCAGCCTGGAAAGGCTTCTGCAAAGCTTAGGAGCAGAAGGGCACTCTAGAGGGCGGGGGCCCCGAGCGAACCCCCTTTTCCTGTAGAGCAAGCCAGACTGCTAGGTGAGCCGGGTGGGCGAGCTGGGGACGGGCGTCGGCCAGAGGGGGCGGCGAGTTTGCCTCGCTCCTCTCGGGGCAGACCCTGCCCTCGGGCTGGAAGTGCGGGAGGATAGTCCCCGCGCCGGGAGTGGTGTGGTCAGCCCCACGTTTCTGGGCCGGGAAGAAACAAGAGGGGGCGGGGCGGCCGCAGCCTTTGCGCACGTGCCGCTGGCCGCGGGGACGCGGCTCCAGAACCCAGTCCACTGTGAAGATATTCCAGAATCCGTGTGTTGGCGCCGCCCGGCTGGGAGGCTCTCGCTCCGCCCTTTCTGAAATGCTTATATTAACTGCGGCCAAACCCGAAGAAACACAGCTCATTGTTGGCAGATGCCGGGCGGCCTCGCCGAGCTGTGAGGGCAGCGGAGGGGAAATAAAAGGGAACGGCTACGCTCCTGCCCCAGCGGCCGCTGCAAGAGCTCGGCGCCAACCTCGCGCCGGTGAGCGCCCCGCACGCCCGGAAAATCCCCTCTATGTGCGGCTGAACCGGCCCTGGATCCGACGATCCCGCCCTCGGTCTTCGGAGCAGAAATCGCAAAGACGGAAGGTGAGCGCGGCGGGCGAAGCCAGTGGGGCTCTTGCCAGCCCGTCCTCCGAGGGCAGGGTTTGCCCGGAGGAAGAACGTGAGGCGGAGCTGGGGAATAACAACAGGATGTGCAACAACAGGATGAGAAGGCTGGTTTAATGCCTGAAGTTCGCGGCAGACTATGGGGCACTTCCTTTATTAAGCCACTTCGGAGGGCAGAGGGGGGTGTGGGCCGGGTCACCCCGCCCAGTCGCAGGGAAAGGGGCTGTGTGTCCAGCGCCCGGCTCTGTGGGTGGGTGGCAGATCTGCAGTGGTGGGGAGCCCTGCTGCACAGGCTAGCTGGTTCCCAGGGACGTGCGCGCGGGGATATTGGGGGGCAGAGGCGAGAAGAGTGGGGTGCTCGGTGGTGGGCGACACGTGTGGCGCGGGGCTTAACGTCTGCTTTTTTCACTTTCAGGACTGGAAATGGCAGACCATATGATGGCCATGAACCACGGGCGCTTCCCCGACGGCACCAACGGGCTGCACCACCACCCTGCCCACCGCATGGGCATGGGGCAGTTCTCGAGCGCCCACCACCACCAGCAGCAGCAGCCGCAACACGCCTTCAACGCCCTGATGGGCGAGCACATACACTACGGCGCGGGGAACCTGAATGCCACGAGCGGCATCAGGCACGCAATGGGGCCGGGGACTGTGAATGGAGGGCACCCCTCGAGCGCGCTGGCCCCAGCAGCCAGGTTTAATAACTCCCAGTTCATGGGCCCCCCGGTGGCCAGCCAGGGAGGCTCCCTGCCGGCCAGCATGCAGCTGCAGAAGCTCAACAACCAGTATTTCAACCATCACCCCTACCCGCACAACCACTACATGCCGGATTTGCACCCTGCTGCAGGCCACCAGATGAACGGGACAAACCAGCACTTCCGAGATTGCAACCCCAAGCACAGCGGTGGCAGCAGCACCCCCAGCGGCTCGGGCGGCAGCAGCACCCCTGGCGGCTCCGGCGGCACCTCGGGCGGCGCCGGCGGCAGCAATAGCGGCGGCGGCGGCAACAGCAGCAGCAACATGCCCGCCTCCGTGTCCCACGTCCCTGCTGCAATGCTGCCGCCCAATGTCATAGACACTGATTTCATCGACGAGGAAGTGCTCATGTCCTTAGTGATAGAAATGGGTTTGGACCGCATCAAGGAGCTGCCCGAACTCTGGCTGGGGCAAAACGAGTTTGATTTTATGACGGACTTTGTGTGCAAACAGCAGCCCAGCAGAGTAAGCTGTTGACTCGATCGAAAGCCTGGTGAAAGAAATCAAACCCCCAGCTTCTTCGGTGTGAATTAAAAAACATTCCCTTAGACACAGTATCTCACTTTTCAGATCTTGAAAGGTTAGAGAACTTGGAAACAAAGTAAACTATAAAACTTGTACAAATTGATTTAAAAAAAAAAAATTCCGCCCCCTTCCCCCCCCCCCCCCCCCAGTTTTTGTTTCGTTTTTGTAGTCTTGACATTCACCTCCCCTATGTAGTTGAAATATCTAGCTAACTTGGTCTTTTTTGTTGTTTGTTTTTACTCCTTATTTCCTCACTTTCTCCAGTGCTCAACTGTTAGATATTAATCTTGGCAAACTGCTTAATCTTGTGGATTTTGTAGATGGTTTCACATGACTGAACTGCATTCAGATTTACGAGTGAAAGGAAAAATTGCATTAGTTGGCTGCATGAACTTTGAAGGGCAGATATTACTGCACAAACTCTGCCATCTCGCTTCATTTTTTTAACTATGCATTTGAGTACAGACTGATTTTTAAAATATGTTAAACTGGAAGATTAAACAGATGTGGGCCAAACCGTTCTGGATCAGGAAAAGTCATACTGTTCACTTTAAAGTTGGCTACTCCCCCTCCCCCATATGTACAGACAATAATAGGGTGTGGAATGTCGTCAGTGGCAAACATTTCACAGATTTTTATTTTGTTTCTGTCTTCAACATTTTTGACACTGTGCTAATAGTTATATTCAGTACATGAAAAGATACTACTGTGTTGAAAGCTTTTTAGGAAATTTTGACAGTATTTTTGTACAAAACATTTTTTTGAAAAAATACTTGTTAATTTATTCTATTTTAATTTGCCAATGTCAATAAAAAGTTAAGAAATACTTGTTTTCTAGAGGTCATTTGGGGGTGCTTGTTTCTTTCAATGGTTTTTTCCCTCTCTTTAAGTTGAACCTTATTGATGAGAGTAAGCATTCCAAAGGATGAATTACAGGACACTAAAACAGGTCATGATGAGCTTAAGCAAAGAGCAGGATTTAACATAACTGGCATAATGCTTCATTGTTATCATTGTAACATGCCTCTTGGTGTGGTTTAATCAAAAGCTGCAAAGTTGTCAAAGAACATTTTTTCCCCTCAATTGCCATCATATTCAAGTTATAAAGGTTTGTAATGGTAACTATTATAAATTATCTTTTCACATGGGAGGGTGGGCAGGGGGAAGGTGGGGAAGGATCAAGTATTTCTAGTAATAAGTGATTTAACTATTTAAATGGTGGTAGACTGGAATAATATACTAGGTTATTGAGGGTAGCCTTAAATGTAAGTCTACCTTTATCTCTAGTGACGAATTTTATTTCTCAGCAAAGGTGTCTCAGGAGAGGCACACGTTTTAAAGCTTAATCTCTGAGATAGCTTCTGACTGGTTTATAGTTCTGAGAGGAAGAGGGGGCAGAATTCCACCTTAAGGCTTTCTATTTTGTTCTCCTATAATATTCAGAATTTACTCAGCAAGGTTGATTCAAAGGTCAAATTACAATCTTCACAAGATGTTCCCTCTCAAGCATGCCCTGTTTTCCAGAATTCTGAGCTTTTTCTGTTACATGCATTGGGTGCAGAGCACATAAGGATAAGATCATTTTAATTTTACCTAGATGAGTTATCAAGATGATAACTCCAGTTAAGTGGGTATCAAGTTTTGCCTTACATAATCAAGCAAAGGAAAAAGTAATATTATTAAAATCTCAAATTATCCCAGTTGGAAGGAGAAGGAATTTTATTTTGCTTTCCCTGTCATGTTTTCGTGACTTACCTTATGTTTATAAGAGCAATACACCTACATTCAAGAAAAAATATGGACTTTTGTACTTAACCTCCTGGGAGGAGTAAAGAAATAGAGGTTGAGAAAAATCTTTCAAAAAATACTTTAAAAACAGCATTGCCTTTAGATTCTTAGATTCTAATCTTAAATCTCATATTTCATAATAATAATAAAATCCAGGAGGGAAGGGTTATGGAGGTGTTACATTACAGTGAGTCTGGCATAAAGGCTGATTTAAATCTAATTCACATCACCTACATTGTATACTTTCATCTCCAAGGCAGGCCATGCGAAATGAAGAAGCACACTCAATTGGGTTTTTTATATCTGTATAATAGACATTTTTTTTAATTAAAAATTATGTTCTAAATAAACAATTTCTTTGTGACTATACCGAATCATTCAAAATTCCTTTTTCAAAGCTGATGCAGATTTTCCACATTAATAGTTAAAGCTGAAGTTTTCTTCAGCTAAGACATGTCAATACTAAATCTGCAATCAGCAATAAATCTTCCTGGGTATGCATTTTCCCAGTAAGTTTTTCTTTTTCTTTTTTTTCTCCAGAGGCTCAAGTGAAAAAATATGTTTGCATACATATTAATACAGCAATTCTATTTCTTTTTCACTTGTGCCAGGAAAAAAAGAAAGCTATTGGAGGCATTGTTTTTTTCTGCATAAAGAAAGAAGCGAAAGAATTGTCTTGCC
Organism: Trichechus manatus latirostris; assembly: GCF_000243295.1. Classification (NCBI taxonomy): domain Eukaryota; kingdom Metazoa; phylum Chordata; class Mammalia; order Sirenia; family Trichechidae; genus Trichechus; species Trichechus manatus. The sequence continues at coordinate 33,790,980 of NW_004443938.1, forward strand.
ACCACCTTTCACCATTTATTCTGCCAGGGAATAAGCCACAACACCTGCTCTGTCACTAAATTCCTCCTGCTGTTCCAATGCCGGAACACGTATGTGGAGATGCAGAGCCCAAGGAACTATTATTAGCTCCTGAGCCGATCCCTGCCAGCACAGAGGACTCAAACAGGAGCTGGGTTAAATGCACCATTTCTCTTCAGTAAAAATGCAAACAGCCCCCCTCCCCAATTCTCTTGAATGATCTTTATTTCATTAAAACTCTTTCTTGATCAACAATTGCGTAGATTCTGTGCGATACCTGCAGGGCTCTTAAGCAGAGAAAAATAACTCCTTGTTTGAACAACCTGATTAATGAAACCTGTACAGTGACCTAGATCACCCGGCTACTGGCAGACATTTGCAAAACCTTTTGTAGTCTTGCTTCCTACTAAGTTGCTTATAGCATATGGGGAAATTTGACCTCTGTACCTTGGCTGTTTTTCAAAAAGTTCTAATATGGTACAAGAGAGCTTGTGTTCTTTAAGCTTTGCCCACAAATGGACGCTCTATGCTTGATTTTCAAGAAGAGATCCATGATAAACAACAGCACAACATCATAGATTCATGTCACAGAAATAAGTACACATTAACAAATATTGTACCTCTGCCTTGTGGCTGATAAAACCCTGGTGGCAGTATCTTTGCTGGAGCTGATAAAGACGTTACAGCTACGGATGGGTCTTTGAAGAACAGTTACCTAATCACCGCTGTTTATGGGGTGCTAGGCCAGAGCACTAGTACCAGAAGGCTGACATCTATTGTGAAGTTTATGGTCTCCGTGACTTTTACTACTGTAAATGCCTGGGATAGCTATAAATTGATGTCAACATTAAAGGCCAGATCCTTTAGAGCAAAATATTAATCCACTAATCTATTATGGGTGGCCAGCTCTGAAATATAAACTTTGTAGTCCCAGACCATTAGGTGTTTTCGCCCCCTTGTGGAAATTACTTAGAAGGTCAAAAGAAAGCTGTTTCTTCAAGAGGTTTTCTGTTTTATTGCCTGCTTGTTTGTTTGCTTTTTGCCATTTCTGAAGACTACATTTTCTTTACTGAAGCAAACAGCGTATATTTGATCAACACATTTTTTATCAAAGAAGATTCCATAATAAACACCCTTCATGAAAATAAGAGTACCTTACCAAAGACCTTAGCCTATGATTAAGTCTGCTTAATTGAGATTTGCCTTCTATTTTAAAATATGCATTGTCTCAGGGATTTTCTTGTTAAAAGTGTAATAAGCAGGGGTTTGGACAAATCTCATCCATGTTGGAACAGTGAGAACTCTGCATCCCAACAACAGGATTATTGATTTGGAATAAGAATACATAATACTGCATTTGATGGTATGCATGGAGTTGAGAAGGTGGAGGGAAATGTCCAGGAATGCAGGATGCCGTTATCTAGGTTGGAATGTGACCGAGCCACTGGTTCTAATCTTGTGAAAGGGGCTGCTGGATCTTTCTTGAGAATGAGGGTTGTTGCTGTCCAGTTGATTCAGTAAAATTACTTTAAAATAAACCTGCAGGTAACATTGTGTCAAAACACAAAAATAAATTTATAATTCATAGAATTTAGAATCTAAGCATTGGCAGTTTTTTCCTCTCCAATGGTATTGTTTTGCTAGCACAAAAGAAGTGTTACACATAGCTTCAGAGATGGTATTTATCATCGTGGTACTGTACCACTATCATCAAAATCAGAGCTCCCAGGCAGGTTAAGGCTGAGCCTCAGCAAGAGAACAATAGGTAGCACATCAAATGACTTAGCCAATGAACCCCTATTATCCTGTGTTCTGTTGGTCTCCCCCTCCCCCCAAGAATAGAAGCAACAATGGCAATGTCAGAATTTTAATTGCAATGGACTGGCTAAATTACTCGACTTATTTTTATCCAGCAAGGAGAGAAAAGATTCTTTTTCCCTGGTACCCATACTTAAAATTTAAAGTGGAAAAAGAAGTCTAAGTATGTCTTCTATCAAATAATATACTGTTCATAAATAGCTTTAGTTTGCCTTAGAGTAAATAACACTCACTTATATCTTTGAAAAAAGTAAGACACCCGGAATAAAGAACTTTTTCTCCTACAGGAGGGAATTAAGCTAATAAATAATACTAAATAAGTAACTTAAAGTAGTATAAGAGCTGCTGACATGAATTTCTATAGTATCTTGCTATTTATAAACACAATGAAAGAAAAAGCTAAGGGAAATGGGGATCTGCTTTGTGGAGGAATTGAATCCATGGCCCTTGGGAAAGAGAATACAAGAGCAACCCCTTCCATACTTTCTACCAACAAATAATGGCTTCTTAGTAGCTGGATCCTGATCAATTATTTCCTTCCCCAAGATCAGCGCTAAATGTTGTCCGGGCCAGCCTCATGAGATGGTGGTGCTTTTGGAGAATTCAGCTTGGTTAAACCAGGACACGAGGAGTGAACTAAAGCAGATGAACGATGAGTATTATTACTTGTTTTATATGTTGTTGGTTTTCACTAGGCTGAACTAATTTGAAAGATTAGTGGGGCAGGGGTACCACATGGGGTGAGGGCAGTGGTTCACAGGATTCTTGGAATTTTCCCATGGCATCACCATTGTGCTCAGCCCTGAAATCCTTCCCATTCTTCTCTCTACAGAAGAGTGGTTACTTGATTGCATTTTGGGTTGTGGAACAAAGTACACAAGGAATTTTGGCTCCAGACAAGCCTGTGGCAAGGCAAGGTTAGAGAGGTGCTCATTGCAAGAGATATGCAAATAGGCGAGTGGCTTTTGAAACGCTAATAGTGCTAAATGAGTCCTGCCAGTCCATTCCTGAGAGCTAGGTAGTAGGCAAAATTTAGGCTCCAGTGGAAGTCAAACCCGCATAAAATCAGAAAAAAATTGTCAGAAGAAAGCTAACTCCAGGTTGTTGATATTGCTTTATGAACACTTGGAGAAGATAAGCATGCTGTAGAGGAGGAAATGTGTCCGGAGGCTACAGAGCCCTTTTATCTTTTTTATCTTGCTAGAAACTGATATGGAGTCCTTGGGTGGTGCAAATGGTTAACAGGCTTGCTGCTAACCCAAAGGTGGAAGGTTCTAGTCCATCCAGAGGTGCCTAGGAAGAAAGGCCTGGCGAACTCCTTCGAAAAGGTGACAGCTTTGAAAATCCTGTGGAGTGCAGTTCTACTCTGCAGTACATGGGATTGCCATGAGTCAGAATGAACTCAACCACAATCAGAGGAACTGATATAAAATTTGAACTTGTAATTCCTTTTCTTGTAAATCTGTGTTTTCCATTTCTTGTAAATCACTTTTTTTTTTTAATTTTACTTCTTGACTACCGATATTTCTACATTTACAAACACATAATATTTAAATCATGCATCAGAATCCTTAGGTTACCTTGTAAATCTTGCCCAATTAAACACACTTTGGACAAAATCTTTGAAAGAGAGCGAGCAGGATGACGGCTAGTTCCAAATACCTAGCTTTGATATATCTTCTCTTTATTCAATGTGGTTATGCCAGTAGGAAAAAAGTAATTGAACCGATTCTATGCTTCTAAAGATGAACCTAAAATAAATATCTAGATGTTTCTAAGCTTCCCTCTGACATAATTTTTTTAGGTCAATTATTCTCAGCTGAGTGAGTCGGCACTTCTAGGAGGCAGATCAGAATGGGGATAAGGTAGAGAAGAGCAGTAACCTGAAAAAACATATCCAATACTATATTTGGAAAAATTAAACATATATTTTTTCAGGTAAACAAAATATAGAAAGACTTATCAAAATCTTTTTGGCTGATGGGGCATGAATTTGAAAATGGTGAGAAACACTGTTTAGACTAATCTCATTGCCATGGAGTTAACTCCAACCACAGTGACCCTACAGGACAGAGTAGAACTGCCCCACAGGATTTCCAAGGCTGTAACCTTTACAGAAGCAGGCAGCTACATCTTTCTCCCATGGAGTGGCTGATGGGTTCGAACCCCTGACATTTTGGTTAGCAGCTGAGCGCTTAACCACTGTTTATATGACATGGGACCAAATCAGAGAACTTTATCCTTCAGCCAATATTTCTTAATAAATTACTTTGTTGACCCTCATTTTTGTGTCGCTGGACTGACATTTATTGAACACCTGCTATGTGACATGTGTTGTGATAGGAACTGTACAAACAATCTTATTTAATCCTCACAGTATTCCTACAAGGTCCACGTCATTATTCCAATTTTAGACAAGAAAACTAACATTTAAGAGGAAGTGAATTGCTCAAGGACAACACAGCTAGTAGGCTGCAGAGGAGCGGGCCCGTTTCCAGACCCAGCTTTGAAGAGTGTGCTCTTTCTAATATACAATGCTGCTGTTTTAGAGCCAAATTACTTCAATTTGTAGATGCCGCTGATGGTAATATGAGGAGTCGATTTAATAATATCCTTTCAGGAAAAAATAAAAAAAGAAACGAACACTACATTACTGAGCACAAATTATAAAATATACTTAACACAGGCAATTCCATGCCATTTCCTTTCGAGATTCGCAAGATTTGGGCCTAAACGTTTTCAAACCCAGTCTAAAGTTTCTTCCAAACTAAGTTTGACCCTTGAGAACACAACAGTATCACCGTGATGAGATTGCCTAACCCCTTCTTAACACCTGGACCTCGTTACTTTTCATTTTAGCTGTTTAGCTTCAAGTCAAGCGAAAGAATATCAGTGATTTAAATTGTCATTTTTTTCCTTAATTGAATGACATATAGCTGGATATTAAATAATTTCTTTCAGAAATTAAGCCAAAGGTACAGTAATTATCCTTATCTATGTGTGAATTATTAAATCAACATCTCTTAACTTTGCCAATTCTATAATCTAGTAAACGAGAACTGTAGTGATTAAATTGTCGCATGTAAAGATGACCACTTCACAACTTGCCCTGCTGCTTGACAACAACTATATTTTTAACACTAATAATAAGATTCAGGCTGAGTTCAGAGTGTTAACATGTGGGGAAAAAATGTACATCTTAGAATAAAGGAAATACAATATTTAGCTACTTTACACTTAAATAACCTTTCTCAATCTATCTAAATGTCCTGGATGTGGGTACAAACTCACTCACACTTGCTTTGGTCTTCAGTGGAAACCGAGAGCTGGTCTCTGAATAGTTATAGTAAGAAGAATACTAGATCAAGATTTTAAAACATGGGTTCTAGCCCTCGCTCTGCAACCAAATAGCTGTGTAATTTAATAGCTGTTGGCTTAAGTTTCTCCATCAGTAAAATGAAGATGTATGTTTAATTAATACATTCTGTACTCAAATCCTCATGAAGGAAACATAAATCCATTCCTATCATTTTTCTTCCTCCGGCAAGATGGAATGCAATATTATAAGGCCCCTTCAAAACCTGCTGCATCGTTTTCTTACCGTTCCTTTGCGAAGCCATAATAGAGGCCTGAAACTCCTAAGGGCCCGTGGGTGTGCCATAGACCTGTCCCAGCTGTGTTCACTCTCCAAGCATTGGAATCATCTCTGTAACTCTTCGCCTTCATTGTCATAAAGGATCAAAAGGGCTGGCTACTGAGATTCCAGAACTTGCAAGCAAATACCAAAAAATTCCCAACCACTATTTCTAACGCGTCCACTCGCAAAGATAAACAGGTGAATATGCAACATTCTTTGCTAATGCAATGGTTTATAAAATATACTCCTTACTGAAACTCATTTGATTAACCCCTTATTTCAGTTTCTTTGCTATTTTCTTTCAGATAAATTTCATTTTTACAATTTCATAAATAACAGACAATAAATATTTGAGCCGTCTTTACTTCAAACAATTCTTCCTGGACTACAATTCTACAATCATCATCATCATCACTGTTATTGCTATTATTTATTTTCTCAAAGAGACAATCCTATATACAATGCTAACGTGAAGGAAGCTAGCAGGTGTTAAACACTATGAGCTGGTACGTGAGAACTTTCAGACAGTTAAGGGATACATGCCCATTTACTTATTTCCCTTTCTCCAACTTCCCAACATACACAGTCTCTTTTTGTTTTACACCACCACATTCCTCCAGTTTGGGAAAACAATTATTTAGCTAGATGGCAAACTAATAGATAAGTTGAAAATAGTTACACAAAGGGAACTGTATATCATAAATGCATAGCTATACAAGAAATCATTCTTAATTGACATGGAGAGGTAATGTGGCTAAAGAACCACGATAAATTATTACAATATTTGTTCCTTCCATGGCTTGGCCACTAGGTGTAGCTGAAGGTCTGTAAGTTCATATTTGCACATTTCTCCTAAGTACTACCAAGATGACTAGTGTCACAGGCTTAAAGAACTTGCAAGCCTCATGCCCCATTTGTTTTATTGAAATATAAAATATTCCATGTGACCTATTATAACCCTGAAGATTAGAGATGGAAGAGAAGTTGAGGACGCCCAAAGCACACTCAGCCCAGGCACTAGTGTTCGTTGCATTCTAATAAAATTGGGAAATTGACAAAGGTGTCTCTTCTAGCAAGTTCCACTTTTCCCCTATTTATCCTCTTCTGTTTTAGAAATGCTCTTCTCTCCAGCCAGGCTTTTACTCAGGTACTAGTGGCTCAATTTTTTGTCCTGTTGGGACTCCCTACCTCCCATGCTTCATACTTCAGGAAGGGTTACCATGCTAAAATATAGAATTGATCATATTGCTTAGGCCCAACTGAAATGGTGAATCTAGGCAGTCCTGTTTATACCATATGACCCTGCCTGTTTGAAACAGTTTTCCAGTGTCCTGATTCAGTACCCATCAGACCCAACTGTGCATAGTTCCTATGAGATGTCCCCGTTGTTATTGTTGTTAGGTGCCATCTAGTCAATTCTGACTCATAACAACCCAATGTGGCAGAGTAGGACTGCTCCAAAGAGTTTCCTAGATGCTTATCTTTGATAAACGGAGAAAAGATCGAAGTTGTCGAGATTTCATTTTACTTGGATCCACAATCAACGCCCACGGAAGCAGCAATCAAGAAACTAAATGACTATCGCATTGGGCAAATGTGTTGCAAAAGACCTCTTTAAAGTGTTAAAAAGCAAAGATGTCACTTTAAGGACTAAGGTGTGCCTGACCCAGGCCATGGTGTTTTCAATCACCTCATATGCATGTGAAAGCTGGACAATGAATAAGGAAGCTCACAGAAGAATTGATGCCTTTGAATTATGGCATTGCCAAAGAATATTGACTATACCATGGACTTCCAGAAGAACAAACAAATCTGTCATGGAAGAAGTACAGCCAGAATGTTCCTTAGAAGCAAGGATGGTGAGACTTTGTCTCATGTACTTTGAACATGTTATCAGGAAGGACCAGTCCCTGGAGAAGGACATCATGCTTGGTGAAGTAGAAGGTCAGCGAAAAAGAGGAAGACCTTCAATCAGATGGATTGACACAGTAGCTGCAACAATGGGCTCAAGCATAACAGTGATTGTGAGCATGGCTCAGGACTGGGCAGTGTTTCATTTTGTTGTACCTAGAGTTGCTATAAGCAGGAACCAACTCGACAGCACCTGACAATGACATCAATCTTTATGGGAGCAGATTGCCAGGTCTTTTCTCCTGCGAAGCCACTGTTAGGTTCAAACTGCCGACATTTTGATTAGTAGCCAAGCACTTAACCATTGTGCCACCAGGTCTCCTTGTATCTCTAGACTTCTCTTTATTTGCTCTAACTTGAGTGATTTTGAGAGCACCTATTTCATTACTCTATGCTTTTACATATGCTTTTACCTCTGCCTGGAAGGCTCTCCTCATCTTTATCCCTTGTTGAAATGTGTTTCAATGTCCATCTCAAGTACCATCTCTGAGAAACTTTTTCATATGACTCCCTACTTTCTAGCACCCCTATATATTATAAGCACCTCTATTTATCACACATTACTACAGTTTTTCAGTAATAACCTCCTCTCTTCCACTTTGAAATTATATCAATTAAGACATTTTTAGCTGCAAGTAACAGAAACTCTGATTCTGGCTTAAACAATAAGGAGAGGTCTTTTCTTTCATAAGCCTATAGAAGAGCAGGATCCAGGGCTGGTTAATTCACTCATTCAATAATGTCATCAGGGATTCAGATTCTTCTCATCTCTCCACTGGGCTATCCTCATTGCTGGTGCTTTGGACTGGTAACAAGGTGGCATTAGCAGAGCTCACATGACATGCAGACCCAACAATGGCCAGAAGAAAAATTGTCTCTTTCTATGGCTTTTTCTTAAGGGGAGGAGAAAATTTTTCATAGAAAGACCTTTTTCCTCATTTATTATAGTCACATACCCATTTCTGAACCAAGCACTGGGATTGGTTTTGCCATGGGATAGAATTACCAAAATTGAGTTAAACTAATCATCTGGGGATAGGCTAGATATCGGATAGGTAACAAGAAGAGGTTAAAAAAACCAGAAGAGGTAAGAGCTAAGCTAATCCTTTCTGAAATTAGTATTTCAAAGCATAGATTCTTAGCTGGAATGGAAAATAATTCTTTTTAAAGCTTTCACATTTTCAGGTAAGTCTACTTCACATAATAAAGATGTATAGCTAAAAAATTATCACTCGAAGCATGTTTATTTGGTAAAGGTTGAAATGTCTTCTATAAAGTGTCATTTGTTAATATAAATAAATAACCTCTTAAAAAGAGGTATATAATCATTATGTCTTCATTTCTAGCCCTTCAAAAATTCCCTTGTTCATATGATTAATAAACAATTTCTCTGAAGCAAGAAAATCATGTACATGGTGACAGGTGATTAATCTCAGTGCAAAATGAAAAGAACCTAATATTTATGAACAAATTACTGATAGCTATATGGTTTATTTCTATGATAAAAAGCACTAGTCCTATGCCAAAACCAAAAAGAATATAAAATTAGTCTAGCAAGATTCAAACAGGGGGGATAAGAGTAATCTCATCCATTGCAGTGGACATCCTTTGTCCTGTCCTCTCCTTGCTTACGCCACCTTCCCCACGAAATGCTCTTCTCCACTCCAGTCATGTATATCCGTGTGAGAACTTCCACTATTTTACATGAGCCTGCTGCCCTAACCACAGCAATTGGTTAGAGCTTGGACCAGCTAAGCCAATCATCATACCTTACTCTACTGCTTGCAGCTGATTGGTTCAAGGATAACACGTGACCCAATAAAAAATCTTTCCCTGGGAGTTTTGAACTTGACAACAGAGAGATCAAATTTTAATACCTTTCTAATGTTAAAACGGAATCCCTAGGCAGAGCAAAATGATTGACACATTTGGCTGGTAACTGAAAGGTTGGAGTCTACCCAGATATGCCCCAGAAGAAAGGCCTGATTATCTACTTCAAAAAAATCAGCCACTGAAAACCCTGTGGAGCACAATTCTACGCTGACACGTCATGAGTCAGAGTCAACTGGATAGCAACTGGTTTACTGGGGTTAGTGGTGAAAGTGTGAGCCTGGAAGCTGCTGTAAAGCCCTATTTCCAGCTGTGTGGAAGAAGCTAGTCTGAGAGAATAAAGATAATATGAAGAGAGAAGCAGAGTTAACAAAGTGATCTGTTACTATCTGATTCCCTCAGGCGTAGTTGCAACTTTGCCTTCACTTCAGAGAAGAAGTGTGGTTTCCTGAGACAATAATATTTCTTCTGTTCTGGAGCTAAGTTTGACCTGGGTTCAATCATAGGAAACAAAACTATCCTAACACATATAGATACTAACACAAATTTCATCTCTATGTTTGTTTGTTTGTTTTGTGTGTGTGTATGTTTCATTGAAATATATGTTTGGGAGGAACTTCTACTTTATCCCTACACTAATAAGTGACTTAGAAATGATTTTTCAGTAAACACTATGAGAAATATAAAGTGTCAGTACTAACATTCAATTTTTTCTCCTCAGATAAGGCTTCTAGCATCCTCTTGCGCCAGTGTTACAATGAGTAATGGACACTGTGGAGTCCTGGTGGCACAGTGGTTAAGAGCTTACCTGCTAACCAAAAGTTCAGCTGTTCAAATCCACCAGCCACTCCTTGGAAACCCTAAGGGGCAGTTCTACTCTGTCATAGAGGGTCACTATGAGTCAGAATTGACTTGACGGAAACGGGTTTGGTTTTTGGAATGGACACTGTAAAGTCCTGCCCAGACTCCCCCTCAGGACTGAAACTTATTCCCTCAGTTGTTGAAAATGCTCTCAGCAGACAGCTTTCAGCTGACAACTCTGTCTTGGAATTGCCTTGTCCCCAAGATTATACCTCCTTCCCGAGGCAGCTTACCTCCAATGACTGGTCAGTGTCTGGTATAAAGGCCTGGCCTCTTTGCCCCAACTTGGAACAACTCTGAAAGGCCATCCTAGCTGCAGACCTTCCCATTTTCTGGGATGAGGACTTCATTGAGGCTACATCTTAGCCAATCTTCTCCCTCTGCCCAACCTGCTTCCTTACTCTTCCTTCCAGAGGCATTGCTTACAAGAGCACTCTACAATAAATTTCCTGTATGCTCATCTCCATCTCAGAGGCCGCTTCCCCAGCAACACAAGGCTTTTTAAAAATCATCAAACTGTGATAGTATTAGGTGGTCCTTTAAGAAAAACTCAATAGATATTTAATGGCTCCTTAAATTTTCCTAGCACTCAGCCAGACTTTAAAGAAACGGAATAGAAGTGAAAGTTACGGCCCTGCCCTTAAGGAACTAATGGTTTCACTGAGGACTGTTATGGATTGAACTGTGTCCCCCAAAAGTATGTGTCAACTTGGCTAGGCTATTATGCCCAGTATTGTGTGATTGTCCACAATTTTGTCATCTGATATGATTTTCCTGTATGTTGTAAATCCTACCTCTATGATGTTAACGAGGCAGGATTAGAGGCAGTTACGTTAATGAGGCAGGACTCAATCTACAAGATTAGGCTGTATCTTGAGTCAATCTCTTTTGAGATATAAAAGAGAGAAGCAAGCAGAAAGACAGGAGGACCTCATACCACTAAGACTGAAGAACCAGGAGGGAGCGTGTCTTTTGGCCCTGGGGTACCTGCGCTGAGAAGTTCTTAGACCAGGGGAAGACTGATGAAAAGGAACTTCCTCCAGAGTCAACAGAGAGAGAAAGCCTTCCCCTGGAGCTGGCGCCTTGAATTCAGACTTTTAGCCTCCCAGACTGTGAGAGAATAAATTTCTGTCTGTTAAAGCCATCCACTGTGGTATTTCTGTTATAGTAGCACCAGATAACTAAGACGGGGACAAGCAATTTAAGCAGTCATCTTCATGCAGCTCAGCAGTGTGCTCAGATGAGGAAGACTAAAAGAAATCCAAAATCAGTGCATAGTAGGTGATGCAGATATGTATTGAATGAATGAATAGGAAGAGATATATGCAAGCTGAGATAGACCATAAAACGTACTTAGAGGCAAACCTCATTAACTATTGCTGCCTTTCTTCTAGGAGTTCCTGGGAGGTGTAAATGATGTAATACTGACTACTAACCAAGAGGCTGATGGTTTGAACCCATCCAGTGGTGCTTCGGTAAACAGGCCTGGTGATCTGCCTTGAAAACCCTGTGGGGCGCAGTTCTACTCTGCAAAGCATGGAATTGCCATGAGTTGGTATTGACTTAGTGACAAATGGAATCTTTGTTTTATTCATTAACCTCCTTCACCTTCTCCCACTTTTCACATCAAAAAACAGAAAAATCAATCTCCAAGCAAACACACAAGATCCTACTAGGAACTCTGCTTTGCTTTAGGAGAGTTCTTAGGAAAAAGAGCCTGGCCTTTTCTATGCAGCATTATCTAACCTCTCACACACTCTCTGAATGGCCAATGTGGACCAAACACCTTCCCACCTCAAAAGTAATCTATGGAGAAAGAAGGTTATTCTATAGTTAGTAATGGTTGTAGCAATATCTATAATAATATCTTACATCTAGTAAAAAAATCACTGACGTCGAGTTGATTCTGACGCGTAGCAACCCTGTAGAACAGAGTAGAACTGCCCTATACGGTTTCCAAGGAGCGGCTGGTGGATTCGAACTGCCAACATTTGGTTAGCAGGTGAGCTCTCAACCACTGTGCCACCAGGCCCTTATCTTACACCAGTGTAGTGTTTATTGTCCCTGAACTTTGATTCGCATGTCATCTTCAGAGGTAGGAAGACAGATACACATTGTATCCACCTTTCACAGATGGAGGAACTGAGGTCCTACGTGTTACAGCTAGGATTAAAACTGAAGTCTTCTTACTCCCATTGCAGCCATACACACTCTTAGTTTTTACACAGAGTGCTCATAGGGTTCTGTCTCTTAAAGCTTCCATTGAGAGTTATGATTTCTGTTAGCAATAAGGGAATTAATATTTTTAGTTCTAGTAGCACAATTAGTTTTGGACTCAAAAGTCAGTCAAGCTTAACCAAGCAGAATTGGTATTATTGCATGTTTCACTCAGAAATGATGCATTTGAATATAAACCTTGAATTAGAAAACAGACAGAAGTTTGTCCAATTAATCATAACCATATTTGAACTAACAAATTTGTGCATTACCTTCTAAATAATAAATATCTTCAATGCCTATCTAGGGTGCTACTTACAATTACACAATTCCCCAGGAGATTAAAAACTAGATTCTATTAGAAATGTCTTTCTTTTTCTACTCAGCTTTACAGCATAACATGCTGCTCTTAACTGAGATACACTTATTTGGGATGTCTACACTGGCAGGTCTCGTGAAGGGGAAAAGGTGGGAGGTGAAAACCGATGGGAAAAGAAAATGTGCTGTCAGCTCCTGCAATGCACCTTTCAATTCAAATCAGCTTGCTGTTTTCCTCCCCATGTCTCCAGCCAGCATATGGCAAAAATATCTGTTCATTTTCTCTTCCCTTCATGAGTGAATTGAGATCATCTCTTGTGCAGTCATTATTCTGTCATGATTATTCTATAGGATGATTTGATTTCCAATTCTCTGTCTACTCTTGTTTCCACTTATATTTACATCTCATTGATTCCCAGGAATAATGTCTTACTCAGCTTCCTTCCATCTGCTCATGTATATAATGAAGATTCAGTTTCTAATGCCTTCTATTCCTAAACCTGAGTCTCATCCCAGCAGCTCCATTTATGGATTACATGACCTTGGCCAAGACAATTGCCTACTCACTGGCTTTAGTTTCCTCTTCTATACAAAGGGGATAATTATAACTGTCCCACTTATTAATATGCTTTGAAAAATCACAGTAGAGTTGTGGAATTTGTAAATTTAATGTTCATGGTTACACATTCACACATAACCCCTGAAAGTCTTTGACACATATGGTAGATAGTCATTTGGTTTTGTGGACTTGGGCTGGTACCTGAGATAGTCACTCAGCTGGTGCCTCAGTGCTTGGAACGCCCAATGACTGCATTTTTCTGGGTTTTGTGGTTCACTTTCAACAGCAAAAACTTACCTTGAGTAGTAACGTCTTTGTTTCTTTGTTAAACACGGATCCCCAAAGTAAGCCATCTGCTGATGTTGTTGGAAAATGTGAAGAGAAAGTAAAGAGGGCCAAGACAGTGATGGTCATTAGTCAGAAAATTTACATTTTGAATAAATTAAAGAGTGGAATGTTGAACTTGGCAGTGACTAGACTCTATTACATGAATGATTCTGCCATATTTATTCAATATGGAAGTAAGAAAAAGTGATTGATGAAACTGTTTCAGTCAGTGTTTTAGCCAATGCAAATATGGAAATTTGTGGGGGGAAAACTATATGTTAAAGTAGTTTTGTGACTTGAAGGATTCCAGATGAGTTCAGATGTTTCTCTAATGAATGTTAAGAGCCTACTATACAAGGCAGTGTGGAAATGCTGGGCGTGTTAACGCTGTCCCATCCAGTGCGATAGTGTTAATCATATAGAAGTTACTTTTTAATATTCTTTTGATTGCTATATAAAAAGACTAAGTATTCTGAACCCCCTAGATCTCATACTCCATACTTCTGACTGGGAAAATACCAAGCATGCTGGATGATTTCTAAGTGTTTGTTTTAAATTATTGACTATTTTAAAAGGTGTACCATGATTGCATAAATGCACATACTTTTTAATTTATATATTTCCCTTCCATGAATCTATCCTAATAGTCTAAAATACAGAGAAAGATTTGTGCACTATGATGTTTATTGCAGCATTTATGTGAAAAACTTCAGAGAACAATCTAAATGTCCACTATTAAGGGAATGATTCAGTACATTACTGTACAAACATAGAAAAGGGAATGATGGAGCCATTTAAAATGGTGTTTTGAAAGACAAGCAGATGTTTTGTAAGAAAATACTAAGAAATTCAGAATAAAAACCTATTTACTGTTTGATCTCAACTATGTGAAGACACGTGTCTTGATAAAAGCCTGAAAATAAATATGACAAAATAACACAGTGGTTTCTGAACACTGGAATTAAGGCTTCTTTATATCTGAGGTACGGATCTTTGGTTGTGCAATGGTTAAGCTCTCAGCTGGTAACCGAAAGGTCAGCTGTTCAAACTCACCAGCTGCTCCAGGGAAGACCTGGTGATCTGCTCCCATTAAGATTACTGCCTTGGAAACCCTATGGGACAGTTCTACTCTGTCCTATAGGGTCACTATGAATCAGAATCAAATAGATGGCAAAAGGTTATAACTAGCAAAACAGAAATTACTGACAAGACCAAGAAGGAAATTTCCAGATGTCTTCTGTTATTTCCCAAATAAGTTATTCATTTGCAAATATCTGTTTAACTACATACCAGATACCATGTGCGTTAAGGGATGGGGAAACAAGCTAGAATAAGTAACTCAGAGTTTACAGTCTCAAGGGTGAGAGGTAAATGTGAAGCAAAAAATCATTTAACCTGAAGACAGAAAGACTGGTGGGAGTTAGCCAGGCCAAGCTGAGGGATAATTCAGACATAGGGCAGTATATGTAACAGCTGTGGGGACAAGAAGAGTACATAGTGTTCTCTACTATGCAATCCTCCCTATCAGAGTTACAGAAAACTCTACTTGACAGCCCCCTTATAGCTGAGTGGAGCCCTGTGACTATTTCTATCCAATAAAACATGAACAAGCGTAGCATACATCGTTTCCAGGCTAAGGCAGCCTCTGTCTTCCCCTGACCTTTGACTGAGGAGGCTATGTGATCCAGAGGGTACAGGTTACAGGATCATGCCTAGATCGCTGAGTTACTGCATGGAGTTGTTCTGGAGAATTGTCTGGACCTGTAGCGGATTTTATATTGACAAGAAATAAGCTTTTATTGTGTTCAGCTGTAGATAATTTGGGGTTCTTTCTTTCTTTTTTTAAATAATATTATATTTTTGATGAAAGTGTACACAGCAAAACAGATCGCCATTCAACAATTTCTACACATATTGTTCAGTAACATTGGTTACATTCTTCACATTGTGTCAACATTCTCATTGTTTCTGTTCTAGTTGTTCCATCCCCATTAACTTAGTCTCACTGCCCCTCGACCTTCTCATCTATGCTTTAAAGTAATTGGTGACCATGTGGTCCCATATAAATGATTTTTTTAAAAGAATGCAGTACTCAAACGTGATATTCTTTACTTTATGAGCTGACTTGCTATTTCACTAAAAGGTAACTTCAGGGGATAGTTTCATTTCAAGGTTTAAACTGTATCTCAGGGCAATTGTCTCAGGAATTCCTCCAGTCTCAATGGGTCCAGTAAGTCTGGACCTTTTTGAGAATTTGAAGTTCTGTTCCACATTTTTCTCCCTTTCTATCAGGATCCATCTGTTGTGGCCCTGATCTGAATATTCAGTGGTAGTAGCCAGACACCATCTGGTTCTTCTGGTCTCAGGGTAGAGAAGACAGTGCTTCATGTAGACAGTTAGTTCTGTAGACTAGTTTCTTCTCTGAATCTTGGGTTTCCTTCTTTCTCTGTTGCTCCGGATGAGTAGAGACCAATTGTTGTATCTTAGATGGCCATTTGCAAGCTTTTAAGACTACAGACACTACTCACCAAACAAGGATGTAGAATATAAACTTTATGATGTATATTATGCCAGTTGACTAATTTGTCCCATGAGACTATGACCCTAAGCCTTCAAACCATGAAAACTAATCCTGAGAGATGATTGTTGTATCTAAGAAGTACCAGTATCTGTACCCCCTATTTGTGTGTGTGTGTATAATTTTGCAACAACAACCACCCAACTTATATATAACATAGCATTTACCAAAACATCCTTTTCTTTGTGTACAACTTAGTGGCATCAGTTACCTTGGTCAAGTTGTGCGTATTTCACCCACATTCAATGCTATCTTTCCCATGATCATAAATAAAAAGTGACTGATTCACACTCTCCTCCACCCCATCGCTGGTAATCACCAGTGAACATTGGTCTCTGTACATATACCTATTCTTACCATTTTGTAAAAGTGAAATCATACAATATTAGTCTTTTTGTGATTGACTTATTTTGCTCAACATAATGTCCTCCAGGTTCATCCATGTTGCAAGATGTTTCAGAACTCATCTTTCTTTATGGCCATGTAGTATTCCATTGTACCACATTTTGTTTATCCATTCATCTGGGGGTTATTTCTTTTGAATATAACCCAGTCTACTGTATCTTAAATAGGGAGTTTAAAGATTGAAGAATCCAGTGAAATTGCATCAAATAGATATACCTCGTTTAGCAGAAGAGATGTACATGGAAATGAGAGTGTAAATTTCATCAGCTCTGGTTGACATCATTATGACATGATTTGGGGTGTATGTATGTCCAAACTTATAAAATTTAATATTTTAATTACATGGACTTTATTGTATGTCAATTATACCTCAATAAAGCTGTTAATAAAAATCTTGTCAAGCTGGTGTCCTCCAGTGGATGTAAATTATTTTGAGTCACTATCTGAAAACTTTACAAGGTCTATTTTTCCTTTGTTCTGTGTTTACATCCCTGGAAGTTAATTTGGGAGATAGAATCTCCAAACACTCTGTGTGCCGACACCCACAAATCAAGTCTGTTGTCAAAGATGGCCAACCTCTGGTTAGGAATTGAAGACATGGGATGCAGAATCAACACATTCAGCTGACTTATCATTTTTCCAGGGGCACTGTCAGTCCAAGCTTGTACTTCTGCCAGGTCAGATACTAGCTTCTTATTTGTATTATCATCGTTACCCAAATTCTTGCACACATCTCAAAAAATGGCTAATTTTACCAATGATAATTTAGAAACTAGAGTGGCCACATTGAGAGAACTCTTGATATTTCCAAAATTGTCCATTTTAGGGTCATCTTAGAGCAAATAAGCAGTCAAATTCCTAATGTTGAATGTAGTGCTTTTTTTTTTTTTATTGGTGTAAAGAAGTTTCCAAACAAAATTCTGATTCTATAATAGTTGCAATTGCAAGGAAAGCGCAAAAACCCATACCTTATTACAGTCTCTTTTAAGCCAGTGGCAAAAACCTACCCACTTTTCCTTTTCAAATTTATGGCTGCTTCTTCTGGCACAGTTTCATGGTCTTCTTTGGAGCTAATGAGTCTCCATGCTATACAATTTTGGCGCTTAACTCGAAATACAACATTTCCAGCAATCTGGCTTATATCTTGTAAAATAGTCTGTCTTACTCCTTTGTAAATTACTAGTCATAGCATAACATTTTATACCTTGCTACTTCCATTCTCAGGAGAAGGAGAACTGTTCATAACCTGGAGTTACAAAATCCAGGACACCTTTGTAAAAGTAGATATCACCTGGGGAAATTTTTAATTTAGGGGAAGAAACATAAATTGAATGAGTTTACTCTGAAATAATGTTTTAAAACTTCTGGTTTGATTAGGTTTATTCTGAATTGACAAAATTAAATGTTCCATTACCAGGTAAAATTAGGATTTATGCTAGAAATTAAATTTGGTTACAGAAAAAAAAATTTAAAGCTGTATTTTATGCAGTTAAGTAATGGAGTAATACATTTGCATCCAAAACCAAAGTCTCAGTTCCTATAAGGAGTAGGGAATGTTGTGGAATGTCTCACTTAGACAATGACAGAGTGAATCATAGAAACTTCCAGAGAAGGCTATCAGGGTAGAATTTAAAATAATCCCACTGCAAGGATAAAGAAAGTTATGGGATAGACTGGATGAAGGCTCTGGGACAGAAATGGGAAATCTAAGCCAGAATTCATACCCAAGTTTATTTGAATCTAAATCTACACACTCTTTCTCTTTCTGGTGAGGTAGTCCAGAATTCAAATTCCAGCTCACCAGATTGATGTCTGGGCATCATTGCCTCTTATGTAAAAGAAGGAGTATAGGATCTTGAAGACTGAGGTTGTTGCCCGGTGGAAACCCCAGGTTTTGCTCAGCTGACTTGTCTCAGCCAATAAACGAGAGACCGAGGTGGGAGATCAGAAAGGCATTTTTATTTCATTGCATAAGGAAAGCAACAGTTGGGGCTGCTGCTACCAAGACTACTCAGCAATGGTGAGACAGAAAGTTACTTTTATGGGGTTTACAAGCGGGAAGTTCATAGAAGTTACATCAACAATGCTCTTAATCATACTACACAGGTGCAATGGGCTTTACGTATAACCTCATGCATTGCATGTTCAGAAAATGGCAGTTAAACTCCACCAAGAGGAGGGAAAGTTACTATGTATGAGGTACTTAATGAGCTAAAAGGTTATACAGAATGTCAACATGGCATCCAAGCCAGTTTCCACGGATTTCCTTTAGTTCTGGGGAGCAGTTAAGGAAAGGAGAACCAGGATGTTAATGTAAATCTGGGGGGGAGGGGGTGGGGGAGACGGTGGCAGGAGGTATGCCAAGCAAGCTGCTTGAGGCAGTGGAATTTTCCACAGCCTGGGGACCTCTGTCTTAAGGTGGCATCAGTAAATGCCTGCTATTAGTAAGTATTTATCACCTTTCATTTAAAATTATAACTCTGTGTAGCAGAATACCAGCTGATATGCCCAGAACCTGAGAAACCACCAACAAAAAGAGGCTTATATGCCTGATGATCAGTTTTCTGGCCAAAAAAATTTATATTCAAATAGGTAAGAAAGAGGCAGCAGGATTTTAGACCTGCCTGTGCAGATTAAGTGAAAATCAGAGGGAGTTGGAGGAGTATTTATACTTATTCCCTCATCTCCTCCCTACAGTGTTATTCCCCACATATAGCTTGCAAGTGCTTTGTTCAGACCGGTTCTAAATGCCTGCTGAGGTAATGGCCCTACTTTTTAGAGACTATTACTTCGCCTACCTCTGCTTGCAGACCAGCTAATAGAACTTTCCATTAAGAGTATTTCTGGACACTAAATTTACTCATTTTGCTCTATAGTTTGATTCAATTTCTTTTTATAGTCACCAGTGTTCAAGGATTTCACTTTGAATGATTCTGGCTTTTTATCTTGACTCATGTTTTCAGATCTTTCCATTCACTACCTAGCTATCCTCACCAACCCCATTTCCCCTAAAAAAAAAAAAAAAAAAAAAACCAAGAAACTTTTTGAGAGTCTATTTCTGAGTAACAGCCTCACCTGTATGTTACAGCCTTTAAGATTATGAAATCAATACAAATACTTTTCTTTTGAGACAGATTTCATCATCACAGCAGTGAAAGAAACATAACATGCTTCTCAGTGCTGATTTTCTGAAGATGAAGATATCGAGGGAGAGGTCTGTTTGATGGGAGATGAGTCACATTTGGCAAAGGTTTAAATGAAGCAGAGAGTTTGATAAATCTGTCTGAGTTTTAAGAATATTCACACACCTTTTCTTCCCAAGAAAATCCCCAAGGATCTCTTCAGGAACAAAGGCTTCTCCACAGTGGCTCCAAATGATTCAGACGTAACTTCCTGCATATACCACCGAAGGGATTTCTTTACTTTTAGTAAGACCATCAGCCGGCTTGCCAAATTCTTCATCACAACAAAATTATAGGCCGTTTATCTCTTGGGCAAGCTGAAATGGTGAGAATTGCCCGGAGAAAATTGAAACCCTGATAATTGATTTTCTTGCTGTTTTCAAAAGACCTAAACCTTTCTACAATTAAATTGAAACTTTTCAGGATGAGCACAATCAAAACCACGGGGAACGCCTCTGTATTCTTAGACCAGTTTCCCGGAGAAAGTCTATACATGACAGTTCTTCAAACATAGATATAGAATTAAATTATTTTTCTAAAAATAGAACTCTTTCCTTAGGGCTTATGCAGAATTAGCTAATTTGACTGTGTCATTCACTTTGTCATTGGTAGCTGGGGTCCAAGAATTAAAGAAGAAAAAAAAAAAAGTAAATATTGACTGTAAAATGAATGCTGCAGGTCACAAACTTGTTACTTGAAAATCAATTATCTCTCTCCCCATTAGTGAACTTGTTGAGAATGAAACTTTATTGACAACGGGGTTGAAATGTGGGATATTTATTTTCCTCATAAAACTTATGTTAAATGATTAAATAATAGTTCCAATTGATAATAGTGTTAATATAGATTTCCAAATCAAGATGATTTGTGATTGCACAATACCATTGTCAGATAGATATGTGAAAAACATGTCGAACAGTTGAGGGAAAGTTTACATTTAAAAGTTCTCACAAAAGAAACACTTGATGGCCTCTTCCAGAATAACTTTTTGTGTTCCACAAGAATTGTTCTTGTTAGATGCTGTCGAGTAGATTCTGACTCATGGCAACCCTATAGAAGAAAGTAGAACTGCCACATAGAGTCTTCTAGGCTGTAAAATTTTGCTAAAGATAATTCAAAAGAAGTTGCAGCAATACATCAATAGAGAACTGCCAGAAATTCAAGCCAGATTCAGAAGATGGCGTCGAACAAGGGATATCATTGCTGATGTCAGATGGATCTTAGCTGAAAGCAGAGAATATCAGAAAGATGTTTACTTATGTTTTATTGACTATGCAAAGGCATTCGACTGTGTGGATCATACAAATTATGGATAACATTGCAAAGAATGGGAATTTCAGAACACTTAATTGTGCTCATGAGGAACCTGTACATAGACCAAGAGGTAGTCATTTGAACAGAACAAGGGGGTACTACGTGGTTTAAAATCAGGATTTTATTCAATCTGTATGCTGAGCAAGCAACCAAGAAGCTGGGCTGTATGAAGAAAAACAGGGCATCAGGATTGGAGGAAAACTCATTAACAACCTTCGATATGCAGATGACACAACCTTGCTTGCTGAAAGCAAAGAGGACTTGAAACACTTGCTGATGAAGATCAAAGACTACAGCCTTCAGTATGGATTACACCTCAACATAAAGAAAACAGAAATTCTCACAACTGAACCAATAAGCAACATCATGATAAGTGGAGAAAAGATTGAAGTTGTAAAGGATTTCATTTTACTTGGATCCACAATCAACACCCATGGAAGCAGCATCAAGAAATCACACGATGCATCGCATTGGGCAAATTCTGCTGCAAAAAAATCTCTTTAAAGTGTTAAAAAGCAAAGACGTCACTTTAAGGACTAAAGTGCGCCTGACCCAAGCCATGGTGTTTTCAATCACCTCATATGCATGGGAAAGCTGGACAATGAATAAGAAAGGCTGAAGAAGAATTGATGTCTTTGAATTATGGTGTTGGTGAAGAATATTGAATATACCGTGGACTGCCAAAAGAACGAACCAGTCTCTCTTGGAAGAAATACAGCCAGAATGCTCCTTGGAAGCGAGCATGGCTAGACTTCATCTCATGTACTTTGTACATGTTATCAGGAAGGACCAGTTCCTGGAGAAGGACATCATGTTTGGTAAAATAGAGCGTCAGCAAAAAAGAGGAAGACCCTCAATGAAATGGACTGACACAGTGGCTGCAACAATGGACTCAAACATAGCAATAATTGTGAGGATGATGCAGGACCGGGCAGTGTTTCATTCTGTTGTACACAGAGTCACTATGAGTATGGCTTTCACAAGAGTATCATGAAAACAGAAATTCCAATTATGACCAACTGAGCTATTTTACTCAGCTTTATAAGCTTACAACAATCTGTCCTCATTTCCTAGCTCCAAGAACTTTCTTTATTCATTTATTTCTGAACGATAGTATCTACTCTGTTACCTCAAGAGTAATGGAGACTTAAGAGACAATCATTTGCTTACAGAATCCTTTAGAAACTATCCTGAGTGGTAAGTCTCAATCCTCATCAAATATTTACTCTCAAACTAATTATTTGTAGTTTTCTGTTTTAGTGTAGTTTCTATATTTGTAGTGTAGTTTTCTCAGCATGGACTCTGTCTGCAATCAATCTTTTATGCAAAAGGTAACTCTGTTGTCACTCCAAATTACAAAATTCATCAGTTTGTTTCATCTTCCTTCAAAACTGCAGGACTTCAGATCTAGACCTCTCAGTCTTTTGCGTAAAGAAAAATCATAACCATCTGACCACTGAACATGGCTTTATTCTCCTTCTAGTCTCATGAAGTAGTCAAATTAATGTCAAAATCATGTTGGCATTCATTAATCATTTCTACTGGTTTTCTTTCCATTCTTTTCTTGGTAGAGACACCAGCCTTTGAACCATTTTCCAGCATGTACCTTAACATTCTGGCAGAATAATAATGGACAAGAGTGACATTCTGAGAGACATAGTTTTAATTTTAGTCGTTCAGAACTTGACTGTATTTTAGCTGTTTTAATTTGTGTGTGTGTATATAAAAACATTATCTAGATCTTAGCTAAGTATAAGTATTCCCACCTTTCAAATTGGAACATGCTTTAGTTATGATGTTTTTGGTTGCAGACAACTGAAAGCTGAACCAAAAGTGGACTAAACAAAAAGATGTTTCTCTAAACATGGCTGGATTCAGGGATCAAAAGTTGTCATCAAGTCATCTCTCTACTCTGCCTTCCACTGAACAGCCTCTAGGCTTTGGCTCTGCATGGTAGCAAGATAGGAGTAGCACCTCTAGCCCTTCCATTCCATGAGACTTCCTGTCTTCCTGTTGTGCTGGAAAGGCAAGTCCAGTTCCCCAAATCGGAAGATGTCATTGCAACTCCTTGACTCTGATAGGGTCGCTGGACAATCTCTGAGCCAATCAGGAAATGCAATGTACATATTGACTTAAGCCTGGAGTCCAAGGGAGAGGTAACACTTAAACTACATGGCTCCACAAATTCTTGTTACCAAGATGAAGAATGGATGACTGACATCCAATAAACAACTATCTGCTACGAAACCAAAAGGGCTCACACATTACAGAAAAGTTCATTACAGAAGACAAGTACCATCTTTCATTTTTAAATATTTGTTTAAAAAATCTATGAGGACAGTTAAAAAGTGGCTGATCTATTTTCTAATTATGGTCAATAAATTCAGCTTAAGACATACTATTCTGAAATACTTTGGGACATTTTTCAAATGCACACGGACAATAAGAAAAAACTCCATTTAACAGGTCAGTTTATACTACGGGTAATGGTGCGTTTTGTGAGTAATTCTAAGAATAGAATTCTAACCAAAATTAGATTTAGAATAACTTCCTACCTAACCCAGGAACTCAGGGTAGAAATGTGGGTAGGAGACAGAGAGAGGAACAACTTTTTCTGCCTTATTTAGGGTTCTACTCTTATAAATTATATTCAGAGGTACATGTTAACTTCTACTTATCTCTTTCTCTATTAAGTTTTACCTTTCTCCTAGGCTCGTCCAGCAAAAAGCAATATATTATCTTACTAAAATGCCTTCCCTGAAATTTAATATTATCCTCCCAGAATCTATCAAGGATTAATATAGGAAATGGCCATTCATAGACATTTTTGCATCTTCTACAAAATAATATTTAAAGGTACTGCCCACTATGTTATCAATTGCTCTTCTGTATGGAGTTATGCAAGGAATTCTTACTGGAATATGATTACTTCCTGGAATACAATGTTAGAAATACTGATTTTTTTTTTTTTTTTCTGACTAAATGCTTATGTTTCTTTTATAATATCCAGAAAGACCTATAGAACCCCTTGTGTTTCCTTTTTTGGTCTTGTTTACCAGAAAACTAAAAGAACTATTACTAAAGTTATGTTAAATTATATTTACATACTAATGGATGATACAATGTTAGATTTGTGTCAATAAATTTTATTCTTTTATTCCTTTAGTTAACTGCTTTGTCTGACATTAGAAAAATATCTTTATAGATGACAGTGGCCTCAAATTTTATTTGGAAGTAGTGGTATAAAAATATATTTGAAATATATGTTGATTTCCGAAGTTGTTGCTGTTGTTGATAGGTACTGTCAAGTCGATTTCAACTCATAGTGACCCAATGTGACAGAGTAGAAACCCCCTCCACAGGTTACATATAGTTAAATAAAAGTTGAAGGTAAGTTATGTATAAGAACTTTTTTATATTAAAGTCAAAACCGTTATGATAATGAAGAGTACTGTGGAGGTTCACAAACCGTAATGTATTGGTAAAAGAGAGTTTAAGTTGTTACTAAAAACAGACGAGGAAACACAGCTTTCAGTTGTTATGTTGTGTGGTATTGAGTCCATTCCAACTCATAGTGACCCTGTAGGACTGAGTAGAACTGTCCCATAGGATTTCCTAGGCTGGCTGGAATCTTTACGGGAGAAGATCACCAGGTCTTTCCCCTCGCAGAGCAGCTGACGGGTTTGAATCACCAACGTTTTGGTTAGCAGCCAAGTGCTTAACCATTGGGTAACCAGGACTCCTTTCAGTTAGGTAGTGATTATTAACACTTTGGTTACCTGAGATGAAATGTCACATTGTCTCTTGATAGTGGCACTCTAAATTTTGTTCTTTACTTATTCAGTGCTTGATTTATACTGTGTATATACTGCCATTTGAAAAAATGGTTTTCCTCTCTCAGAATTCAGCCCTTTTAACATACCTGGCACTGTGAGAGAAGAAAGGGATACTCCATTCATTCAGTCATTTATTCATTCTTTCAACAAATACTTATTGAGCACCAACTATGAACTTTCCAGTTGCCATCATTTATCTCATGGTGACACCCCGTGTGTCAGAGTAGAACTGTACTCCATAGGGTCTTCAGTGGCTGATTTTTCTTCTGAGGCATCTCTAGGTGGACTTGAACCTCCAGTCTTTTGGTTAGCAGCTGAGGGTGTTAATAGTTTTCACCACCCAGGGACTCCCACTATGCGCTAGGCAGTAAAGTTTCAGCTCTGTTCTCAAGGAACTTACAGCCAGATGGAGGGGAGAGGCATTAAATAGACAAAACAAAAGAAATAATATATCATTGCAAAAGGCTAAGTGCTATGCAGAATTCAAAAGCAGGGTGTTAAGTGACAGAACACAGGGGAGACGTAATTTATATCAGAGGATAAGGAAAAGCAACTATTAGGAAATAACATTTATGCTGGATTCGGAAAGATGAGTCAAGGTGGGCAAGAGGAAGAATGCCAGGAAGAAGAAAAAGCAGGCAGAAGGGCCAGAGGCAACAAAGAGCCTAGAGTGTTTGAGGAACTGAAAGACTAGTATGGCTGCAGCTTGAGGAGTGAGAAGGAAAGCGTTGGAAAGATGGTTCAGAAATGAACACCTGTTTAAACTGACAGATCAGTTAAATAAAGCTGATCAGTTGAGGCAGAGAACAATAGATACAGTGGATAGATAGCTCCTATACTGTCATTGTTAGAATATTAAATTTAGAATTTAATACATGTATAATGGGACTGATTTTTTTTTAAAAAGTGAGTTTTTCAAAATAGATAAAAATGCATGACTAGCTTGCTGCTAATTTATGCTGAGCTATACTCTCATTTAGGTAACACATATTAATTGAGAACCTGCACGGTTCTAGGGCTGGGTATACAAAGGTGACTGTGATAACATCGCTCTTGCCTTTACCCAACCGGCATTCTAGAGCAGGATATGGACAAACAAGCAGCTTAAGTAATTGATTAGACGACAGCCTGAAGTGGTGGAGATTGTTCTTGAATGGTGAATGGAGGGGAGAAAGCAATGGTATGCAATAGCTAGCTACAACGGTGTGGGAACTGGGCAGAGCAGAAGCCCAGTCTCTGGTGGGCAAAAGAAATACAGGCATACCTCAGAGATATTGTGGGTTTGGTTCAAGATCACCACGATAAAGTGAGTTACACGAATTTGTTTGTTTGCTTGTTTCCCAGTGCATATAAAGGTTATGTTTACACTATATTATAGTTTATTAAGTGTGAAATAGCTTTATGTCGAAAAAAACAACATGCATGCCTTAATTAAAAAATATTTTACTACTTAAAAATGCTAACTATCATCTGAGCCTTCAGAGAGTCGTAATCTTTTTGCTGGTGAAGGTCTTGCCTCAGTGTGGCTGCTGACTGATCAGGGTGGTGGTTGCTGAAGGTTAGCGTGGCTGTGACAATTTCTTAAAATGTGACAACAATGAAATCTGTTGCACCAATTGACTCTTCCTTTTATGATATAATTCTCTGTAGCATGTGATGCTGTTTAATAGCATTTTACCCACAGTAAAACTTCTTTCAAAATTGGAGTCAGTCCTCTCAAACCCTGCTGATGCTTTATCAACTAAGTTTATGTAATATTCTAAATCCTTTGTTGTCATTTCAACAATGTTCACAGCATATTCACCAGGAGTAATTCCATCTCAAGAAACCACTTTCTTTGGTCATCAATAAGAAGCAACTCTTTATTCATTAAAGTTTTATTATAAGATTGCAGCAATTCAGTCAAATCTTCAGACTCCACTTCTAATTCTATTTCTCTTGCTATTTCCACCACATCTGCAGTTGTTTCCTCTACTGAAGTACTTGAGCCCCTCAAAGTCATCCATGAGGGTTGGAATTAACTTCTTCCAAACTCTTGTTAGTGTTGATTTTGACCTCCTCCCGTTGATAACTAGTGTTCTTAATGGCATCTAGAATGGTGAATCCTTTCCAGAAGGTTTTCAATTTACTTTGCCCCTGTCCATCAGAGGAATCAATATCTATGGTAGCTATAGCCTTACAAAATGTATTTCTTAAATAAGAAGACTGGAAAATTGAAATTACTGCTTGATCTATGGGCTGCAGAATGGATGTTGTGTTAGCAGGCATGAAAACGTTAATCTCCTTGTACATCTCCATCAGAGCTCTTGGTGACCAGGCTCACTGTCAATGAGCAGTAAGATTTTGAAAGGAATCTTTTTTTCCAAGCAGTAGGTCTCAATAGTAGGCTTAAAATATTCAGGAAACCATGTTGTAAACAGATGTGCTGTCATCCAGGCTTTGCTGTTCCATTTATAGAGCACAAGCAGAGTGGATTTAGCATAATTCTTAACGGCCCTAGAATTTTTGGAATGGTAAATGAGGATTGGCTCCAACTTAAAGTCACCAGCTACGTTAGCTCCTAACAAGAGAATCAGCCTGTCCTTTGAAGCTTTGAAACCAGGCATTGACTTCTCTCTAGTTATGAAAGTCCTAGATAGCATTTTCTTCCAATATAATGCTGTTTTATCTAGAAAATCTGTTGTTTAGTGTAGCCACCTTTATCAATATCGTAGCTAGATCTTCTGGATAACTTGCTGCAGCTTCTACATCAGCATTTGCTGCTTCACCTTGCAATTTATATTATGGAGAAGGCTTCTTTCCTTAAACTTCATGAACTCACCTCTAGTATCTTCAAATTTTTCTTCTGAAGCTTCCTCACCTCTCTCAGCCTTCATAGAATTGAAGAGAGTTAGGGCCTTGCTCTGGATTAGGCTTTGGCTTAAGGGAATGTTGTGGCTGGTTTGATCTTATATCCAGACCACTAAAACTTTCTCACATTAGCAATAAGGCTGTTTCACTTTCTTGTCATTCATGTGTTCACTGGAGTAGCACTTTTAATTTCCTTCAAGAACATTTCCTTTGCATTCACAACTTGGCAAACTGGTGCAAGAGGCCTAGTTTTCAGACCATCTTGGCTATCAACATGCCTTCCTCACTTTCTAGCTTTTGATTTAAAGTGAGAGATGTGAGACTTCCTTTCACTTGCACACTTAGAGGCCATCATAGGATTATTAATTGGTCTAATTTCAATATGTTGTATCTCAGGAAATAGGGAAGCCCAAGGAGAGGGAGAGAGACGGGCGAATGGCTGGTCAGTGGAGCAGTCAGAACACACACAACATTTACTTATTAAATTTGCCATTTTATATGGGAGCTGTTCATGGCACCCCAAAACAATTACAATAGTAACAATTAGATCACTGATCACAGATCACCATAACAGATATGATAGTAATGTAATGAACAAGTTTGAAATATTTCGAGATTTACCAAAACATGACACAGAGACACAAAGTGAGCACAAGCTGTTGGAAAATGGCACCAGTAGACTTGCTCAACACAGGGTTGCCACAAACCTTCAATTTGTGAAAAATGCAGTATCTCTAAGCGCAATAAAGTGAAGCACAATAAAATGAGATATGACTGTAATTCCCCAGTCTTGGGACATGCAAGGGGGTTGGCCCCATCTGCTTTGGTCAGGTATGGTGGAGAAACTATTTGGTGCTTCCCTGTCAGCATTGCCCAGAGCAAGTCTCTCCTAGTTCTTGATTATTCAATAATGCTTGATTTTATTTCTTGCATAAAATAAAAGTGTTATGGATTGAATTGTGTCCCCCCAAAATACATGTTGTAAATGCTAACCTCTATGCCTGTGGTTATAATCCCAGTTGGGAATGGGTTGTCTTTGTTATGTTAATGAGGCAGGATTAGTGTAGGGCATATCTTGAGTCAATCTCTTTTGAGATATAAAAGAGATCAGACAAGTGAGCAGAGCAGAGATGGGGGAAGAGAGATGCCAAGGCACGTGAAGATTGCCCAGGAGCAGAAGCTCAGAAGAGACGAGTACCTTCCTCCAGAGCTGACAGAGAGAAAAAGCCTTCCCCTAGAGCCAGCACCCTAAATTCAGACTTCTAGCCTCCTTAACTGTGAAAAAATAAATTTCTGTTTCTGAAAGCCATCCACTTGTGGTATTTCTGTTATAATAGGACTAGATAACTAAGACATAGAGGTACTACTGACTTGGAGAATCACACAGTTTAGAGTTTGAGTTTTTTATGACAACAATTTATGTTTTATAACTATAATGTAAAATATTTGACAATTAAAGGTCATCTGATTTGACTCTGTGTGTTTGCATTTGGGGGGAATTGTGGTTATAAGCATGCATTAAAATTAACGTCCCTTGAAGAAAGAGGAAGTAAGTATTGCAGTTAGTGAATTCTTTCCGTCTGACCACAGAAGCAGAGGCCAGCAACAAATTTGATTTACAAAGTAAATATAATTTCTACAGTTGGGTTCAGCTTGTTGTTTTCTGGAAGGAAGTGTATTTTGGGTTGCACTGTAAAAAACACAGGTTAGCATTTTTCAGAACATTAGGAATCAAACACAGTATCATAAAAGCATAGAGAAATAGAAACTAATTTTATCTTCCACACACAGATGATGTTTAGAATAAAAATGATATGTAACTAATATTCAGATATCAGGTTTGTTGGGCTCTGCTTTTATCCACATATTTCTCCATATCTGTTTCTTTTTTGCAGCAGAAGACAAGACTCCATCAATGGTTTAGCTAAGTGTTGCCTTTAACGATTTTTTTTACATAGACTTATAGTTCTTCAGGTTGCAGTTTTCCCTTAAGGTAAACAAATACAAGGATTTTATATGTTTGCAACTAAGCTTACTAACACCACGTAATGTAAATGTGCATAGAATAATTTTGCCGTTTTCGTTATCTTTAAGTCAAAGATATTCATGAATAAGGAATCCTTGAATATGAATATTCCAGAACATTCTCTATACCATCTGATCAAGAGCAATGGTCTCTTAATTATTGGCATACATTTGAAATAAACCAGGAGTTTTTGTTTTTATTTTTCTAATAAGCCCTAATCTTGGGGGGTGGGGGGGGACAACTATCCTATTTTCAAACTAAAACAATTTTAATAGAATCTTCCTTTCCAGAAACAATACACAAAATGAGACATTTTGTAAAACGTAGTTCTGAACTATAAATGTATACTGGACTTCCATCTCCTCAAAACAAGCCTCCTTTTTCTACCTCAGGCTTGGAAGGAAGATGAAGGGCAACCCAACAGGAACTTTGGGTAAACTATACCAGTTGCCATAAGTCAATTGCAACTCATGGTGACCCCTTGTGTCAGATTAGAACTATGCTCCATAGGATTTTCAAAGTAGATTACTAGGCCTTTCTTCTGAGACCTCTACATGGACTGGAACCTCCAACCTTTCAGATACCAGCTGAGCGTGTTAACCATTTGCACCACCAAGGATAATGCAATCAAAGATAGGAATCATAAATCAATGTCAGTGTACTACAGCATTTTTCAAGATCAAAAGTGGAGTTGCAAGAGTTAAATAAACAGTAATCAGAATAAACAGGAACTCAGTTGACTGGAGATGACAATGGAGGGGGGATGATGGAGGTGAGAGAGACTCTCATCTACAGTCCCTGCTCAGAGCTTCTGGGGGCATGTTTTGGTTTGTGGGTCCCTTTCCAAGCCCTGAGCACATTGGACTGGACACAGTAGACAATGACTAGAGCAATCCATGAACTGCCTATTTGGAAAGAAGCTGGTCCAATTTTGAGAACAGTTAAGGTGGGGGATGGGAGCAGATGTGAAAGGAAGCCCTGAGGTAGACGGCCCTGCAAACTGAAGAGGAAACAGAAATTATGAGTAAGCAGCGGAAGTTGGCAAGCCTAGAATGGAAAATGGAGCAGATGTGCTGAGAGAAGATGCTGAGAGAGAAACTATGTGAATCATGATTGTTGATGACTTTCCCATTCATCTCTAGTTCCTATTACTTACTTCTATAAGTAAGTGAAGAAATAAACACTTGTGGGGGGTTAGCTAAAATAACTCTTTAGAGGTTCCTTGCAAACAAAATTGCCCTAACCACACACTGTTCCACATCCCTGCTTCATCTTGTGCTGACCTGAAACTTCAACACTGAAAAAATGATTTCCTGTGTCTTTAAGCAAAGGAAAATCATAGTTAGACTCAAATTGAAGCTTCTTACTGAAAAGACAATTGAATTGACTCCTGGTCTCTCGAAGAAATCCCCATGAAGCATTTGAAAATGAGAAATAGTCAAGAAAAGAAAGGGATGAAGTAAAATGAATACGTAAAAAAAAGTTTGTCCTGAGGGTCTTTACAGTGGGGCAGTCACTATTCAATTAGTAAATGTTTACTGAGAATTTAGCAAGGGGGAAAAAAAAACAACTGACAAACATCCCTACCCTCAGAGAATGTACAGACTAGAAGACATAGAATAAACAACAGAAATAAGTAAAATATACTTGTATATATATTTAGTAGATTTCTGTTATATGTAAACACGCTTATGTATATTAAGTATATTTATACTATAATAGGCTTATGTGTATTAAGTGTATTTATGGAGTTCTTGAGAAGAAGTTGAATTCTGCATATATATTGAAGATAGAGTTGATACAATTTGGTGTTGGAGAAGATAAGGGATGGAAAGAAAGAGAGGACTCAAGAATGACTCCAAAGTTTTTGGTCCAAGAACTGGAAAAATGGAGTTGCCATTTTCTGAAATGGAGAAGATTAGAGGAGGAAATTCTTTGGAGGGAAATATTAAGGGATAAGTTTTAGACATTTTTAATTTTATATGACCATTAAATACACCCAAGTAGATACATCAGTAGGCACTTGAATATATGAATATGGAGTTAGAGGGGGTGATCTGTGCTGAAGACATAAATGTAAAAGTCTTTAACATATAGTTGGAGTCAGTAGAAATAAAAAAGAGGTCCAAAGATTGAGTCCTGGGACAGTTTCACACTGAGGGTCTGTGCATCCTTTAGGATTCAATCCATTAGATCTGATAGAAAACACAAATAACATGGCTTAAGCAAGAAGGTAGTGCAGAGGTAAGCATTTGGGGCTAGTAAGCAGGTCCATAGTATCAACAAGGACCCAGACTTCTTCTATCTCTGCTCAAAGTTGCCTCAGAAGTAAAACATGGCCACTGAAGCTATAATCAATTGTGATGGTTAATTTTATGTGTCAACTTGGCTTGGTTATGGTTCTCAGTGGTTTAGCCAAAAACTAGTTTAGTTGCTGTATGTAATATATGTAATCATCTTCCATAATGTAATATATTCAATCAATCAGATGAAAAGGGAATTTCCTTAGGGTATATTTTGCCTCCAGATTATAAATAGATTATTTTGAAAGAGCTCTCTGTCTTCATTCTGCACTGTTTCTATCACCTGACCTACGGATCTTGGGACACAAGCCTGCAGGAGTCTTCAGTCTGCCACCTGACCTACAACTTTTGGATTTGCCAGCCCCCACAATCATGTGAGCCAACTTCTTGAAGTAAATCTCTTAAATCTCTCTCTCTCTCGCTCACTGTCTCTGTCTGTATGTATACATACATACATATGTATATATATATGTTATTGTTGTTGTTAGGTGCCATCGAGTCGGTTCCAACTCATAGCAGCCCTGTGTACAACAGAAAGAAACACTGCCTGGTCCGGCACCATCCTCACAATCGTTGCTATGCTTGAGCCCACTGTTGCAGTGACTGTGTCAATCCGTCTTGTTGAGGTTCTTCCTCTTTTTTGCTGACCTTCTACTCTACCAAGCATGACATTCTTCTCCAAGGACTGGTCCCCAGTGATAACATGTCCAAAGTATGTTAGATGAAGTCTCACCATCCTTGCTTCTAATGAGCATTCTGGCTATACTTCTTCCAAGGCAGATTTGTTCGTTCTTCTGGCAGTTCATGGGTATATTCAATATTCTTCACCAACATCATAATTCAAAGACATTGATTCTTCTTTGGTCTTCCTTATTCATTGTCCAGCTTTCATATGCATATAAGGAGATTGAAAATACCATGGCTGGGGTCGGGCGCACCTTAGTCCTTAAAGTGACATCTTTGCTTTTTAACACTTTAAAGAGATATAAATAGGCACCTTAATTATATATATCACTTGTTCTATTTCTGTAGAGAAGTCTGCCTGAGACACCAATATATCTGTTTTAGACAGGAAGAAGAAGAAAGCTAGAAAAAGCAGAAGAGTTTTCCTGGAAGTCCAACACAGCATGGAGAAGATAAGAGTGTGGGCTCTGAAACCATATTGCTGGATGTGAATCCTGCCTCCACTAATTTATAGCTTTGAGGCCTTGGGCAAGTTGATTAACTAATCTCTGCCTTGGATTTTTCTTTTGAAAATGAGAACAATAATAGTATTTACCTCTAGGTAGATGTGAGAAATAAATGAAATAACATGCTCAGAAAATTCCCTGTCCGCAGTATATGCTCCGTAATGGTTTTATTACCATTATGTCTCATTTCATGAGCCAAAGTACAAGGGAGGCTGGGAACATAGAGTTTACCTGAGTATATTCCTCCCCAAATAATACTGAGAAGAATGGAATCTGAGTAGGCTGCTAGCAGTGTGCGCCATAGCAGAGAATGGTCTAAAAAGCTCTAGACTAGAAGTTCTACCTCTGGCTCCTCTACTCAGTCAGCGTGGAGTCTTGGATAATTTAACTGCTCTGATAATTCATTTAGGAGTCTGTTACATAGAAATAAAAACACCTCCTCTGATTCTTTCTTTGGGCTGCTGTGAGGATTAAACAAGTGTTTGTGAAACTGCTTGTGTTGTGTATTGTATAAGGTTGTGTATTTTCTTAATTTTCATAAGATTCTTTCCCACTCTAAACCTAGATGTGTTTTATTCTTATGATCCTATACCTTTACCTTTTATAACTTAGTGGGGTTTTAATAAAAATTACATTCTTTTATTGGAGAAAAATTGAAAAATACAGAAGTACATACAGAAGAAAATAAAAATTATCCATAATCCCCTTAACCATATAGAAATAACTACTAGTTACAGTTCAGCATATTTCCTTACACTATTTTTTTAAGGGATGTGTGTGTGTGTGTGTGTGTGTGTGTGTATATGTGTGTGTCTGCGTTTGCATATATACTCACACATTCACATATATACTAATATATATTTCATTTTATAAGGACAATTTTTAACTCATTTTTCCCCTTGAACTTATGTCATGAGCATGTTCCTATATCATTAAATAGTCTTTAAGGGCCATAAAACATTGTAATTCATAAATCTGTAATAACTTTATTTTTATCCTGTGGATATTTCAGTTGTTTTCAATTTTTGTTATTGTAAATAAATCTGCAATAAACATTCTTGTAGGTGTAAAGTTTTCTGCATTCTCTGATTGTTTACTCAGAATAAATTATTAGAAGCAAAAATACTAAGTCCTGGGGAATAAATGCTTTTAAGGCCTTTGCAATGTTTTGCCATATTGGCCTTGATCAACTTTTATTCTCCTTATGAGTGCATTGTTAGTAAATTTTTATAGATACTATTTTATGAAGGAAGCCATGATAGATGCCATCGAGTCAGTTTCGACTCATAGCAACCCTATGCACAACTGAACAAAACACTGCTTGGTCCTGTGCCATCCTCACAAATTGTCGCTGTTTGAGCCCATTGTTGCAGCCACTGTGTCAATCTGTCTCATTGAGGATCTTCTCTTTTTTGCTGACCCTCTACTTTACCTAACATGATGTCCTTCTCCAGGGACTGGTCTCTCCTGTTAATATGTCCGAAGTACGTGAGATGAAGTTTATCTTTTCTATGAACTTTTATTTTTTCTTTTTGTGTTCCTTTGGACTCACTATGCATGTCCCCTTTTTTAGCTTATTTATACAGTGTTTTGTTATTTTTGTGGTTAACCTAGAAATTAAAAAAATTTATCTTCAATTTGTTGGAATCTACAAAGAATTAGCATTTTTATGACTTCAAGACAAAACCAGGACCTTAGTATATTTCAACACCACTTAACCTCTTTCCAAAGCTTTTATGCTATTATCATCATGTATGTTAATTATCCATATATTTTAAGCCTTACAAGAGATTACTATTATTTATATATACAGCCAATACTCATTTAGCATTGCTCACTTATTTTCATGTTCCTTTATTTTTCATTACTTCTTATGTTGTGCTTCCATCTGGGATCATGTTTCTTGTAAAGAATTCTCTTAAATAATTCTTTTAATGTGGGGTTACTGGCAGCAAATATTCTCAAATTTTATTTGTTTGAAAAATGTCTTTATCTGTATTTTTGAAGACTATTTTTACTGCTTATAGAATTCTAGGTCAGTGGTTAGTTTTTTACAGTATGTTAAAAATACCATCACACCGTCTTCTGGCTTTCATCGCATTATTGAAAGGTCAGCTGTAAATCTGTTTCTCCTTGGAAGTAATGTGTTTCTTCCCTCTGGATGCTTTTAAGATTTTCCTCTTTGTCTATGATCTTAAGTAATTTTACTCCAATATACCTAGTCGTGTGTGGGTTTTAGAGGCTTTCTTAAATCTTTGGTTTGATATCTCTCTTCAGTTTTGGAATAATCTTTGCCTATATCTCTTCAGATATTGCTTATTCCCCATTCTCTTCCTCCACTCCTTCTAGGGCTCTAATTACACATATGCTAGAATGTCTCATCGTTTGTCACATGCATCTTTTCTTTTTTGCATTTTTTTTTAATTCCATACTTCCTACTTTCTGCTCTGCTTAACTTGCTGTTAAACTCAACCAATATAAAAATTTTGATATTGTATTTATTAACTCTAAAATTTTTATTGGAGTCCTTTTTTGTAGGCTCCAGTTATCTGGCAAAATTTTCTTTTTATCTAGTTTCTTAAATCTATTCATCACAATTATTTAAAATCCTTATCTGATAACTCCAATATATAGATCATCCAAGGATCAATTCCTATTGTTTGTTTATTTTCTCTATTATTTCTGGTCATTTTGTCCTGTCTCCTAGAAGGTCTGATAATTTTATATTGAATGCTAGACATTGTTTATGATGAATTATATGGGTTTGAATGATATATTCCTTTAGGAGGGATTTGTAAAAAAATATCTTGATCCAATCACGGATTGAGATCATTAAAATCTGTGTTCTTAGTATTTGTAAGATTTGGTCTATGTTGGTTTGCCTTTACTTCTATAGTTAAAGCTTTTGAGGGTTTTAATGGAAAGTTTGTGGTGTTTACTAGGATCTCTCCTTCTTGAAAATGTCTGAATCCAGTTTTTGTGTTTCTCAAACAGTCTTAGACTACCTAAAATTGTGCTTAGTATCTTAGCATTTTAGCTGTCCCTTGTAATTCTCTTATTTCTAAGGTTACAAGAAAGCAATTGTGATTTTAAAAAAAGAAAAAACTGGTCCACATACTTTTTATTCATCTCAGTAGAAATTCTTTTACTTCTATTACTTATTTTATTCTCATAAAGAATTTAAAACTTCCTTGTCTGAATATCCATCTTTACTTTTCACAATTTTCACACTATATTATACTTAAAGAGAATCTGAAAGTCATACTTTTCTGAGATGCTGTAAGTATCGTATTTGTATGAAATTTATATTCAGATACTTATTTCTTTATTACATGATTCATATGAGTAGTATTCTCAGGGAAGGTTATGACTAACAAATAATTACATGGTTGCAGATTTCATCCAAAGAATTTTTGCATTCTTTGGCAGTAATAAGTGGAGAAAAAAACTACTTAGTATTGTTCTAGATACACGTTATTATTCCATTTGAAATCTCGTTTCATAGAAAAAAATTTAAAAAAATAAGAGAATACTAAGGCTGCCTACCACAAAGATGACTTAAAAAATAAGGTTACAGCTCTGTTGATATCCAAAATTTACCTTCCCAGCATGAACTTTCCCATATCAAACTGCCATCGGGTGTTTCTAAAGTACCGCAGAGCTCTTTCTCGTGTGTGCTTAACAACAGATCCTGCATGTAGTTCTTCTGCCCCAAAGTCTTGGTCAAGCCACTCTTTCCCTGGCTCTTCTGATATGCCTTCTGAGATCACCATGATACAAGGAGCAGCTACACTCCATGGCTGATGGCCACTGCTAGTAGAATCCTGGCGTAGGGGACAGATCTTTCTCTTAACTCTCCATCATGCAGCTATGTTCAGACTGCAGCATTTAACAAGACTGTACTGCAGTTTTTCTGATGAAAGGTACCCAGTGGAAGGGTATTTTACAACTGCTACTAGAGGTGGCTACCTTTATGGTTTAGTCTCAACTTTCCTTCAGGATTCCTTAAGGGTGTCCTCAGCCAGCCTGAACATAGTAAGGGTCAGGTTATTTCAACCACCAGGAGTGCTCTCAACATAACTGTGCCTAAGAGTCCAGGTCATTTAGGACAAGGGGAAAGAGAGAGAAAGAAAAAGAGGATGAAAGAGAGAGATTTTCACCTTTCCTCAAGTCTAAGTCCTAAGATTGACTCCTATTGTTCAAGATGATTGAAGAATGTCTCCTCCCTTCAGAAGAAGGGCTACCCCTCACCCTCAGGAATGTGATCTTACATTATGACCCCATCAGAAAGATGACACCAAACCATAATAGTTCAGTGTTAATCATCCAGGATTATTCACTCTTAACTGATATAGTATATAGGACATCAACTCTTCAGTCTAGGTTGAGCTTTAACAGTCTTAGTCCTGTTCTCTTTGATTGTTTTCCCTCCAGCAGGAGGTAAAGATCCTTTCTAAACATTCTTCCTTCAGTTTTCTCCAGCTCAGTGTGTTTCTGAGTGAAAAACTAATAACAAAAACTGCTACTTAAGGAAGGACATATGCAGGTTAACAGGCCACACAACAGTTTTATGAGCAGCAGACTCCAAATTTATAGCCCTAGGCACTCCACAAAAAACACACACAGCAAAGTCTCAGAGGTATGGCTTGGGCTCAAGAACATGTTAGAGTTTGCATCACCAAAAAGTACACTCTGCATCTATGTCCTCCTGCAGGCAGATGCACCCACAGATTTCCTTCAAAGAATGATGACTCTTGATTTACATTTGTATAACCAAATTATCCGTTCAAGATGTTCTCTCCAAACTAAAAGAATGGTTTGGCTCAGAGATAGGCTGAAGCCTCTCTTTTAGCAAGCAGAACTGCTTCCCATTTTTAAATAAGTTTCTCCAGCTTGATGACATATGCAGCTGATGACATCAAGATTTCAGAAAGCACTGGGGCCGTGTTGTCAATCAACATTCTTGATGACACAGGATGGTGCACAGGTACAGCAGTCCAGGGCTGACCAACTCCTCCAGAGACTGGAAAACTTGTGTTCTTCCCTTATCTCTAGAATAACTGATTGCCTAGTATTATTTAAACCATGATTTTATCAATTATTATATACTTGTAATTACACACAAATGTAATAAGACTTAATAACTGTCTTGTATTGAAACAGAATGACATTTTAGTTTTTAGTTCAATATTAATAAAATTTACCAAAAAAGAGACATAGGTGTCCCTTTTAATGATTAAAACTATTCTTCATTAGGTTGCTTTGTGATTGGTTTGAAGCCTTCATAATTAGAAGCAGAAATAGAATAACTACACTTAAACTGCCAGAAATTTACTTCTAATAACTTGAAGTGTGGGAGTAGAACTTTATTTAGGACAGATATCTTCTCTTTTGGTAGATGTCTTAGTCAGGGTTCTCTAGAGAAACAGAATCAGTAAGATAGATAGATAGACAGGTAGATAGATGTAGATACAGATATATATTCAGAGAGAGAGAAAGAGATTGACTGATTGATTTTAAGAAATTGGCTCATGAGACTGGGGTCCTGGCAGGTCCAAAATCTGTAGGTCAAACTGGAGATTCCCTCAGTCTTGTGTCCCATAATCTGCTGGTCAGGCAATGGGTAGAGTGAAGAGTAGAGGAGTTCCGGCAAGAGATCAATTTATAGTCCAGAGGTAGAATACACCGTAGGGAAAACTCCCATTTTACTCTGAAGGCTTAATTGATTGGATAAGGCCCACCCACATTACGGAGGGTAATCTGCTTTCCTTAAGGCCACCTGATTTAAACACATGTAACTACTTGATAACAGCATTTAGACTGCCATTTGACCAAACAACTGTACACCACAACCTAGCCAACTTGACAGATAAAATTAACCTCACAGGAGGTATCACTTTAGTGAGCACATCAAAGTCAAGAACATAATCATTTCATTTGGGATAGCTCTGGGCATAGCTGGAGCAACCCAGATGCAAATGCTTCAGCCTGAGACTGTGAGTATTCTGTTTAATAATGTAAAAGACTGTCCCATTGGAAGCAGTCCATCTCTAAAGAAGAATGTTTTTACTCCAAGGAGATTGGCAGTTTCCCTGTCTGAACAATAACAAAGTTTGAGGGAGCACAGAGCTCTGGTGGGGAGTGAGAAGACAAAGGCTGTAAGCCAAGGAAAGGAATGCCAGGGGCACACCTGTTCATCCTTGCCTGGGCCACTCTGCCCTGGTTCTTTAAATGCTCAATTCTTTCTAATGATTTTGGTTTCAGTGTAAATGTCCCACCTCCAGAGAAAGGATTTCCCAAACCACCCTGTGGTAAGCAGCCTCTAAGATGGTTTCTAATCGTTAAGGTTTGTAAGGAAAGAAATGAACTAATTTTTAAAGGCATCACTAAGAGAAAAAAAAAAAAGTTTTACCACAACTTAAAGTTTTTTCCCCTCCTCTATGCTTCGAAGCACCATTTTTTATCAAAAACATTCTTAGAAATTTACAGCCCAAAAAAAATATTTCAAGGATTTCTGATATTGTTTGTTAGGTAAGAAGAAACATATTTGACTCTTCTCACCAACTAAGCTTTATAAATGTTTGTAACCATAGGATCTAGCCGTAATTATGTCACCAATTCTGTTTTCAATTTGCTTGGCAATGCTTTTTAATATTTTCATCCACGCAGTTTAGAATCTGGAGGATTAGTGATGAATTCCTCTTTTCTACAGGCATCGTTTGGACAAGAGGCAATACTGATTGCTTTCTTTGTACAAATCAGCATACTGAGCACTCCTTTGGAGAGGGTTAGTAAGAGAAATGAATCTCTAAAGGGTTTATAATGCATTTGGGAAAGGAGAAAAGGATAAGATGAAAATAAATTAGTATTTAACGTACATCCACAAAGCTCTGCGATGTATGCTTTGCATATTGTTCCATTCAGGGAACTTATTACAAACAAGAGAAACTGATTCTGGCATATTTCAACTGAAAAGGAATTTACAGCTAGCCTACTGAATCTAAGAAATATGGAGAACCAGGTTCAGGAAATGGTAAGGTATTAGGAAGTCTCATCAGAAGAGTCTTGACCCAGAAATACTCTGATTAAGATTATGCTGCATCATAGCATAACCCTCTGTCTTCAAATTTCCAGTTGGGAGTATAATTGGACAAGGCTAGGTCATGTATTCACATCCTTGCTGCCAATGAGTAGGAAATGGAATACATTTGTCTCTTTGTCTTTTATGGGGATACAAAAAACCTTGTCATTCATCAAGACCTATTCACTAGTGAATGAGGTTTAAGATAGTGAAGAACTCTTGGGTGCTAGGTAGCCAACAAAAAGGCAAGGTTTCACTGCAGTTCACCACTTTGACTTCCAAATATCTATATGCACCATTCTTCCTTCAGTTATATGTCACAATAAGTGCTCTTATGTAACATAATGACCCCTTATATAATCAAAAATGTACTCATCCCCCAAACAGAAATGATCCCAAATCTCAATACTTTCTGCATTCATCTCTAAATCTAAGATCTCCAGGTGATATTCATTTCTCCTCCAATGATGATATAATGCATCTATGGACTAAATTGTAAAGCAAATCCACAAGCCTACCCCACGGACAATACACAATAGTGTGGAGAGAAAGAGCCAACGATAAAGAGAAGAAGCAGAAGAAGGGGAAGGGGAGGGAGAAGGGAAGGGTAGGAAGAGGAGAAGGAGGAGGAGGAAGAAAGAGGAGAAGGAAAAGGAAGAAGAAGGAGGAGGAGGAGAAGGAAGAAAAAGGAGGAAAGGAGGAGAAGGAGGAGAACAAGAAGCAGAAGACAACAACAAGGAATATTTCTTGAAATACATGACAAAACAAAGAAATAAATACAAGGAGAGCCTACAGTAGTCACACCTATAATTTTTCACAAGGTATTTGTGGTTTGTGTTTTATTTATTACTTTCTTCTTCCACTACCTACTTTATCTTCCCTTTGCTTTCAGACAGCATCTTGATTCAGTCATGGTTAAGCATTGGCGGTCCTTCCAGTATAGAGGTGCAGTGGTCTTCATTAACTTTTGCAGCTGGGTAGGTAGTCTGAAGAGGCACCCTGGTGTCTCATCTAGGTTCCATCCATACTTCTCCTTGCTCCCATTATATAGCAGCAAGTTTATATGCCCATGATAGTCAAAATCAACGACTCCAAACAACTTCTTGAGAACTACCAATGCTCTCACCATTTGTCTCTTTGTTAAATAGCATCTACAGTTCCAAGTAGCCAGGTATAATTTTCAGCTTTAATTTTACTAGAACCATTGTAGCTCTGTGGTGGCACTGCTCCCATGGGTTCTAAAATCTCTAATGCAGCAGAGCCCAGGTGTCAATGTACACCCCTACTTCCACTCTTTGTTCTCAGACCCATGTATTCTGGCTAATCAGGAGCAAATTTGTGTTGAAACACACGTCTGGATAAAACCAATTTAACAAATTGTTTGTAGACATTTATATAGATAAAATGTGATAATTATTTCTGAGGCTTTGATACTTCCTAGACTTTGAAGACTTAAAATCTTTGAATAAACTCAATATTTCCTTTAAAAGCCATTTGTTCAGATTTCCAAGGACCAAAAGGATTCAAAATCCATTTTATTTAACCATCTTTGTATACGAGCAGAGACACGGCAATGTGGTCATTTTGAGATATTCACCGCTAAGACTATAAACTAATGGAAAATATTCTTCAAATATGAACAGATCTATATAAACTGTACTTAGGCTGACATTTTTTAATTTCAGTTTTTTCGTACTTATCCAATGCCCAGTTCTTCTTTTGTAAAAGGCCTCCCATATCACGTGCTAAGTAAAGTTTTATAGCAATAGAAATTCTCTCTAAAGCTAATTATAAGGAAACATAAATTACGTGGCATGTTATATTAAATCCTAAAAGTGCTGTGAACTTTTCTGTTTGTGGTTAATGTTACACTAATGACCCCAATAAATCACACCTCCTGGTAGCCACTCTTATATAGTCCCCTCCCTCATTAACTTGGGATGACATGGTCATGCTTTGGCCAATGAGGCATCAGCAAACATGATGCAGGCAGTGGCTTGATAAATGTCTGCACATAGAGCTTTCTCTTATTGAAACATGGCCACTACCTTGTGAAGAAGCCTAAATTAGCCGTTTAGAAGATGAAAGACCATACAGAGAGAGAAACCCAGCCACTCCATTTGTCCTAGCTGAACTCAGCCCCTAGATGATCCTTAAGTTAAATGCAATCACATGAGTGATCTCAGGTGACTCCAACAGGAGAATCAAGTAGCCAACTAACAGAATTATGAAAAATAAATTGTCTGTTTAGACCCCTAAGTTTTGGAGTGGTTTGTATGCAGCATTTGATATTTGATAATGCATAGTACAAATATCCTGTGTTATTTAATATTGAACCCTGTATTGCATAAGATGACACAATCTTGCTTGCTGAAAGTGAAGAGGACTTGAAGTACTTACTGATGAAGATTAAAGACTACAGCCTTCAGTATGGATTACACCTCAACATAAAGAAAAC
Source organism: Trichechus manatus latirostris (assembly GCF_000243295.1). NCBI lineage: Eukaryota > Metazoa > Chordata > Mammalia > Sirenia > Trichechidae > Trichechus > Trichechus manatus. The sequence continues at coordinate 33,833,699 of NW_004443938.1, forward strand.
AAAAATCCTCCCAAATGGATCAGTAAGCGACATCATGATAAACAGAGAAAAGACTGAAGTAGTTGTCAAGGATTTCATTTTACTTGGATTCACAATCAACATCCATGAAAGCAACTGTTAAGAAATCAAAAGATGCATTGCATTGGGCAAATCTGCTGCAAAAGACCTCTTTAAAGTGTTAAAAGGAAGAAGTATAGCCAGAATGCTCTGTAGAAGTGAGAATGGTGAGACTTCATCTCGCATACTTTGGACATGTTATCAGGAGGGACCAGTCCCTGGAGAAGGACATCTTGCTTGGTAAAGTAGAGGGTCAGCGAAAAAGAGGAAGCCCCTCAGCAAGATGGACTGACACAGTGGCTGTAACAATGGCTCAAGCATGACAAGGATTATGGGGATGGTGCAGGACTGGGCAGTGTTTCATTCTGTTGTACGTAGGGTCGCTATGAGTCAGAACCTATTCCACAGCACCTAACAACAACAACATTACGTAAGAATAAACGTGAACAATAAGGCTGTCCTGGAAACTTCTGAAAAGGCAAGAAAACTATCCCTTGAAGAAGTATGTTACACTCTTTTATGAGAATAATTGAAAGGGCACAAGCTCAGCCTGGGTATGGCGTCAGAGACAATGACTCCAATCGACTTCTTTTCCCTCAGTCAATTTCATGATTTAATTCATAAATACTTGTTGAGCACTAGTGGTGTGCCATGGGCTCTTCCTCAATCTGTCTTATTCAACACTTTTATCAGTTACTTGGATGAAGACGTGGCTGATAGGTTTACCAAATGTGTAGGTAGCAAAAGCTTGGAATTTAGGACATTCAGTGATACAATTATGATTCCAAAACATCACAGTAAGTTAGACTAATGAGCTAAATGTATCAGTTTAATAGAGATCCAAGTTAAATCTTTAAGTTTAAAATAGCAACTCCACAGGCATAGAATTGGAGAATGTCTTAGTTATCTAGCGCTACTATAATAGAAATACCACAAGTAGGTGGCTTTAACAAAGAGAAATTTATTCTCTCATAGTCTGGGAGGCTAGAAGTCCAAATTCAGGGTGCCAGCTCCAGGGAAAGGCTTTCTCTCTCTGTTGGTTCTAGGGGAAAGTCCTTGTCATCAGTCTTCCCTGGCTGAGGAGCTTCTCAGCATAGGGACCCCAGGTTCAAAGGATGTGCTATTCTCCTGGCTCATGTTTCTTGGTGGTATGAGGTCCCCATGTCTCTTTGCTCGCTTCTCTCTTTTAAATCTCAAAAGAGATTGACTTAAGACATAACCTAATCTTGTAGATTGAGTCCTGCCTCATTAATATAACTGCCAAAAATCCTACTTCATTAACATCATAGAGGTAGGATTTACAATACATGGGAAAATCGCATCAGATGACAAAATGGTGGACAATCACACAATATTGGGAATCATGGCCTAGACAAGTTGACATATATTTTGGGGAGACACAATTCAATTCATAACAGAAAATCATATTTAAAATATGTCACATTAAAAAAACAACAATAATAATCACCACAGCAACAAAACCCATAGAGAGCTGAGTCAGCTACAAGCACAGTAAAAATCAAGAATGATATGGCTGCCAAGAAGAGGAAGAAATCTTGGCTGTGCCCAGAAGAAGTGCAGTGCCCAGAGAAGGTTCCACTGTTCTCTGCTCTGGTCTGACTATACTCAATATATTATGCTCAGTTCTGGATCTTAGTGCCAACATGTAGTAGAAATATGGATACACCAAAAGCAGAAAACCAAGTTGAGGAAAGGACTAGAGTCTGTCATATGAGGAAGAACTGATGAAAGAATAGTTAGAAAAAAAGGCCATATGATTTTCAAATATTTGAAGAGCCGTCATGAGGAAGTGGTTTGAAATTTATTATCTGTGTTTCCAGATAACAAATGCTTAACCAGGATCTGAAAGGAAAACTGTCTTCATGCCTCAGCAATTGGCATTTGAGCACAGTTGCTATTGGCACATTCTTTGTACAGCACATCTTTTTAGCAGGGAACGTCAAGGGCTATATCTCTGGAACATCTCTGAAGCTTGACCCTTCCCATCTGTAAACATGCCCTGGACCAAACATCAAAACATTAGAGACAACCTTTCTTCTATTTCTATCACATCTCAAAATGGCTGCAGGAGGAAGCCTTCAAAATCGGGGCAGCTCAGCAGAACTGGAGACAGACATTTCTCTTACCTTCCTTGAAAAACATATTGACATGAACCAAATCTCACTACAACCTTAAGGACCTCATTTATTCATTCATACATATTTACTGGGCACTCACTCTGGGCCAGGCACTGTGTTGAGATTGCTGAGATGGAAGACACCATCCTTATTCCCAAGGAATTCACAGTGTAATGGGAATATAGGCAAATAAATAATTGTAGAAATTTGGTGAAATGCCACAATCAGGGCTATTTTTCTAGGTAGATCTTACAGTTCCCTACTTGACACAAATATTAATAAATCATTTGGCTGTCTTAAATTTTTCTGTATTTAATTTTAAATATTCTAGGAATTAAAAGATGCATACCTACTAAGGAAGTTAGTTCCCTTTCTATTACCTGTATCCCTTCCTAAGACCTGATGATATATGCAAAACTCCACTTGTAGTTATTATGATAATAATTCCATAATTTTGATTGAAGTTATCATTGGCTCACTTCTTCGGATTCACATTCTACACAATAAATTCCATCTACTTATAGAAATCTACATTTTCTGCTCAGGATGATCCAATACATGTGTTTGAGACTCTTAGAATATATTTCTCCTTTTGATTCTAAAGACTTATAAATTGATAACATGACAAAAATATAGATGTCTTTTTGCTTTGATTTTTTCTTTCATAGTCAAGATTTTTGTTTGATGATCAGTCCACAGACATTATGAAATAATTTATAAACAATATTTGTATTTTCAATACAAATTTGTAATACAAACACTGAAAAATTTAAAATTATGTAGCTATAATCCATAACAATCTTTCCAGTGACTTTCCATCTTAAAATTTATAGGCAATTTGTCATTAAACAGAGAATTTCAAGGACCAATATTACCAAAATATTGGTAAGTTGTTAGATCTAATTTCCCTCCAATTTATGATTTAATATTATATATAACACACGCTCAAAAATGCCAACCTTTTACAATACATTAACAAAGTAGTGAGGAAAAACTGGACTACTTCTACCAAAGGAGTCACAATTCTAATGGGACACGGGACGATGAAAACAGGGAACAAACTTTTTGGGAAACAATTCCACTGGAAAAAAATGAGTAAGGGAGGTAAGTAATTTAAAATATTTAAGTCGTGTTCAATGCGTAATTATGATTTCAAATTGCTGTTTACTTGTGCTTCACGTTGTGGGCTATTGAAACTGCACTCCTACAGCCCATCGAACGTTGACACACAAAACAGTTACTCGCTTCTTTCAAAAAACAAAAACAAAAACTTGCATTTAAAAAAGGCACCTACCTAAAGACAGAGAAAAAAAAAAAAGGAATGATGTGGGATTTTCTCCTTTAAACTGGCTTCCTACAACTACCAAGAAACTTGCATTTACGAAAGAGCTGAAACAAACACCTCTGGATTAACAAGAAGAGACGTATGAGGACCACCAACAAGATGTGGTATATGACACTAATTGAGCGTGGCTTCTTTTTCACCTGCTTCTTCAGAGACTGGACTTCCTTCATTTTTAATTTTTAATTTCTCGGGTTTCTATGGTTTCTTGGTTAGCCATCTGAGCCTGTTTTTTGTTTTTTGTCTTGTTTTGTTTTTGTTTGGTTTGGTTTTGCTTGCCTTCTCTCTTTTGGTTGCATTTATTTTTGTCTGAAGATTTGTCCTGTCTCCCTGCCTTTTGTGGTTTTGCTGTAATTTTTGCACCAGCAGGTTGACTGACAACCTTGCTCTTCATCTCTTTAGCAGTTCTTCTACAGCTGCTTCATCTGACTGGATCTCCTTTGGTACATTGTACTGATGTTTGCCTTTTTCATTTATCATTAAAGAAGTTTGGACTAGATGGCCTTTTGCTTTCATTGCTACTCTTTGCGTCATTTAAAATCTTATACAATTGAATTTTGGATGCTTCCTGTGGTTTTTGTCTGACTTACAGTCACAAGTTATAGAGTCTTCCTACTGACATTCCCACCTTGTGTCAGAAAATGCCTTCTGACTGATATATAGCATTACCTAATTCCTGTATTCTTTACAGGTATAATAATTGAGCCAATAATGCCAAATAAATGACAAGGCTCGGCAGTAATAAATTCTATTCTCTTCACCTTTTTTTCAAGTAGTTCATGTTTCGTTGTTGTTGCTCGTCATATGGAATGAAGACTTTTTAACAGATTGAGTGTATTTCAATTGACTAGAGGACGCGTTATAATTTTTAAAGGCAAAAATTTGGCCAGTGGTAGTTTCTTTTAGGCAGGCTTCTGTTTTTTTTTTTTAGTTTAGTTTTGTTCTGTTTTTAATGACTTTGTGAATCTTTGAAAGCTTTCTTGCTTTCTGGCACAAGATGATCCAAGCTATCTTGCCTCTTTCTGGACCAAGCATAGATTGAGAAGTTTCTCTAAAGATCTTTGGTTTCTCTCAGTGAAAAAATTTAGATACTTAGGATAGGGTGCTAGGATGCAACATGGGGTAATATTGTTCTTAGATTATTTCAATGTCAAAGCTACAATTTTTAAAAAAGTTTATACTGATATTTCTAATCCTGTTCTAAAATTATAAAGTTCTACTTGATTTGAAGGATTCTGTAATTGCAGCTATCTTTTCGCCTATACAAATAAGAATAATTAGTTATTGTCTTTATTTGAGCAAGAGTTCCAAAATACCAACACCAATATCAATATGAACAATAAGGTATTAAATGAAACTCAACATTTTCTATGTAGTCACTTTTGTCTTAAGGAGGGATCTCGCAAAGGATACACGCCCAATGACATGGTTCTAGATTCACTCTTCAGCCTTCTTCATTCTTTGTGGCTATGTAGGTGCTTCTCTGACAGTTGGTTTGTTTCATTGGTTTCATTGGTTTTGCGACAGAGGTCTTTGGCATCTTCACAGCTGCCAGTTCTGTCTTCTCAGAGGTGGAGGATTTGGGCTTCTACTTGTCTCTTGGTGATAGTATTCAGCTACTAGAAGAGTCCAAGAGCTAGTGCAATTAGAGAGGGTAGAAAAAGTTTTAATTTGTCAACATCTGCTCTGTCCACAATGACTTACTGCCCAGTAAAAGTACAAATTCATTTATATAAATTGATGTGTGACAAATTAATTCATCATCCTCTTCTTTAATTTCTAGTAATTTCTCTTTCACAGTCAAAGTGTAGCTCCCCTAAATTCTGTCCTTACCTTAAAACTTTTAAAATGTATCTTACTCTCTTTCCTGAGCTACAAACCTGTGCTTTTATATAGTACCACACAATCAATTTTCCTCATTCGCTTAGCAGGTTAATCTATCAGGGAATGTCTTATTTGCATTTTTTAAACCCAAGCGATTCTCTCAGTTAGTTTTATTTCCTTTCAGTGCCAGGCCAGTTACAAAGTGCTTAATTTTCTGCAGGATGATCAAAGAAATACTTTGTATATAAATCATATGTAAACTTGAGCTCTTGAGGTTTTGATTGAAAGTCTCTCTTTTGAATTGTGATTGAAAATTTATATATTTTGCATATATCATCTGATAAATTTTCATTTATCAAAACCGAGTATGTCCTTAATTTAATTACAGATGATACTAGTATAGAATTCCAATTTCTTGAGGTCTTTGGATACATGAAAATAGCCACTGTTTTAATATTTTATGAATTCAAACTTCCCAAAACCACTTTAGAATATCAGAAAAAACCAAGCAAGACACATCTAAATAAGACAGCGTAATAGAAAGACTATGTGTATTTATGGAGCCCTGGTGGTGCACTGGTTAAAGAGTCTGGCTGCTCACCAAAAGGCCAGCTGTTTGAATCCACAGCTGCTCCTTGGAAGCCCTATGGGGCAGTTCTACTCTGTCCTATAGGGTGGCTATGAGTTGAAATTGACTTGACTGCAAAGGGGTTTTTTGGGGATGTACATTTATAAAGTAATTACATATTTTGATCTTAGGGTTTATGCAGAAAACTAAATGATCTCTGTCACTTATCCTTATGGAGAAAAACACAAATCCACATTAAATTTTCTAGTTTTATGATATAACAGGTATTGTTACCTTTTGAAATTGAACCAATTCTTGATACAAAATATTCCAGTTTAGGAATAAATATAATAGCGAGCTCACTACATTAGTTTTTGTTGTTGTTATTGTTCAATCCTTGTCCTTCAAGAGCTGAGGCTTTTGCTATTAGGATGGATTTTAAACTGCTCCCTTTTTTCCTGCCTCTCAAGCCTTTACTTTGGCCCAAACTACTTATCTCTTTATTGACCTTGTTTTTTTGTTTGTTTTTATTAGCACAAAGTCAAATTTCTCTTTCTGAGCTTAAATATCTGATATGAAAAAGTATTAGTTTAAAACAGTTTAATTTATATAATATTTAGTTTTAAATACATGTTTATATTATCATCCTATTTTTAGTTAAATATACATAAATGTATTCAAGCAAAGCATTCCTATACAAATTCCTCATATCACATGCTTTTTTAAAATCGTTTTATTGTGGTTTAGGTGAAAGTTTACAGAGCAAATTAGTTTCTCATCAAAAATTGATACACAAATTGTTTTGTGACATCGGTTGTAATTCCCACAACGTGTCAGCACTCTCCCCCTTTCCACCCTGGGTTCCCCATTTCCATTCGTCAGGTTTTCCTGCCCCTTCCTGCCTTCTCACTTTTGCTTTTGGGCAGGTGTTGCCCTTTTGGTCGCATATACTTGATGAATTTAAGGAGCTATCACATGCCCTTAACCAATAAAGCTTCATGAATTAAATTGTTTGTTTATTGTTGCCTCTACCAAAAAAAAAAAAAAAAAACACTCACTGTTTAGATCCTAAGATCTCTGAACACCATTTTCAATTTAACAAACTTACGTTAACAGCCTTCCAAGAGTTCTTTGTTTTGACTTGCTTTTTTGTTTTGTTTTACAAATTTTTTTTGATAGTTCCCACAGAGTTGCTTACACTTATACATACTTAAATACGTATTTGTTTTGCAGCATATATTCAACGACCAGGATTCTTTATTTCAAAATTGAACAGTTCTGGCCTTTTGCAATCTAGGGTTACTCTGGCAGGCGAGGGGCGGGAACAGGGGGTTCATTTTTATCTATGCCTAGTTACACTAAAAGTAAAAAAATCCTTGTTGGCCTAAGTCAGGCAGTGGAAGCACTGATTTCTATGAACAAACCTCTCCAGGTGAGGGTTCTCTAGCCCATTCACGGTGGGTGGTGCAGCCCCTACTGCAGGACAGCACCTCCTTTGGACACCAGTAACCAGTTGCTGTCAAGTTGACTCCAGCTCATAGTGACCCTGTGAGTATCAGAGTGGAACTGTATCCAGAAGGTTTTCAATGGCTGATTTTTGGAAGTAGATCGCCAGGCCTTTCTTCCCTGGCACCTCTGGGTAACCTCAAATTGCCAACTTTTCATTTAGCAGCCAAGTGCATTAACCATTTCCACCACCCAGGGACTCCTGTGGAGAGGACCCTGAGTATTCCACCTATTACTTCTAGAGTGTGCTCTGCTAATCCATGAGGGATTTAGTGATCACACCTCAAGGACTTTATCTTATTCCCAGGAAATCTGTAAAAGACTTCCTGGCATCTGTAGAGGAAGGACACATGGAGGTTTATGGGGACCTCACAGAAGGTAGATCTTGGGCTAAGAGCAACAGTGAAGTTTACAGAGGTTTACTCAAGGCACTCATTTTCCCAACAGCCAGAGCATCATTACTTTTTAATTATAGTTACATTTTCTCCAACAAGATCTTCTAAGGTAAAGCCTTTTGCACTTGATTGCACTTCACATATTCTTAAGAGGATTCACCATCATTTTTCCTCAATGTTTTTAGTAATTTTGCAGCTTATCCTGAGTATCCATGAGGAAGGCAATCAGAAGTTTGTCTTTCCCACAGATACCATGAATCCCTGTGGCCATAGTTTCTGGTTACCAAGGCCCAGATCGAGTCTAGGACCATCATGCTGCACAAATCCAGAAGGTACCACCACACTTATTTTATTTGAATGGTAACCCCTGGAGTTAGGCAACGTGGCAGATGTTCCAGGCTTCATTAGAGAAAACTACAATTTGGGGTCATAACTGGTATAATTCCAATATTATACAACATGGTGTCCATAAAATGGTTTAAAGATAAATGGGACTGGTATGGTGCTCCCGTCATGATCTTTGAATGAAGGAGTATACATGATGACTTCATCTAGACTCAGGAAAAATCAATCACGTAAGAGATAGTAGTGTCAGGGAAGACTCTCAGAGGCTAGACAGGCAGATAGATAGGCTCAGTTAATGGTTCATCTCTAACAACAAAGCCTATCACTGGACAGAGCTTCAGCTAGGCATGCTCCAGCCATGCAGGCGAGACAAAGAGGAGATATAATAAGGAGGATATAACTGGTATCAGGGTCTGAGCATCTGCTCACTCAGTTCTTATCTTGCTGACCACCTCTGCCATTCTCAGCATCTGTGCCGTTCCAGATCCTGTCGAAACCCCACCAAATTATTTTGGAGAAAAAGACCACAGACTTAAAAACAGGTTCATGCTCTTTGATAAGAACTGCATTGTAAAAAGGAAGCAGAAGCAGAAGGGTACCTACCAGCTAGTTAAGTAGGTGACCACCACACCCCTGGACCTTTACACAGCAAAAATGACAGGCTTTCCTTTAAACACAAGTTCAACCTAAGACCCCTTCTGAGATCTTTCTTGAGGTCAGCAGGGAAGCAGTGACCTCGAGATATGCAGGTAGGGAGAGAAGACCTCATGACCCTTAGAGAGAAGAATCAAAAGAACTTATGATTTTAAACAAAGAAGAGAAACAATGAACCTTTGTGTCACTAGTTAGCAAAGCTCACAGTCTATTTGAAAGAGATGCCTTTATCAAATCTTTGAAAGGAGTCACAGTGCTCGTGTAGTAAAACACTGTGGATCAATCATTTTTAGAGATTTAATTTCTTTGAGTAGTGCTGCCTTATTAGGAAAGGTTGACTTCTTTTTTATCATATGTCGTCTACCTGAGGACAGATCAGACTTACTCTGGACAGGACCTCTGAGTCCAAGGGAGGTAGGAAGACAATCTGTGAGGTCCCTACTCAAACCAAGATTCTGCAGATCCACAGTAGCAATCAGACTCTAGGACAAGAAGGAATGAGAAGAAGAGAGGGAGGGAAGCAATACACGTGACAGGAGGTCCCAGTTCAAAATTGTGGGTGGCTTGATGACCTCAAAGTTGGGACCATTAGCAGTTGACATTCAGTCTGTCTATATCATCGCCACCTGCTTGTCATTAATATGTTAATTTTGGTATTCTGTAGATAGAATTCTTTCAACTGGGACATATTTTCCAAGCTTTTCATCCAGAGGAAGTAGAAGACCACAAAAAAGTGACTTTTTCCCTGCAGTTCAGCAGCTTCTGCTGCAGGGTTATATTTTGGGTACTGTTGCTGATCAGCAGAAACAAGCAAATCTGTTTGCAAGGACCAGCCTGGAACTCTGCTGGGCAAGCAGCTGATGATGCCTGTTTTAGACAGGGCCTAGAGGAGAAACGTCTTTAACCATGTGGCCTTCATGCGGTCCACTTGTTGGTACACAGGGAACTGTGGAGCCTTTCAGAGGGGAATGCCAGTGGCTGCTTTACCCTCAGTGGACACGCTCTGGATGAACAAGGCAACACACAGCCCCATTCTGCAGTATCTCTATAACATTCAGCAATAGGGTGGTATGGGGTTAATTTTACCCAAAGAATTTGGTCTTAGTTTCTGGTTCCTGAGAGACAACATCTAAAACCTTGGAATTTCCCCAGTGATTAAAGTCTTGTTGATGAGGCATCCAGACCACATCTGAGAGTTTATGCTAATGAGATGTCTCTTGGGTGGGGGCCAACCATGCCAGATGGTCCTACGATGTGATATCAGCTGACATCATGGGAGGGAGATATGATTGAGTCAATCATGCTTATGTAGGAGGCCCCAGTAAAGGCTCTGGATGTGGAAGCTCACCAGATGGAAAACACAGGAATCAAAGGCACTACATCTGTGGAAAGAGACGATGGAAAAGCTCAATATCATCAGTCAGAACAAGGCCAGGGGCTGACTGTGGAATAGACCATCAATTGCGCATATGCAAGTTCAAGTTGAACCTGAAGAAAATTAAAACAAGTCCACAAGAGCTAAAATATGACCTTGAGTATATCCCACCTGAATTTAGAGACCATCTCAAGAATAGATTTGATACATTGAACACTAATGACCAAAGAGCAGACGAGTTGTGGAATGACATCAAGGACATCATACAAGAAGAAAGCAAAAGGTCATTAAAAAAGACAGGAAAGAAAGAAAAGACCAAAATGGATGTCATAAGAGACTCTGAGAGTTGCTCTTGAACATAGAGTAGCTAAAGTGAAAGGAAGAAATTATGAAGTACAAGAGCTGAACAGAAGATTTCAGAGGGTAGTTCAAGAAGACAAAGTAAAGTATTACAACGACACTTGCAAAGACCTGATGATAGAAAACCAAAGGGGAAGAGAAGAACATGCTCAGCATTTTTCAAGCTGAAAGAACTGAAGAAAAATCCAAGCCTCAAGTAGTAATATTGAAGGATTCTATGGGGAAAATATTAAAGGAGGCAAGAAGCACCAAAAGAAAATGGAAAGAATACACAGAGTCACTGTACCAAAAAGAATTGCTCGACATTCAACCATTTCAGGAGGTAGCATATGATCAAGAACTGATGGTTCTGAAGGAAGAAGTCCAAGCTGCACTGAAGGCATTGGCGAAAAACAAGCCTCCAGAAATTGACAGAATACCAACTGAGATGTTTCAACAAACAGATGCAGCACTGGAGTGCTCACTCTTCTATGCCAAGAAATTTGGAGGACAGCTACCTGACCAACTGACTGGAAGAGATCCATATTTGTACCCATTACAAAGAAAGGTGATCCAACAGAACGTGGAAATGATTGAACAATATCGTTAATATCACACACAAGTAAAATTTTGCTGAAGATCATTCAAAAACATTTGCAGCAGTACATTGGGAACAAGCAGAACAAGGGAATACTGCATGGTTTAAAATCAAGAAAGGCATGCTTCAGGGTTGTATCCTTTCACTATACATATTCAGTCTGTACGCTGAGCAAATAATCTGAGAAGCTGGACTATATGAAGAAGAACAGGGCATCAGGATTGGAGAAAGACTCATTAACAACCTGCATTCTGCAGATGACATAACCTTGCTTGCCGAAAGTGAAGAGGGCTTGAAGGACTTACTGGAGAAGATCAAAGACTACAGCCTTCAGTATGGATTACACCTCAACACAAACATAACAAAAATCCTCACAACGGAACCAATAAGCAACATCATGATAAACGGAGAAAAGACTGAAGTTGTCAAGTATTTCATTTTACTTGGATCCACAATCAACGCCCACGGAAGCAGCAGTCAAGAAGTCAAACGACCTATTGCATTGGGAAAATGTGCTGCAAAAGACCTCTTTAAAGTGTTAAAAAGCAAAGATGTCACTTTAAGGATTAAGGTGCGCTTGACCCAAGCCATGGTATTTTCAATTGCCTCATATACATGTGAAAGCTGAACAATGAATAAGGAAGACCAAAGAAGAATCCATGCCTTTGAATTATACAGTGTTGGTGAAGAATATTGACTATACCATGGATTGGCAGAAAAAAGAACAAGTCTGTCTTGGAAGAAATACAGCCAGGGTGCTCCTTGGAAGCGAGCATGGCAAGGCTTCATCTCACATACTTTGGACATATTATCTGGAGGGACTAGTCCCTGGAGAAAGATATCATGCTTGGTAAAGTAGAGGATCAGTGAAAAAGAAGAAGACCCTGGATGAGACGGATTGACACAGTGGCTGCAACAATTGGCTCAAACATAACGATGACTGTGAGAATGGCAAAGGATCGGACAGTGTTTCATCCTGTTGTACATAGGGTTGTTATGAGTCAGAACCAACTCGACAGCACCGAACAACAACAATAACATAGGCTTTCCAGTTGGTGAAAGACAGTGATGCACGTAAAAGGGTAGCATGTCCCATTTGGGGACATAGAAGCTCCCATTGGAAACCTTCCCAGACCTGGCCCTATGCGTCTCTTCATTTGTATCCTTTTTTCCGTAATAAAACTAATCATAAGTACAGTGTTTTCCTGAGTTCCCTGAATCACGCTAGTGTATTACCAAACCTGAGGGTGTAATGGGATCCAGCAGGTCAGAAGTGAGGGAAGCCCTGGGGAGCCTATAGCTTATGGCTGGCCTCCTGAAAGAGTACTGGGAAAACTGTGAATTTGTAGCCAGTAGCTCAGAAGTGATGGTGTTTTGAAGACTCCAACCTTATGGCTAGTGTCTTGGGCCAACATGGTAGTCTGGAAGACTGTGTCCTTTAACTTGTGAGGTCTGACGTACCTCCAGGTGGTTAGAGTTAGAGCTGCATGTGCAACTGTCAGAACAGAAATGGAACGTGAAAAAAACTAAACCAAACTCATTGCCATCGAGTCGATTCCAACTCATAGTGACGCTATAGGACAGAGTAGAACTGCCCCATAGGGTTTCCAAGGAACACCTGATGGATACGAACAGCCGACCTTTTGGTTAGCAGCTGAACTCTTAACCACTATACCACCAGGGTTTCCAAAGTGGAACAAAGGGGAACAAAATTGAATAGAATTGAATTGCAATTGATGCTTACAGGTGGGGAAAGGCTCTTCAAAGATGAGGAGGTCCTATATTACTGCAGTATGACAGACTTTATCCTGACCTTCCTTGAAGAAAATATCGGCATGAGCCAAATCTTCCTTGTAGAATGTATGCAGCAAATCTTGTTAATTCAGTTTAAACAGAAAGTTTAAAGGAATTTAGCCTAAAATTTATCTGTATTACCCTATTTTTTGGAAATAGCGCACATGCCTACAATGCACAGAAATGATAAAATGATGGAAAAAAATTTCTAGTATACTGTGCCGATGCATATACCACACATGTCTCATGATATTTACAGACGTGAATTTCAGCCTCATTCACCCTCATTCAATAGTCCAGTAATGTTACTTTTGATCATATTTGCATAAGAAAGGTATAAGCCCTGGTCAAGAAATCATGGACTGAGTTTGCTAGTACCCTGGTAATTGGAAAGTAAACAATTGAAATTGTATGTTTGTTTATATTAATATAGTTGGTAATTATATCCTCATTACGTTTGAGTCATCATTTGGAACCTTGAACCTACTGAAGCCTGTCCTTAAATCACACACTATCAATTGGAAGCTTAAACAAAGCAAAGTCTGCACTGGCATAAATGGCACCAAGTAGATACAAATAGGAATCTCGATTCAATCTGCACTGACATAATTATGACAATTGTCTTCCAACTCTGGCTTTTAATTGGAGGAATAAACAAAGCGAAACTGATACATGATCACTCTTGGCTCAACAGTTGAATGCGAAAACCTTATCACATTATCTTAAGTGAAACCATTAAACTATGTTAGGTCTGCTTATTTCATAGTCTAATTATATCTTATTAGCACCAATGTCTTGATCAATGATCATAAGTCACCTTAGTCATATGCTTTTGAGTATATAAAAAGACCCTTGCTTCTTGTACACCTCACATTTGAAATCTGCAAACTCTTCACTAGAAGCAGCCAGTTATCGATTATATTGTGCACATTTTTTCAGTTTATAAATCAAAATCTTAGAACTTTTTAGAATCATGGCAGGAATTAAAAGCAAGTCCTACACTGCCGACTTCAAACTGAAAGTCGTTCATTACAAGGGCAGGAGAAACAAGCAACAGAGCAGCAGCAAGAGAGTTTGAGGTTGGAGAGTTGTCCATTTGCAAATAGAGAAAGGAGAAAAAGGAGCTGGAGAAAACGAACCCACCACGCACAGGCCATGGGCCCAAGGCAACATGGCCTGAGTTGGAGAACGACTTGAAAGAGTGTATTATTTCTCAAAGGGAACAAAATCAAGCTGTCACTACTGTCGCAATTCAGATCAAAATGAAGCTCTGGCAAATGAAAAAGGATTCACAGATGTCAAAGCAGGTTTCATTTGGATTTCTAAATTCATGAAAAGCGATGGCCTTTCCATGAGAATGAGAATGACGATAATGAATGAATAAACTAAAATGGCCTATTTTAACATTAAAACACATTTTCTTCTGGTGACCTTCATTTGTTGGTTTCAAAGACATTGATTATCAAAACTTAGGTTTCAGTTTAATATTTATGAGATCAATAAAATATAAACATCTTGTTCTTGTAGTTTTAGGCCTAGGATCGTTTCTTACTTACTAATTTCTAGCTCTTCGTACATTCATACTCTTTGGTTTCAACATGGCATCCCATTTCCATCATGAGCCCCTTCAGTTCACCATTGGTTGCACTTGGTTTAGGAAAATACCTACCTTAGATGAAGTTTCCATGAGATTGGTTTTATCCTGGTAACATTAAATCTGCTGGATAGAAAAAAAATTAAAATTGAAATCAGCAACGTGAAAAAATATTGTTATGACGTGCTTATGAAAGTAACACATGGGGATGGGGGTTGAGCGCTTTGCAAAAAAACTATAATGCACTCATTATTTTTGTAAAAAATATGGTACTTATAAGAAGAAATTTACGAATGTTACCACGAAAAAAATTTAAATGTAAATGACTAAGGCTACTTAAGAAGTGGACCTCTTCTCAAGCACAAGTGTAGCACTCAATATTTACACAAATTTCAAACTATTTATTCTATTCTTGAAAGCTCGTCCACTTTACCCTTTACAAGAGAAAATCCTTGTTGGCCTAATTCTAGCTTCCGCCTATGCCTGAAAGTAATAAAACCAAGTGCTTCGCATAGGTTGTGAGTTATACTTTTCATTTCTAGAGATCAACTGCCCACAACCAGTACAAGTTAGAGAGGTGTCATCATAGGAATCAAATATTATAGCTCACTGAATGGTTTTGTATTTAGACTAGTTCAAAATAATCTGTGGACGTAAGCCCATACTTTCCCCCTTCTAGAAAAACAGAGGTGATATCGTTGAGTAGGTATACAAAGATCTGTGCCTCCTCCATGCCAGGTCACCCAGGTCAAGTGATACAATAGATTCTCAGTCATAAAATTGGTTCTAGACAGCAACACTTTAAAAATTCTGTTAGTGTAGATGTGGTGCAGTGAATTACTTAATATGGCCCTTCTAGTCATAATTTTTGTGACTTCCACACAATGATTGGTTGGGACTATGCATTTAAGGTGTACGGAACCTATGATGGTTAAGGTTATGTGTCAGCTTGGCTGGGCCATGATTTTCAGTGGTCTGGCAGTTATGCAATGATGTAATTTGGCAGTTATGTAAAAATGTAGTCAAGTAATCTACCCCTCTCTCCACTCTTTCAGAAGAACTGCGGATTATTCTCCGGAGAAGCTGAACCTGAGAGGCTCTGGACTCAGGGACAAAGGCACAGAGAAGGACTAAGGTGAGGAACTATGCCAAAGCGGTTATTGTTGTGAGTTTCCAATGAGTCAGTTCTGAGTCATGACGACCTTATGTATAACAAAATGAAATGTTGTCCAGTCCTGTGCTATCTTCATAGTCTGATAAGGGGAAAGGAAGGTTAAAGACATTAGTCTCCAGATTTAAAACCCATTAAGCATCCAACACTATAAATGATTAAAGACTCACATTAAATTTTATCATTGCAAAACTTCAGAATAGCAGGAATAAAGAGAAGATTCTAAAAGGTCCAGAGGGGTAAAAAGACAGATCACATACTCAGGATTAAGAATAAGAATGAAATTGTACTTTTAAGAGAAAAATTAAAACCAAAAGATAGGGAAACAATGCTGTCTCAGTCATCTAGTGCTGCTACAACAGAAATACCACAAGTGGATGGCTTTAACAAAAAGAAATTTGTTTTCTCACAGTCTGGTGGGCTACAAGTCCAAATTCAGGGCTTCAGCTCCAGGGGAAGGCTTTCTCTCTCTGTCGGCTCTGGAGAAAGGTCCTCTTCATTGTCATCAACCTTCCCCCGGGCCAGAAGCTTCTCTGCGCAGGAACCCCAGGTTCAAAGGAATCGCTCTGCTCCCAGCACTGCTTTCTTGGTGGTATGAGGTCCCCAACTCTCTGCTTGCTTCCCTTTACTTTTATCTCTTAAGAGATAAAAGGTGGTGCAGGCAACACCCCAGGGAAACTCCCTTTACATTGGATCAGGGATGTGACCTGGGTAAGGGTGGTGTTACAATCCCACTCTAATCCTCTTTAACATAAAATTACAATCACAAAATGGAGGACAACCACACAATACCAGGAATCATGGCCCAGCCAAATTGAAACACACATTTTTTGGAGAACATAATTCAATCCATGACAAGTGCCTTAAAATTTTTGATCGAAATGATTTTCAACCTAAAAGTCTATATACAGCCAGACTGTCAATCAAGTAAGTATAATGCAGAAAAAAGACATTTGCAGACATTCAAATTCTCCCATAAATGCTTCTGAGGAAGCCACTAGAGGATATGTTCCACCAAATGAGGAAGTAAACCAAGAAAAGAGAAGAACACAAACTAAGAAACAAGAGAGAATTGAAGAGAATTCCCAGGATTACAGTGGGGGAGGTGTCAAGACCACAGCTGTGCAGCAGGCCTAGAAAGCCACCAGGCCAGACAGTAGGAGGAGGTTGGAGCTCTGGGGGTATTTGCACATGGAGGTGATATCTCCAAGAAAACATTAGAATGTGTAAATTCTCTGACAGTTTTAGTCTTGAACATAGTTGTGTAGAGAGGCATTTACAGAGCTCTTGGACAGTTTAGAAGACACAGTATTCTCAATACTAAGCAAATTTAAAAAAAAAATCATTAACTTCAGGAAAACGAGAAAGTTGCATAAGAATAAAACTATAATCACAATGCTCTACCTGGGTTAGCAGTGAACATTATTCCAACAATGAAAATATAGAATATGGATTAATTTTTTTACTGAGATGTAATTTTACTTAGAAAATTTAAATCTTCATCTATCATTAAAGGAAGAAAATAGACAGTGTCAAAAATTGATGACTTTGCCAGATTTTCCTCTCCCATTCCTCTACCTTCCGTTTCAAACCTAAACTCAAGCCCGTTGCCCAGTGGTCTAGCATCACTTTTGCCATGACGGCTTTCATTAAACAACAAGCCAATGAGACAGCAGAGGAAATAGATGCAAAGGCAGAAGAGTCCAACATCAAGAAAATCATCTTGTGCAAATCCAAAGACTGAAGATTATAGAATACTATGAAAAGAAAGAAAAGCAGAGTTAGCACAAGAAAATTCAGATGTTCAATTTGATGAGTCAAGCAAGACTCAAAGTCCTCATAGTGAAAGATGACCTTATCACTAAACCCATTACCACTGAGTTGATTCCGACTCATGGTAACCCCATGTGTTACAGAGTAGAGCTGCTCCATAGGGTTTAATCTTTTAGAGAAGCAGATCACCATGCCTTTCTTCTGTGGCACTGCAGGGTGGTTTTAAACTGCCCATCTTTAGGTTAGTAGTCGAGCACACACCATTTGTGCCACCCAGGGCTCATGATCATCAGGACTGTGATAACGCAGAACTACTAAATGAAGCAAAACAGAGACTCAGCAAGGTGGTAAAAGAAACGACCAGGTTCAAAGTGCTACTGGATGGGCTGGTCCCTGAGGATTTTCACCAGCTGGTTAAGCCCCAAATAATTGTTCACCGCAGGATACAGGATTTCCCTCTGGTAAAGCCTGTGGTGTAAAAAATGATCCCTATGTACAAAATCACCACCAAATAAGGTGTTGATGTCCAAATTGATCAGGACGCCTACTGCTTAAGTTTGTGGTGTTGAGATCTATAGTGGGGATCATAAAACAAAGGCTTCCAACACCCTTAATAGCCAACTGGATCTCATAGACCAGCAGATGATGCCAGAAATTTGGGGACCCTTGTTTAATGTGAATGCCAACAGCAAGTTTATGGGCTGAGTCTTTGGGAGATGGAGTTCATTTCACTGCTCTACTGCTATGATATGGAAGTTTCTGATATTTGAAGAACAAAGATGATCTATTTAACCTCCTCTTTGCTGTTCTAATATTATTTTGTATGTATCAGTGGAATCTCCTTCTGTAGCTAATGCCCTTGGCCTAATTGTTAACAATGGGCAAAAGTTTCACTTAAAATGAACAGTAACCTGCCTCTAAAACCCGTTGTCGTCGAGTCAAACCTGATTCATAGCAACTCTACAGAACAGAGTAGAAATGCCCCACAGGGTTTCCAAGGAGTGGCTGGTGGATTTGAACTGCCAACCTTTCGGTTAGCAGCTGAGCTCCTAACCACTTCACCACCTGGGCTCCAACCTACTTCTAGCTCATCTGAAAGTAACACAACTCTCTGCTGATTCTGCACCATGAAGGTAAGGGGATTAAATGGTGGTTGCATGAACTTCACCAAGTCTTCTGCTCTTTCCCTTGATTCAGGTATCCAGTCTAGAGGGTGATGTGTATGGTGTTCTCTGCCTTTACATTTCACACTTTAGGTTTAAAATGCATATGGGACATGCATTCTTGTCAGCTGTAGTAGCTTGTTTGTCACCTATTTGAGCCTAGAAGTTTTCCTCATCTGTAAATATGATTTAAAATCTAAGGCAAGAATACGCTTCATTTATTTTATTAAAACAGAAGATTTATGTGGGGAAAAAATTGATGAGTTGACAGCAATATAGGCATTTTAATTACAAATGAGGAAGTAAATCCCAGAAGAAATATCTACAATAGTCAAAAGTTATTACCTCTGGGGAACACAACAAAGATGCGGGAAAGGGAGGTGGGCAAGGAAATATTATTACTTGTTAAAAGCTTTCTAACATGGTTTGACTTTTTAAACTGTTTTCTTGTAATACTTGCATAAAAATTAAAATGTTATTTTCAAAAAAGAAATGTATTCCTTATGATATCTTTAAATACTTAGAATTGTAGATTGCATTCTCTTAAGGTGGATTTTACTACTAACTTGTCTTCTTTGTTTACCTACTGCAGTTCTTTGGACTCCTAGCAGGCCACGAGGAATTCTTGAGTCATAAGTTTTCTTCAAAAATTGTGCGCGTGTATTCATTACAGTTATGATTGAAAAGAAAAGCCTATTTTGGATCATCTGGATAGTCACCATGTAACTGTAATTCTGCTGTCTTCACTAGTATGTATGTATCTACATAGCACTACTTTAATAATTGCAGGCAAATAAGAAAGAATAGTAAAGGATGCATTAGTGTCAAATGAAGGCTAAATGAAATCATAGCAGACCATACGAATAAAATTTATTCAATCTAAATGAGCCAATTGCGGAGGAAATGGAGTCATTTCACACAGCACACTGTAGAGTACCGTGAACCCAAAAGGATCAGCAGTCAGCACCATATACATGTTGCTAGCAGCAATTTAGTTTCAGCAAAACGTTAGCTGTCATATAAAATTAATGTTGTTAATTTGAATTGTATTTATTGGTTTGTAGGTTTTTTTATAGTACAGTAAAACATGCAAAAGCCAGAACCTGTGTAAGGTAGAAACTTGTCAGAGAAGGAAAACTAAAATTTTTCCACTAAAAGAAATGACAGAAAAGTGATAAAACTGCACCCTGTTAAAGGTGGAGAACTTGTGAGACTCAGAAAAACTAGGCAGTCCCGTCAAGTTCCAGCTCTCACAGGTTTCACTATATACATATTAGATATTAGATATAGGTTTTAAATTTATATTGTACAAGAACTATAAGTATAAGAAATTTATACCTATTTTTATATTAGTCACATTGGTACAAATGATATAATAATTTAGTTCAATCATGATGAGTTCTTTTTTCCTTTAAACGAATCTCAATGTTACTTAAGTCATTCATTTAAAAGAATTTGTATATTACTTAAGTTTGAGAAACACTGACCTATTGTTTGTATTACTGAGAGATCTGATTGGGTCAGTTTGCTACTGGCAAGTAGAGATGGACAGTGGATCAGAGTTTCATGCCAAGAGAGATGGCCTTCCTGTTGCCTAGCCAATAGGTGGTACTGGTCCTCGGTCCAAACTATTGAGTCCAGAGTAGTAGGGCAGATTTCACTCTACATTCATTCACAAACCAAGGCAACTTTATACAGTAAGAACTGGTGAAGACCACATTCCTCAGCATTAGAATCTGAGCCCAACAGGCACTTCTGAGTATACAATGACCATTAATTTCCTGCCTTTGTATTAAATTTAAAAGAAAATCGAGTTGTGGGGAGTGCTTTGAGACTCCCATATGGAAAGTAAGAATTCCATTATTTCCATCCTATTTTCATTTATCTCTTTGAGTAACAAGACTTCCTAATATAATGACTGGTCACCGCAAATTAAAACAAAAGATAAAAATAATTTGGACCCAAATATATATCCATTCATGGAAACATGGCTTGCTCTTTTACCATATGAAGGTTTGTTATCCACTGGCAATTTCTGAACATTTTTACACTAGCATTCATAAATGCATACACATGCAAATTTTTACAGCTAACATGGGCAAATTCTAGGCAAAGGCAATGCTGAGATTTAAAATGATAGAGTCATAAAATGCATTAGGTTGTAAAGCCTATCTAACCGCTAATAAAAATATGCCAAAGCTTGGGAAACTGATCCAATGCAATTCAGTTTGGAATTATATTATAACTTTGACATGCAACTAGAGGGAACATATTGTGTCCAGGCAGTGGGAGTAATGGGTATTACTTCCAGGTTATTTACTCTCCATCCCTGGATATTCATTCCTTTGCCATGTCCATAGGATCCCCATCACCCCAGCCCCAGTGTCAGAGGATACATTTGTCTTGCTCTGAGAAGTCAGTGTCTTCCAGAGCCCCAGACCAGCAGGGACGTCTGAAGGGGCTGGAATAGGCCAGGCCAAGAGACCTTTAACAAGGTGCTTGCATTGAGAGGGAGACTAGGATTATTGTTTAACTTCAATATTTGCAGTTGCTAGTTTCTGAAATTAGGTCAAGGGCTATATCTTGAAGCTAGGCAAATTGAATGTAGTCCACAGGCTGTAGCTTGTTCATCCTTGGCCGATAACTTTTAAAAATCCTTTCTGTCTTTGGCTTCCCTGATCTGCTTCTCTTTTCTTTCTCCTCTTACCACTCGCCTCCTTATTGCTCACCTTTATTTTATCCTTCTTCCTCCTGTTTCAGTGTAAACATTCTCCAGCTTCTAGCTCTCTTCCTAGCACCCTACCTGCCTAAAACTAAGAACTCTTTTAACATAACCCTAATACTATTATCACACCTAAAATATTAAAATTAACTTCTCAAGATTGTTAAAATCCAATCAGTGCTCAAATTTCAATTATCTCATTACTGGGATAGCTCTTTTTTTACAGTTTGTTTTTGAATCAGGATCCAAACAGCATTTACTTGATGTGATTTGTTGAAATGTCTTTCATGTCTTTTTTCACTTATAGTTTCTCCACTTCGCTTTCTTTTTTTCCTTGCAATTATTTGTTGAGGAAACCAGGTAGGTGACTTATTCTGTAGAGAGCCCCACAGTCTATCTGGACTTTGCCGAATGTACCCTGAGGTGTACTGTAACATGTTCCTCTGTCTTCTGTACTTCCTTGATTAGATTCAGGGGTGATTTTTTTAGGGAAGACAACTTCATCAGTGTTCCGTGGTGTGTTCTTCCATCAGAAGGCACATAATGCTTTATGATCCCTCCTTTTAAGACATTAGCCTTATTTGATATTCATTGACTAAATCTATTAATTCAGTAAGAGTTCAAAATGATGATATTCTAATTCTATCATTACTTTTTCATTTATTAGTGGGAAGACAACCGAAAAGAGAAAACAGTTCTTCATCTATTATTTGGTTACCCAGTATCATTCATATAGGAAAGTCATGATAATGCTTAATTTTTTCTCTTAATCTACTAATTTTCACAGCAATGAAGTCATTCACCAGTTCCTCCAGTGACCAATTAGTCATTTTAAAAAATATATCATTATAAACTCATGGGTTTAAGCAATTTAATTTTTTTTTTAATTTAGCCTGTAGACAGTTTTAATTTTCCTGAATTGAATTGACCTTATCCAAATGCAGTTGCTCTCCATTGGCAGAGTTGGTATCATTAGTATTCTTGGCTGTAAAGGGTTTGCATGGAACGAGGACTAAGACTAAAGATTGAGAAGAGACCATTGTTTTGTGCAAGTGGATCATTGATAATCTTCAAGGGTACATTTTCCTTAGGTGGATGGGGCAGATACAGAGGTCTGCAGTGAGGGGATGTAGAGGCAACTAGCACAATCTTTGTGATGAAGTAAAGAAGCAATGATGTATAGTGCTTGCTATGGGCAGGGTCACTGAATCCTCACAGTAACTTTAAAAGGTGGGTACAGCTATAATCTCTATTTACCAGGTGACAAAACTGAGACACAGAGGTTAAGTAACCCACTCAAGGTTACACAGTTGTAAGTGGTAGAATTTACGTTTCAAACTCAAGGAGTCTGTCTCCAGAGTCCCTTAAGCACTACCCTACACAGGCAACAGCACAAAGGAAAGAAGAAACAATGGAAGTTTTTTTGTGTGTGTTAGTTTTTTTATGATGATGGTGATTTAATCATATTTGTAGTAAGAGTCAAAGAAGCCAAGAAGAGAGAATAACTGAGTAATTAGATTTATAGGAAATAAATGATAAGGCAAGATACTAAGAGAATGGGATTAAGAATATAACCCTCACTCCTATTACTTGAAAGAATAAGATGATATCCAGTACCAAAAAGTTTGCCTGAAGATCCGCACTGTCCGATATGGTAGCCAGTCATTGCATGTGGCTATTGAACACCTGTTATGTGGTTAGTTGAAATTGAGATGTAGTGCATATGTGAAATACCTACTGGATTTTGAAGATTTAATACAAAAAAAGAATGTAAAACATAATATTGATTATATGTCAAAATGATAATATTTTAAATATATTGGATAAAATAAATGTATTATTGAAATTGATTTCAGTTCTCTTTTACCTTAAAAAAAAAAATTCCGACTCACAGCAACCCCATGTGTGTCAGAGTAGAACTGTGCTCTGTAGGGTTTTCAATGGCTAATTTTTTGCAACTAGATCACCAGGTCTTTCTTCCAAGATGCTCTGGCTGGACTCTAACTTCCAGTCTTTTGGTTAGCAACTGAGCATGTTAACTGCTTGCACCACCCTGGGACTCCAGCTTTTCTAAAAAGGGCAACTAAAAAAACGTTTAACACTGCATATGTGGTTCACATTCATGGCTGGAATTCTATTTCAACTGGATAGTGCAGCTCTAAATGTTCAAATATACAAACTAAGCCCAGAAGACAGTGCAAAAGATGTTTATTTTTGCTCTCAGTTTACAGAGAGCCCTTATTGTTTTTCTTCTGGGTCTCTGAGCCAGTTTGCCAGTTTCAGGGTCTCATATGTCTTTCCTCTGGACCTAGATGGGAAAACAGAGAATGGGCCGCTTCAAGTCCTTGGCATTGGAGGCAGTGGTTAGAGAGACAGGTGTGAAGAAAAGGAAAGTACTGTTCCTTATGTAGTCTCAGGCTAAACCATCTACAAGATAAACAACCATTCTACTGGTGAGACTGACCACCTTTTGGAATAACTCCAGTGTGTTATTACCCCGTAGTATTCTTTGTCTCTTCTCTCTACCTTCACCAAAACTTCCTTCTGTTTTCCCAGTGTGGTATGGGCAAGCATAAAAGGGTGGAAAAAAGTTTGAGGGTGGGTGTATTAGTTTCCTTCTGCTGCTGTAACTGTTCACAAACTTAGTGGCTTAAAACAACACAAATTTATCTTACAGTTTTGGAAGTTAGAAATCCAAAGTGGCTTTCACTGGGCTAAAACCAAGCTGTTGGCAAGATTTCGATCCTTCTGGAGACTCTAGGGGAGAATCTACTTCTTTGCCTTTTCAGTTTCTGTAGGCTGCCTGCATTCCTTGGCTTGTGATGCTGCAACACTCCACCCTCTACTTCTGGTATCGCATATACAGACCCTTGACTTACCAGAAGCCTTGTGGTAACATTAGGTTCACCTGGATAATCCAGAATAATCTCTCCATTTCAAGATCCTTAACTTCATCACATCTTCAAAATCCCTTTTGCCATGTAAGGTAACATATTCACAGCTTTCAGGGATTAGGACGTACACATTTTTGGAGGACCATTATTCAGCTTACCACAAGAGGTGTCACTATGCCCAAAACAGGAACACCAGTATTCTTGTTCTGGATCTGTTTTGCAAAGTCTGGATAGATGTGCTTTGGAAAAATGTGAGAACATTCTCTAGAACATAAGAGGGGAATGGATGTAGGTTGAGAGAGGCATTTTATGGTGAATG
This sequence comes from Trichechus manatus latirostris, assembly GCF_000243295.1. Classification (NCBI taxonomy): domain Eukaryota; kingdom Metazoa; phylum Chordata; class Mammalia; order Sirenia; family Trichechidae; genus Trichechus; species Trichechus manatus. The sequence goes on from NW_004443938.1 coordinate 33,858,270, forward strand.
AAGAGGAAATCCTTTTCTGAGGAGGATGAAGGAGCAGACTGAAGGTTTGAGAAGAGTGGGAAAGACTTGGAAAAGCTGCTGTTGGAGGTGGGAAAGCTGCCAACTAAGGTAGAAAAAGCAGACTGCTTCCCTGAGGGCATATGTGAGATGAGAACACAGTTACCTGAGTTAGACAATGTGATCTGAGATCATGCCAATTACCAGAGGCGCCCCAAAGTGTAAACATGAAGATGACATTAAACACGGTTCTAAAATACCCATCTAAATCTGTGTCTCAAATTTTATGAACAAACCAAAACAATCACATCAGAATCAAAGTGGTCCTCCCATGTCCTTTTGGCTATGCCGTTGTTTTTCTTTTCCCATAATTCCTCTAAGAACCGGACGCTAATGAGGCTAGCATAAGAAGGGGGAAGAAAAAGGAAGACGAATTATAACACCACACTGGAAAGAAACCAAGAAATAAGACAAACTGATCTCTGCCCAAAAGAACAACAACAGTGAAAAATTGCACTAGCAAAGGGGCCATTATAGACTCACAGTTTAAATTTTTAAAAAGACAAAATATGGAGGATCTGGTAAGATCGACCAGCTGCTTCTCTTTTCTACAACATTTCCCCAAGGGACACCTCCTGAAGCTTGGGTGTATCTCTCTCTTGCTGTGTCATAGGATATTCCTTACCCCACCCTCTCCCGCCTGCTGCCAGTGTGTGTGTGTGTGTGTGTGTGTGTGTCTATGGTTTCTCTCTCCCTTGTAAGAACGCGGCCTGCCTGTCTGCTGCCGTTGCTGCTGCTCTTTCTCTTTCCTGCCTCTCTCTTCTCTTTTCTCTTTCCACTTAGCTCCTTGCCTTCTGGTAAGTACGATAAACACTCCTTCAAGCCCTGTGAGAAGATGTAGGGTGCGGTTTGTGGTGCTCAAAACTTGGAACTTTGCGACTTCTAGTGAACTGTTGAAGAACTTTCCATTGTTTTATTTATAATTAAAACGTGTTGCTCAGGAAGGAATGTGTGTGTAATAATCTGCTGGGACTGCCAGTATAAGTGAAGAATTCTCTCAGAGAAAAAACAAAAAAAGTAGACAGTGACGTTTACGTACAATAAAATTTAGAAATACTTTTTTTCTGCCGCAAAATTAATTAGGAAAGAACCAATTTAAAAGTAACAGAGTGCCTTTGACTTTGTTTTTTTCTTGTTATTGATGTATCTGGAGGGAAGTTTTAGGAATTGTGCTGTCCGATAGTTTGCAGTGACTCAGTTATTCTGTTTTAAAGTAAATGTGGAAGAGGAGATTGAAGGATATTCATGGAATTAATTATTTTAAAAAAAGCAGCAATATTATAGCATCTAATGAATAAAGGGCAAATCAATACAAATAAAGCACTTGCATTTAGACTAACCACACTAAAACTCCTACGAACTGCAGGCTTTTAATTAATTGCTTTGATGTTTGGATTACTTTAAATTTTATTTCAGACTAAGACAACCTCCATAACACTTTAAAACCTATGTATAGACTTAAACCAGTGCATATTTACTGTTTTTAATTGATTTAAAAGTTATTCTCTTCCCTTGATTTTCAAGGATAAAGTGCTAAACATCATGACTCCGTTTAGAAGAGCTTAAAATAACCTCTGGCTGGACAGCAGGTGCCATGTGTCTTTCTCCAAGTTTGGGGGGATGGTGGTGGCAGGCATAAGTTATATATAGATGAGTGTGCCCAACAAGTAGAGGTCAGGATCAAGAAAATTCCAGTGATGAAGACAATGAAGCTGTTTACTGCACCATTTGGTAATAAAGTTGGTGAATTCAAATGGGTGAAAGGAAAAAGTACTTCCTTCCAAGTTAATAAGTACTTGGTGAGCACCACAAGGTGGGTGGCAAAATCTGTATGTTGAACTTTCCGTTCTTTTTGGCACGCAAGCGTTTGACATCTACTGCCCTGAGAACAGGAGAAGGAAGCCATGCAGCGTGAAGATCAGTGTTTTCTCTTTCATGCCACCACAACAGCAAAACCTATGCATGTTGAGGATCCTGCCATATTTTTATGCCACTAATTAGCAGTCTCACAGTTAAATATTATTTACAAATAAAATGCACCATAGCTTAAAGAGCTAAGCCAAATCCATTGTAACCTCAATCAGAAACTCTGGATTATTTGACTCACCTTGTTCCTCATCCCTATTTCCTAGGAGCCCATATTACGTCTGGATTACTTCCCTACTTTATACCCTATTATGAGTCAGAATCGACTCCACAGCAACTGGTTTGGTTTTTGTGCTTGTTTCGTATTCATTAAACATTGCTATTTTTAAAATTAAATAATGTATCCTAGTGCTTCTTGACTGAATAAAGTTGTGATCTGTTTTTTTTTTTCTAAAACAAAGTCATATTTTATATTGGAACAAAAGGTATTCTATAAAGTCAAGGAACAATTATTGTGAGCATCATCATGTTTTCATACTAGTTGGTTTCTTATTTATACCTTCCTTCATTCTCTGCCTTATTCCAAAAATGATGCTAGCTGGAACCTCAGCAAAACTGTTTGCCAATTGGTAATTACATGTTACTTATCCAGGAAAAAGAAAATACCAGAAAAGCAAGAAAGAACATATGCAGTATAATAATGCATTTACATCAAAGTATTCATATTAATCAAATTTTGATTTATAGATTAAAATAGAGTTTAGGGATGTTATTATTATGAATGATTTTCAGTAAGTCCAGTGGCTCTTATATTAAATGTTTTTACTTTTAAAGAAAACTAATACCATTTTAATTGAAATATTTTAAATCTATATATCCATTTACTTCCAATGATTATGACTCTATATAAAATTTATAAGAGAATGATAACCACAAATTTACTATTCCAAGCAAAATGACAATATGGCCACGAAGAACAATACTGTGAATTACTCTTTTAATGTTAATAATAGGGAACACTACTGGAATTTAAAGACCAAAATAAAAAATATCTAGTAGTATGACTTGATTTGGAAAAAATGGCTTCCAGCTAGTCCTGCCTTACTAATTGTAGTATCAATGGTTCATGAAAAAGTACTCATTCTATGTTACAAATAGTGATTAGTAGACACCCATTTGGGGATATCCTTACTCTTTACATATAACTGGGTTAGCTACATTAAACCTAACTGTGTTTGCCACTAGATACTACTCGAAGTATGGAGACTAATCAACCTGTACAACTCTCAGTGGAACCACAGTCAACACCTCCAGAGGACAGTTCCTCATCGTTACCCAGTCAAAATGGCCCGGAGAAGCCAGATGGCCAGGATTCCTCAACTCCACTCCAAGAACCAGACAAAGAGGCAAGTGTGCAACCTGAAAAGGGAGCTCATGATATCTCTGAAGAGTTGAATCAACAACTGGAAGACATCATAAACACATACGGGTCTGCTGTGGGAAAAACAGGGAAAGAGGGTGCTGCCAGAGCCAAGGAGCAGCCTGAGAATGCAGAATTGCCCGACAATGAGGACGGGGACTGCGAAGAGACAGCTGAAGAGGCCGAAAGAGAACTTACTGCTCCTGGAGAGCCATCTGCAGCCAAAGAGCCTGTCAGCAATAAAGAGCAGAAGTTGGAAAAGAAAATCTTAAAAGGATTAGGCAAGTATTGTGTTCTAATACAAGAATTTTCTTTCTTTCAGTTCTTCCCTTCAACTTTACTAAAAGCCACATTTAGTTTTGTCTATCATTTGAATGACTACAATAGCTTCCTTCAAGGTCTCCCTACATCTTCTCTTGCTGTACTTGCCCCTAGCCCCTTCCCCTCGCTAGAGCTACAATGAACTTTTCAACATGTTACCCACCTACCTCTCTCCTCAATGGCTTCCCATTGCTCTTAGGACAGAGGCCTAAATCCTTAACATGGGCTTTAAAGCTCTAATGCTGTAACCCCAACTAGCCTCTTCAGCTTTATTTCACCTCACTCTACCCCACAACATCCCCTTCCTGAACACCCTGCCCCTATCACTGCCAACACCACTTCTATTATTGTCATTCTGATCTTCTTTTTCAGTTCTTTGAACATGCCATGCTCCATCCCCCATAGAGTCTGTATACATCCTATTTTCTTTCCCTAGAAATATCTACCCATTCCTCATCACCATACTCAATTCAGCCCTTTGGGTACTTAACTACTCATCATTTAGCTCACAATTCAAATGGTATTTTCTTAGCTCAATCCTAGATAAAGTCTATTTTGTGTTTTTAAGGTACTTAGCAGTGTTTGAAATTATGCATTTGTTTTTGTAATTTTTTGGTTAATAAGTGACTTTTCCCACTAGATCCTTTATCTTAGGGGCAGAGATTGTGTGTGTATTTGTACATTATAGGATGCCTAGTGCCTAGGGCAGTAGATGGCACATACTAGTAGGCATTCAGCAAATATTTGTTGTAAGAATGAATGAATAATTTATGTAGAGAAAGAAAGAGATCTCATCTCTCTCTCTAATTCTGCCACTATCTACAAGTCATCAGATTTCAATTGAATGTGTTTGACCAGAACCAATGTTTGTGAATTAAAGTGCCCTCCCTGGTGAGCCCACTCTAAGTACATGTGTGTAGGCTGCTGGCCCTTGCATGCCATCCTACTGAACACCTTTATCATATTCTAAACACTGTATTATTTACGTTACATTATAAGCTAAAACAACATTTTTAGGCTAACCTAAACATAGAACCACCATAGAAAATGTTATTTTAGTCGTTTGCAAGTGGCTTTAGCAGGCTTCTTGGCTGTTTATCAATTAATTGGCACTGCACTATCATCTAGACCAGTGATTTTCAAGCTTAACTGTGCATTAGAATCAAATGCAGAATTTGTCAAAAATGCTGTTCCCAAGTTCCCCACACAGAGATTCAGAGTTGGTAGGTCTAGAGTGGCGCCAAGGCACTCTGGGTAATTTTGATATAAACAGGTTATAGAAGCAATGATTTTGATGCTTCAGAAAGTGCTTCCTTGCCTCTTTTGTAGAAAATAGATAAAGTATAGGCTGTGGTCTTGTTTTTACAATCTGTCTGGACCTTTCATAGAATCAAGTAAGTAATTCAATCCTTATCTGAAGATATATAGACTTTGCTCATGCACTTGATCAAAGAAGAGTCTTTAATCATTGAATATTTATGAGATAATACTTCCTTAACCAGTATTTTTAAGATGCTGGAATTTTCTGATTCTCTAACCCAAATTTTTCCAAAGTGTGTACTTCGGGTTCTTTGAGAGTTCAGACAAAATTAAACAGTTTCTTTACTGCCCAAATTCTCTGGCCTTTAATATATACTCAATGAAAATCTCAATTGTGCTGGTTACAGTTTATAGCATTTCCTAAACTTATTGGATAACAAGACCTTTTTTGACAGAACATCCTGAATATTTGGGAAATATCTCTACAGCCCAAGGTCTTGTTTGTCCTTTAGAGGCTGCATATTCTTCCACAATCAACACACTAACCATTGGAACAGTTGGGGGGAACATTTTAAAATCTCTTTAGCCAGTACAGTCACTTTCTCCTTGTCATCAGAACTGAAAGCATCCTGTTAACAGCTGAAGCATCCCTCTTACCTTCACCTTCTCTCTACCCTAGGCTCACAAGGGTCTCATTAAACATATCTTTCCCAACATTTTGTGGTCTGCACAAGCACCACATAGTAATAAGCACAAAACAATGATAAAATATAATATACCAGTAACCACTCGCCATCGAGTCATTCCAACTCATGGCAACCCCATGTGTTTCCGAGTAGAACTGCACTCCATAGAGTTTTCAATGGCTGTAATCTTTTGGAAGTAGATCACCAGATCTTTCTTCCGAGGCATCTCTCAGTGAAATATGTCTTTTGACATTTAGATTTGATTGAGGCATTAAAAAAAAAAAAAAAAACCATTGGCATTGAGTTGATTCTGACTCATGGCAACCACATGTGTTATAGAGTAGAACTGCTCCAGACAGAACTGCTTTCTTCGCTGTAATCTTTATGGAAGCAGATTGCCAGGCCTTTCTTCCACAGTGCTCCTGGGTGGATTCAAACTGCCAATCTTTCAGTTAGTAGTTGAGCACAAACTGTGTGTGTCACCCAGGGACCTGGATAAAGGCATTAAAACCAAGCTAAACAAACAGACAAAACCATGACTATAAAATACAGTGAGGGGTAAGAGAATCTTTACAAATTTAAAAAGTGGACCAAAACATTTTAGGAAGACAAATATACCACCCAACAATATTACTTTTATTGTTTTTGTTGTCTAAATCAAGCTAAAATGGCTAAAGCTATTTTAGTCATGGAACCACAAAATCTTAGAGGCTAAACTTAGAATCCATTATGTCAACCCACTAATTTTATAGAGAGGGAAATTGAGGCCGAAAGAGCTTACAAATCTGCCAAAAAGATTACCCAACTAGTTGTTGGTGGAGTCAGTTCTAGAATCCAGGTCTCCAGTCATTAGTCCAGTATAAATTTAACTATACTCTCCTTCCTATCCTCTAAATACGTGAATTTTATTTCCCTTAAAAGATATACACAGATCTTTAGGAATTATTTTTATCACACTCAGTGTTTTGAAATTGTGTTAAAAGGAAAACAAAATTAATATTTAAATACAAATCTGGGTCTAACACTTGAAATGAAACATTCACAATCTTGCCCTCCTTTAAGTTTCTGCCACAACACATGGAAACTGTTCTGAGGGAAAAGAGGCACATAAAGACATACTAGATGAAATCTTACCCCCAAAGCCCTAGAAAATAATTTTGGAAGAGAAAATGTATATTTTTGAACACTCCTTCATTCTGCATAAATTGTCACCAAACTTAGTGTAAACAATCATCACTAATGCTAGAAGGTTCAGAAAAATCCTGGTCCACATGTCTACAGTGGGTTTAGTTGTCTTAATTTAAGGTTTTTAATTTTTTTTTTGATGTAAAAATAACTCCTTCGTATTCCAATATTCCCTCAGTCTACATCTGTGCTGGTGACTACAGCCATATATGACGTCGTTGTTCTTGCTGCACAGGTGGTTCTGCTTTCATGTAGACTCACTGCCAAGCTGAGCATTTTGCAGCATGATGGCCATATGCCCACCACATGCCTTCCCCAACTTCAATGGGAAAGAAACGAGACTGGCTTTGGAATGACACATTGATGAGAACACAGTTGATCCCCTCCTGATAAAATGTCCTCTTATGTCTGGCACTGTGACTAAGTGACCCCACTTTCATGGAGCTGTAATTATAGCCTTTTTTACAAGATGAGCAAGTCTCTTTGTCTACCCGCTTCCTCCATAATAATTCCACACGGCACTTTTAGTCCAGAAAAATCAATGGAAGCTTAAAGAATAAGTTCTCTGATGTCATAAATTTAATAATTCTACACATCTGCTTCCAATTACTTGGATTTTTTGTTGCAGAGAAAAATAATTTTTGAAGGGTAGATTGACACATCTGAATATTAACCCTCTATACAAAATAACAGAATATCAGAGCAAAAAGAGACTTCCATAAGTGTGAAGATTTAAAAAAAAAAAAGAATCCTTTTCTCACAGGTAAGAAAAACAAAACCTAGGAAGAGAAATTAGTTTATGTAGGAAGAGACACCCATAGGACTCACTCAGTTGTTTACCTCTCCCCTAAATCAGACACGCGATGGTTTTCTGTGCCTGAACTCACACGGAAAGGTATCCCAGCATACATAAAATGTCAGAGTAAGACTAGTCTTTCCTCTAGTTGGTCACAAAGTTGCCTTCAGGATAGTTTTATGTTGATTGACTTGATCCCAGTTTGCCCTAGTTGGCTTTGTTTTGTTTCATTATTACCAGCATTCATTGGGCATTTACCATGGCCGAACACTGTGCTAGATCCTGGGACCAAACTGATAAACAGTACTGTCTCTTGACTTTAATAAATGACATTTAACCCAGGACAGCAGTCTTCATGTGGGCACCGTCCACAAATGGAAGACAAGGGTGAAGGACTGGCTTGACCAATGCAAATACATCCCAGCTTCGAGAGGGATAACTCAGCCCAGCTGATGTGGACAGCAGTGGTTATCAGCTGCAAAGGGCAGCACATTACGCCACGGTTCATAATTGAAGAGCTGGTAGAGGAACCAATTACACCCACCTTCCCTTTGTCTTAGGCCATGTATCTAATTCGAACTGACTCACTGGGCAAAGATAGACAAAACCAACTGTTAGAAATGAGATCATTTTCTTTTAAAAAAAATTCCTTTTATTTCTCTAAGTTTCCCTGGCATCAAAATACCACCAGGGAGTAGAGTGATTTAGGGCAAGTAGACTGACCTTAGATTCAATCCTTGGCTCTACCAGCACTAATTATGTTAACACTGGACTTCTCTGGGCCTTAGATTCTTGATCTGTAAAATTAGCCAGTTTGTTTGGATGCTCTTTGAAGGCTTTTTTATACCTAAACTTGGGTTCCATGTGGGATTGCCAGATTTAGCAAATAAAAATACAGAATAATGAGTTAAATTTGAATTTCAGATACACAATGAATAGTTTTTTAGTGTACGTATGTCCCACTCAATATTTGGGACTTATTTGTAATAAAAAAAAAATTCACTGTTTTTCTGAAATTAGAATTTAACTGGACGTCCTGTATTTTATCCACCAACCATAATTCTGTGGCATATTTGCCTCTCCAGGATAAAAATAAATATTACAGCCAAGGAGAAATGTTTGTTCTTGGGGGAAAGGTTATCTAAGTTGTTAATATTCTTAAGCAGATTTATATCAGAAAACATGGGCTCTACTGCATGGCTTGACCTGCCTTCATTGATTACACAGAATGGTTGTCACAGATAGGTGAGGATGGGGAAAAGGCTCCAGAGTGCCACTTCTCCTTCCCAACACTCAGCCCGATAGATGCCTGAACTCAAGTTTTCCAGGCACCACAGACAGGTAAACTTGGCAGTTTGAGCAGAAGAAGACAAAAGGAAGAACAATAGGGAGAGAAAAGAATAAATCTGAGATTGACTGTTAAATAATCATGAACAGATGATATTATGGACGGAATTGTGGCCCCCAAAAGATATGTTGAAGCCTTAGCACCCTGGTACCTATGAACATGACCTTGTTTGGAAATGGGGTCTTCGAAGATGTTTTTGGGTAAGATAACATGAGGTCATACTAGAGTAGGGTAGTCCTAATCCAATACTGGTGATGTCCTTATAAAACAGGAGAAGAGACACAAAGAGAGACACGGAGGGAAGATGGCCATGTGAAGACAGAGGCTGGGATTGGGAGTGGTGTGTCTACCAGCCAAGGAACACCAAGGATCTGCATCTGTCATCAGAAGCTAGGAGAGAAACATGGAACGTATTCTCCCTCAGAGCCCTCAGAAGGCATCAACACACCATCACACCACTTTCAGATTCCCAGCTTCCAGAACTGTGACGCAATGAGTTTCTGTTCTTATAAGCCAATAAATTTGTGGTACTCTGTTACAGCAGCCTAGGGAACTAACACAAATGAGTTTCAGAATACAGTGTAAACTCCAACTGGGGACAGAAAATGAAACCGCCAACAGAGTATAAGACATTGGTGGGAAAAATGAAGGCCTGAGAAGGCTGGTCCCCGAATCACAGAGGCACAAAGATCCTCCACATCTTGACTCTGTTTTCCCTATGTATTGATTTCATTCTCTGCTTGGTAAGAAATATATTTAGTGTTATTCCTATGCAACCAGAACAGGTTCATGTACAGAAATGAAAGAATCAGTTCTCAGAAGAAGAAAGGAAAGAGATACTGGAAGAACAAAAACCACAGAAACAAAATGGGCAAACTAAACTATCAAATTTCCCTGTTTATGACTGGAATTCTAGCAACCCAGTGTGTCAATACTGGCCATTTCATGCTAATTAGAAATTTTGATTGACTATTTTTATTGTTTATTAATTAAAGTAGGAAAACGGGTGACTTAATCTGTCAGTTTGTCATACTGTGGTGGCTTGTGTGTTGCTGTGATGCTAGAAGTGATGCCACTGGTATTTCAAACACCAGCAGGGTCACCCAGGGTGGACAAGTTTCAATGAAGCTTCCAGACTAAGACAGACTAGGAAGAAAGGCCTGGTGATCTCCTTCTGAAAATTAGCCAATGAAAACTTTAGGGATAACATTGAATTGTGGTGTTGGCAAAGAATATTAAATGTTCCATGGGCTACAAGAAGAATGAACATATCAGTCTTAGAAGAAATAAAACTAGAATGCTCCTTAGAAGCAAAGATGGTGAAACTTGTCTTGTTTACTTGGGCATATCATTAGGAAAGATCAGTCTCTAGAAAAGGACGTCATGTTTTGTAAAGTAGATGGGTCAGTGAAAACGAGAGAAACCCTCAATGTGATGGATTGGCACAATAGCCACGATAATGGGCTCAAACATACCAAAGGTCATGAAGATGTCGCAGCACCGGGTAATCTTAAATTGTATTACACATAAGGTCGCCATGAATCAGAGCTCACCTGATGGCAACCAACAACAACAAGAATTCTTTCATAAAGTTAATATTTTGGTGGATAAAGATTTTTATGGAGAAAAAGTAACAAGAATGGATTCTTGGATAAAATTTGGGGGACGACTGTTACAGCAGACATTTACTAAGAATCTTTCATGAGCCTGACACTGCACCACACATTGTCACAGACTTCTCAGCTAATTCCGACTTACTCTGTAAGGTAGATGTCACCTCTTTTTACATGAAGAAAGATTATATAAGTTAAGTGGCTTGACCTCGTTTGGGTAATAACAAGTGAGTGGTCAACCTGAGATTCCAGCCCAGACCTTCTGACTGCAAGTTCAATGCTTATTTATAAAAAATGTCTTTATTTCTTTTAAGGCAAAGAAGCCAACCTTCTAATGCAAAATCTGAACAAGTTGCACACACCTGAAGAAAAGCTTGATTTTTTATTCAAGAAGTATGCTGAATTGGTAAGATTTTTGATTGGCTCTTTTTGTAAGAAAGATACATGCTGTGGTTTGGGTTGACAAAGGGGGGCTGTTACTTTTTCATGTACATCCTTATAACCCACGGCTGGTTACCTCAAATAATCCAAGTCTAGAATTTATAAAAATAGAATTTTTTTTTTTTTTTTTTTAAGGAAAAGAAAAAGACAAACTGAGGAGTAAGAGTAAAATGGAAGAAGGATAGAGTTATAGAGTGTATATAATTTTGGGGATGGGAGAGAGAAGTATAAAACCAAAAACCAAACCATTGCCAGTGGAGTTGGACTCATGGCAACCTTATAGGGCAGAGCAGAACTGCCCCATAGGGTTTCCGAGGCTGTAAATCTTTATGGGGAAGCAGACTGCCAAATCTTTCTCCCACGGAGTGGCTGGTGGGTTCCAACCGCCAATCTATGGGTTAGCAGTGGATGGGTTACCCACTGTGCCACCAGGGCTCCTTAGAGAGAAGTATAAATAATTTAAAATTGTGGATATATCAAAGTTCCTTTTAGCCTTGCAATAAAAGAGAAATACACCCAGTATAAGGATAAACAAATCTTCAATCTTCCATTCAGTTCTTATACTCAGGTTTTTTGAGGGAATCCCCTCAGGAAGGCAGAAGTTTGAGTTAACCCCACCCCTCAGCTTGGGACACATTCTCATCTGGTCTGGCCGACTGATTGATTGATGGATCCTCTTTGGCCTGCGTTCTTCTCCTCCTTCCCGCACGACGCAGTGTTTGATGTGGATTGTTTCATGCCTGGTTCTGGGTCCTCCCTCTCAGTAAGTTAGGACCGCGGAGAGCAAGGGAAGCCATTGCCAGGTCATCAGAGACTCCATGAAAGGGACTGTCCACTCGCCAGTACTCTAGGATTGACCAGTTGGAGACAAGGGGAGGGCTTCGTAGGCCAGCATCTCCGGTTTCCATGAACCCTCACAAACACCTGCTGATGTGAGCCTGAAGCGAGAACAGCACACAGCGACGTCTGTGCCCTACCCTGGGAGAGTTTGAGCCCCACAGCTGGGAGGCGACGTACTTGCTAGTGAACTTAGACAGCGTCCTTCTCTTTCACTTCTGCTTCTTTTCTTTAAAAAAATTTTCCCACTTATTTGTTTCCTTTGGAGAAACAGTGACAGGAAAATGAAATTTAAGTCCATGTACGGCAAAAGAAAAAGAAAATTCCTCCAGCCGGTGGGTTGAACTGCCCCCAAGGCAGATCTACGTGTTGCTACTAAAGCTTAAGGGTCAGGGTCTCTCAGATGCATGGGCTGCCTCGGAAATCCTGGAACTAATTTTCCATTGTTAATTTTATATTTTTTAAAGAGGGCCTCCAAAACTGAATAAGCTTCAGTCCCACAAACCCTTCAGAACCCTGCTTGCATCTCTCATCCCTGTGGATGGAGTAGAGTTTAATGCGTGACTTGTTTTCTTTGTTTTTCCCTCTAACTTCAGTCCTGTAATTCCCTATTTGTTTTCCCTCCTTTCCTCCCTTCCGCCTTCCTTCTTTTCCTTCCTTCCCTCTCCCTCCCTCCCTTCCTTCCTTCTTACTTTCCTTCCTTCTACCTTGCTGTATCTGTTATACTGAATTGTCATGCAGTAGACCCAGAAATATTCTGAAGCCCTCAGTAGCTGATTGCTTAATTCTGCCAACAATACTTTTTAATTATTTTTTAAACACACAAACCACATGATGATGATATAAGAAGAATACTGAATACTTGAAACAAAATTACCTCTAATTCTACCACCTAAATCACAAATTTTTTTTATACACATTCCTTTCCTGTTCTGCTATGTATGCAGAGATAATTTTTATGACAATTATCATCAGAACCAAACCCAAACCAAACCCGATACCATCGAGTCGATTCTGACTCATAGCGACTCTACAGGACAGAGTAGAACTGCCCCAACAGAGTTTCCAAGGAGCGGCTGGTGGATTTAAACTGCCGACCTTTTGATTAGCAGCCAAGCTCATAAAGTACATATAAATTTAGTATCTTCAGTTTTTGGCTCATATTGCAGACATGTTTCCGTGTAGTTCATAGTCTTCATAATTGTATCTTATAAAAGCTGTGTCATATTCCATTAAGAGGCTGTATCCACTGGTTCTCTAATCTGGGGACATTTAGATTCCTTTTACTGTTTGCTTTACCGAATATTGCTGCCGCAAACATCATCATACACAGATTTGTTCCTTCTCCTTCTTTTTTATGACTTTAGAGAAAAGTTCTAGAAATGGCACCACTAAATTAAACAGTATGAATGCTTTTTGGTTTTTAAACTTTATGGCCACATTTCTTTCTAAAAGAGTGGTAGAAATTTACAAAGCAAGCATCAATGTATCAACTGTCTGGCAGCTTGTTTAGCACTGGCTATTATCCATCTCATAGAGACTCATAGCAACCCTATAAGACAGAACAGAACTGCCCCACAGGGTTTCCAAAGAGCGACTGGAGGATTCGAACTGCCCAGCTGTTGATTAGCAGCCGTAGTTCTTAACCACTGCACCACTATAGTGTTCTTACGAGTCGAAATTAACTCGAGGGCAACAGGCTTTTTTTTTTTTTTAATTATCCATCTATTAACAATTTCAATGCCATAAAATAAAGTAGATATCAAAATAATATCTTTCCCCAAAAATTTGGTCCCCCATTCTCATCTATCCATACTTGTTCTTTTCAATGTTTCCATCTCATTTCCCTTTTGTCCTTTCCGCTTATCTATTCATATCAAAGTCATTCACGTTTAGTTTCTAGTGCCAGGTTCTGTACTTGGCTGGACTAGGCATGCTGGACTAGGCATTCTGGACTAGCATAGGAAGCCATTTACAATACTCCAGCCCCACAGCAGTCCGTCGGAGTAGAATCACTTCTCCAGCCTGCTCAAGATTTTCTACTCATACCCCTAGCTAAGCAGTCATCCCCATAGAGGTAATTTTTCAAGACAGCCTACTCAATTCAATCCTTACTTACTATACTTTGGCATTTGTATTGTGTCCTATAATAAACTTTAAGACTCAAAAGATCATTCTAGAAAAAATAAACAAGAGAAAATTGACCAGAAATAAATAAATAAATTACATTTCCTTTTCAGATAGAAATAATTATGAGGGATTTCACTTTTTAACTTAGATACCAAAACCTATTTCTTTGCTCACTGATTTGGATATTAATATAGAAAATGTCTGAAGTATGTGTTAACATAGAAAAACCATCAAATTCCAAGCTGCAAATCAAACTGCCATTCTAGCTCACTCATCCTTACAGAATCTGAATCCTGTAATATTATCTACCATTTTATTCATTAATAAGTAAGGATAAGTTCATTAATAAACAAGAACACCTCATGACTAAATTAAATGATCTACTTTTTTAAATTTCCTTAACTTTAATGTAGTTAAAACAACATCACTAGTACTATTTTTATTTGGTACTTGGCATTAATTTTACTTTTTTTTTTACTTACTAGCAAAAAGGACTGTGAGAACAAGAGAAACTGCAGATAAAAATCCTATATGCCTGTCACAATAGTACAGAAGAACCATGTCTGAGTGCGTTATTAAACCACAAAGCCAGCGTTTGACTTAAAGTTGACTCAGTTGCAATGTTTGTTTTCAGTAAGAAACCCCCCACACATTCACTTTTCTGAAGTTTTTAAACAAAATTAGTCACTCACTAAAGAAAATAATAATTATCAACAAGTTAAGGGTTTTTATTTTAGAGCAAAGCAAGACAGACCTAGCTAAATTTTAAATTTGTATGATCTTGCAACAAAACTGAAACATTAAATGATCCATGAGGAAGAGCAAAATATCTCTCTTTCAACTAATGAAGGAGCCCTGGTGGTGCGGTGGTTAAGTGTTCAGCTGCTAACTGAAAAGTTGGCCATTCTAACTCACCAGCCACCCCTTGGGAAAAAGATGTGGTAGTCTGCTTCCGTAAAGACTACAGCCTTGGAAACCCTATACAGCTGTTCTACTCCATCCTATAGGTTCGCTGTGAATTAGCATCGACTCAACAGCAACAGGTTTGGTTTTTTTGGTTTTCAACTAATGAAAAGTGTGCATATCCTCCTCCACACTCATAAATCCACACAAAGCAGTACTCCCCAAATAGGGGCAATATTACTCACCAGTACATATTAGGCAATGTCTGGAGATTTTTTTTGGATGTCACAATCAGGGGTGCTACTGGCATCTAGTGAGTAGGGTCCACGGATGCTACTTCAACAGCCTACAATGCACAGCTCCCTCTGGCCCAAACTGTCAATAGTGCTGAGGTTGAGAAACCCTGTCATAGGGTTTAATCTATAAAATGTAGAGTCTAAACCATAACGGCAGTAACAGTAATAACAATACAGTATATAAATTTCAAGAGAGGACAATACATTATTTAAAATCCATATATAAGCACAAGGAATTTCACTCCTAACGACTATGGCGCAAAATGAAAATATCTCATCTATCCTATGAACACAAATTTAGCAAGAGAAGCACGTAATAAAATATCATTGATTTTCCAATTGAACCTCAAACAGGGTATCAATTTCAACTGATATTTATTGTAATATGAACCTAGTTTTTCCTGATGCTAATTCCCACTGGTAAGTAGAAATTGCTCATGAGTATGAAGATACTGCATCACTATGAATACCCCTGGTTTAATCTGGCAAGGGTTTATAATGGTCATTTCAGTGTGACAAGAGGGAGGGAGGAAACGATTAGGATAAGATGCGAACTGAAGAAAATGTGACATTCTTATTTATCTACTAGTTTAAAAAGAACAAATGCTTTTTCAAGACAGAGAAACTGAGACACGTCAGGGCTCATGTGACGTGTGTACCCATTTTCATCAAGCTCTGTGAGACACCAGGAACACCTGGGATCCAGAAGCATCCAGGGGCTCCTCAGGGCTTTTCCTTTTGGTTGGCCAGCAAGGTCATTATCAGGACCAGTACCTACCTGGCTTATGCACCATTCAGGCACTAAAAGAACTGAGTCTAGCAGAAGAAACAGCTCTGGACAAAGGGCTGCAACTTGAATATGGTCACACTGATTGTTAGTCTAAAATGGACTCCTAGAATCTGTTAGTCTCTGCTGGCTCCTGGCGGTTGATCCCGATGCTTCCCCCACCATGACTAGAACCCCATGATAAAGTTGCCAGACTTAGCAAATGAAAATACAGAATACCAAGTTATGTTTGCATTACAGATAAATAACAAATAATTTTTTGTTAGAAAAATATACCATGCAATGTTTTGATTATACTTACTAATACACTTCCTAAGAAAATTTTAAAAAAACAAACCCATTGCCATCAAGTCAATTCTGACTCATGACAACCGTATGTGTTACAGAGTAGAACTCCTCCATAGGGATTTCTTGACTGTAATCATTACAGAAGTATATTGCCAGGACTTTCTTTCACAGAGCCACTGGGTAGGTTCAAATCACCAACACTTAGGTTGATAGCCAAGTGCAAGCCATTTGTACCACACAGGGACTTTCTATAGAAAATTATTCTTTATTAATCTGCAATGCAAATTTAACTAGATAGCCAGTATTTTAACTGGCAATCCAACGCCAGAACTTTAGCATCCCAAGATGGAAAGCACATGGTAAGTTGGTTCATCTTACGTACCATCCTAATACCTTAGTTGTGGCTGCTAGACGAGTGTGAGAGGAACTCTGGGGCCCCGCCTGGCCGCACAGAAGCAAGTGTCATGATTTATTCTCCATAAGCATGGAGAGGGTTGGGATGGGTGCAGAGCAGGGCATGTTGCAGATATTTGCCATTCATGTCATTGGGTTGGGCACTGGCTATTTCTGAAGACTTGATGAAAAACTGTCCATGCTTAGTTAGTCAAGGGGTACTTTCTCTTCTTCCTCTTTCTCACAATCCACCCTAAAGCCCAAAATTATAAGAAAGAGGACTTCATCTTCTCTTTACCAAGAGGCCTCTTTTTTCTTGTTTGTTTTTAAAAGTGGTTGCTATAAGTTTATTTTGAGAAAGAATTGTGGGAACTAAATGCAACCCAAGCAGTCAACCTGTTGACTATTTCCTGTCAAGGAATTCTCGTGAATTCTGGAAGTTTACAGATTCTAAGAAATGCCTTTCTATATCGACTGGCATTCATTTGATAGAGTGAAGAAAAAAACTCTCTCTAGACTACCAAAGGAAACCCTGATGGTGTAGTGGTCAAGAACTATGGCTGCTAACCAAAAGGTGGGCAGTTTGAATCCACCAGGCGCTCCTGGGAAACCCTATGGGGCAGTTCTACTCTTTTTTTTTTTTTTTAGACCACCAAAAAGATCAAAGTAAGAAGATATCAATAATAATGATAATAACATAAATAAAGAAAGCACCTATAAACGATCTGCTCTAAAAATTATGAAAACCTCAAAGGTGACATTTGTGAAGTTCATTTGCTTCCAGAGGGACAATAATAATAGCAAAAAATGTTTCCAGACAAAGATAGAGTAATCTTTAAGTCTTTCCTCATTTGCTCCTTTCTATCAACTCAGAAGAGATCTCTGCCATTTTCTTTCATGTTCACACCCCCACGTCTAGCTGGAGGAACATCGCACTGAGCAAAAGAAGTTAAAGCTCCTACAAAAGAAACAAGTACAAGTCCAAAAAGAAAAGGACCAGTTACAAAGTGAACACAGCAGAGCTATCCTCGCTCGCAGCAAACTGGAGAGTCTGTGCCGGGAGCTGCAGAGACACAACAAGACTCTGAAGGTAGGTGTCACATCACAAATAACACACTTTAGTGCATACTGTATAGACACAGGCCTCTGCCACTCCTGGAAAGAGTATAAGTTTGAGAATCAGAGAGTCTTGGATTGAAATACTAGCCCTGCCACTTGCTCACTTGTGATCTTCAATAAATTATTTTACCATCCTGCGCCTGTTTCCTCATCCATAAAATGGGGACGATATCGACTCCACTGTGTGGTTGAGGAAAAATTAAAGGCGGTCACGTAAGTGCCCACACAGTACCTGATACAGAGTAGACCCTTAATAAAATTTGTGCCGTTCCCCTTACCTTTATTTTATGTTGAGTGTATTTGTTGTTTGGATTTTTTTTTAAGGTAGGCTTTAGTTCTGTTTTTTAGAATATAAATTTGTACCAACTGAGCACTTTTTGTGTCTATAAGGAAACTTGCATGACATGAGATGAATTGACACACAGCTAATTGACATAATAAATCGAGATTGAAGCTAAAACGTCAATAGCCATCTGAAAAAAAGAAGCTACTTGACAAAACACTGAAGCTCTTCAGACTTAATTATTGACCCTTAAAATAATAGACTGATCACTTCATTCAGTCTGCATGGGTTTCATTAATTACAGCGAAAGCCTCAAGCAGTGTGATTAATCTGATTACACGAAGACACTAGCTCCATTCAATGAAGCAAGATGCAGGGTTCTCCAAGATAATACTGTATCAGTCTATAGTCCCCCTCCAGCTGAAGATCCTGGAGCTTTTGACAAATAATAATTAATTAGACACCAATATTCCCGTGAGGTGGTTATTATTACATGTGTTTAAAAGGAGATGGATTAAGAAACAGATGAAATCACTGCTAAATCTGTACAATGAGTTAGGAAGAAAAATAGAAGAGGATGTTGGCTCTTCGTTTTCCAATTGTTTTTGATATCTGGGAAATGGGAGGCCAGTGCGATGAACTCTAATGCTCCAATAACAAGTTTTAGGAGCCGGGCTTCTTGTATCTCTTCAGTGATTGCATAAGGACAATGAGAAACCCAGACTGCAAGGGGGTCTGGGGATGGGAGCATCATCTTCAACTCAAGATGTGTATTTAAGTGATAAAATTCTGAGTTTACGTAAATCCCCTGGCTTTCATAATGTTATACAGTAAGGAGATGAAAATTAAATCAGATACAGTGAAAAGATTTAATAAACCAACAAAAATATTTGAAGAGCGGAATGATACCACTTGTTCCCTTTGGGTAGCATTCAAAGGCAGAATGATGGAAGCAGGGGGAGACCCTATAGGTATATCCACACACCCTCAGTAATGGCTCAAGTTATTGGCAACAAAATTAATTAATTAATATAATTAAGTACCATTATTGCACCAGGAGTTGTGCTAAGTGCTTTACATATGTTGTTTTGTTTTCGTCTTTACAACAACGCTATGAGTTAATGATTTCCCCATATTATTGATGAAGAAACTGGCTATCAATTTAAATCAGTTGTCCAAGGTCACACATATTTTAAGCATTAAAATCAGGACTGGAATTCAAAATATTTTCTTATTTCCCCTCTGATTTCTTCATCAACCCACGGATTACTTAGAAGTGCTGTTTAATTTCCCAATATTTAGGGTTTACCTAGATATCAGAGACCTGGTGGTGCAATGGTTAAGCACTCAGCTGCTAATCGAAAGGTTGGGGGTTTGAATCCACCAGCCACTGTATGAGAAAAAAATTTCAGCCTAGGAAACCCTATGAGACAGTTCTACTCTGTCCTACAGGGTCACTATGAGTCAGAATAAATTCAGCGGAACACAACCACCACCTAGATATCTTATTGTTATTGACTAATTTAATTCTGTGTGGTCAAAGAACACACTCTATATGATTTCAATCCTTTGAGATTTTTAAGACTATTTGTGGCCCGTCATATGGTCTATTGATGAACACTATGTGCACTTGGAAAGAATGTCTCTTCCTCAGATGTTGAATGAAGCATTCCATAAATAACAATTAGGTCTAGATCATTTATGTCTTTACTGAATTTTTGTTCAGTCATTCTATCAGTTGCTGAGGAATGGATGTTAAAAATCTCCTAGTGTGATCGTGGAATTGTTTATTTCTCCTTTTAATTATGTCAATGTCTGTTTCATGTATTTTGAAGTGTTGATATTAGGTGTACATACATTTGTGATCATTATGTCTCCCTGATGACCATTTTATCATTATGAAATAGTCTTAGGTAATACTCTTTGTCTTCTATGCTTATTGTTTGCATTGCTTCCATCTGCTTATTTTCAACCTGGGTCTTTATACTTAAAGTGCATCTCTTGAACACAGCCTACAATTAGGTCTTGCTTTTTTGCTCATTCTTACAATGTCTGCCTTTTAACTGGAGGAAAGTCCATTAACATTTAATGTAATTATTGATGTGGTTGGCTGTAAATCTACCATTTTATTACTTGTTTACTGTTTGTCACCTCTGTTTTCTGTTCTTTTCCTGCCTTCCTTTGTATTATTTGAGCATTTTTAAACTCCATTTTATCTCTTGGCTTTTAAAATTATGCCTTTTTGCCTTATTAGTAGTATTTTCTCTGTATTACTTTATACATTCTTTACTTTTTACAGTCTACTCAGAGTAAATACTGTGTCACTTCACATGTAGAAACTTTGCAACTAAATAGGTCCATCTATTCCTCCCATCTTTAAGAGGTAATTGTCATATGTGTAACATTTACATACATTTATAAAACCAATAAGACAATGTTATAAGTTTCGCTTTAAAAGGTCATATGCATCTCTTTAAAAATTAAAAGACAGAAACTGTCTTTTTTTATTTACCCAGATGTTTACCATTTCTGGTATTTTTCATTCTTTCTGAAGGTCTGAGTTTCTGTCTGATATCTTTTCATTTCAGCCTGAAGAACTTCCTTTTCCTTACAGTACAGGTCTGCTGGGGATGAATTCTCTTAGCTATATTTTATCTTTAAAGTGTTTTTATTTTGCTTTTATTATTTACAGCTATATTCCTTTGTATCCGTTCTTTTTTCTTCTTTCTTTCAGCCTTTTATAGATGTTGTTCCATTGTATTCTGGCCTCCATAATTTCTGATAAAAATCAGCAATCATTTGAATTATTGTTGCTTTGTATGTGATATGTCATTTATTTCAGGCTACTCCCAAAATATTTCTCTTGATCGTTGGTTTTCAGAAGTTTGACTGCTTTATTTATGCCCAAGAGTGGTTTTCTTTGTATTTATCCTGTTTGCTGAGCTTCTTCTATTTGTAAATGTATGTCTTTCACCATATGTGAGGAAATTCCAACCATTATTTCTTCAAATACTTTTTCTATCCCATTCTATTTCCTTCTAAGTTTTCAACTTCATATATATTAGACTTTTTAAATATTGTCCCACAGGTCCCTGCATCTCTCTTCATGTTCTTTACCAATCTTTTATTTTAATATTGGATCATTTCTATTGATCTGTTTGCACATTCACTGACTCTTTTCTCTGTCATCTCATTCTACTCTAAGCACAACCAGTTTGTTGTTGTTATTGTTTTTGTTTTAATTTCAGGTATTGTAATTTTTCAATCCTAGAATTTCCATTTGGTTATTTTTATAGCTCATATTTCATTCATGACATTTCTTCTTTTTATTCTTTGAGATAATATATTCTTTTACATCATTAAGCATAGTTATAATACCTATTTTAAAATTCCTATCTGCTAATTCCACATTTGGATCATTCTGGAAGAGGACTCCACTGGGACTGAGATCGGTTCACATTTTCTTGGTTCTTCATATGTCAAGTAATTTTAGATTGTATCCTGGATGTTGTGACTGTTATGTTGTGAAGAATCTGTATTCTATTCATACTTTTCTGGAAAATGTTGGGTTTTTTTTTTTTTTTTTTTAAACAGGAAACTTACAAACTCTGTCTCTTGGGCAGCAGCTCAAACCTCAGTTCAATTCTTTTTCTCCTTAGCTGTGCTGCTTTGAGTCTTCCCTGAATATGTGTGGTTCAGGGTCAGTCAGAAATTTCAGCAGAGTTTATTTACAGAATTTGGGATTCTCCCTTTCTGACCCTCTCTTTACTGAGAATCCCTCCTCATCATCCAGTAGCTGTAGTTACCTAGAACTCTGTACTCTCATTCTTGAGAACAGAAAGATGATGCGTTTTCTATGAAAATTTTACCCACCTTACAGCTGCCAACTGGAGTCTGCTGCTAAGCCAAAAGCTGTAAAAAAAAAAAAGGCGAAATTTACAACATGCTATTCTCTTTTTACACGTGTCCACTTCCATCCAGAATATTCGTAATTTTGTTTACTCTCCAATGCCTTTAAGAATTTGTTCCTTGCATTTTGTTCAGAGTTTATCATTGTTATCTGCAGAAGAGTCGGTGCAGTATGAGTTTACTTGGCCATAGTAGAAGTAAAACAGCCTAAGTATATTTTAATCTAAATTCCAGGTACTAGGAACTTGGGAAAATACAAAAAGTGAACATATACCCAGGTTGTTTCCGCCACTATAAATTTTAAATTTTACTATTCTTTATTGAAATTGCTTCCTCAATGAGTCAAAAAAAAAAAAAAACCCACAAAACTTTATAATTTAAGATAATTTAGAAAAGGACCAGTGAAAGTCTGCGGCATGGACTTGTTTCAAGAAATGCTACATATATTTGAAGCAATAAATCGGAGCCTCGAACTATACTGAAAAAGAGCTTCCCAGTAAAAGACAGGTCAATGTTTCAGGGAACATGTTTTTAGTAAAGAAATAAACAGTGATTGTTATCAGCATATCCCAGAATTTTAATGTGGAAAGGACTAGAGGAATCATCTAGTCAAAACTACTCATATTACTGTCTATAAATGAATAATTCACTGATTCATTAAATAAACATTTACTGAATGCCTATGGATTATGTGCCAGGCACACCGTCAGTTCTAAGATACACTATGATGCTTGCAGTTTGTTTTCTTAGTTATTTCAGACTTTGCCCCTCAATATTATTCATATTATTAATTTTCACTATGAATAAAGTGTTTGCTAAAGAAAAGAAAATTTTATCTCAGACACTATCCAAATGATTTCAAATTCTTTTTCAATGAACTCAAGTTTTATAAGATTTTGTAGACTCATTTTTCTCCCATTGAAAAATATTATGATGTAAAATGTAAGATGACATTTTGTGGGCCATGACTCGGGGTTATAATGGTTTGACATGTGTTTGATGCCATCCTAACACCTGTCTCTTCTTATTTGTAGCCAGCTGCCAGTGAAGAACTCGGTTTCTTAGTAGTATGAGATGGTTCTTTCATTTAATCATTCATTCAGGGAGGGAACATTTATGAATGCAAATGGCATTCAGGTCAAAGTCCGTAGTTCTATGATTCTGAACTTGCTGACTTCTAAGCTGACCAGGAACAATGAGGAGAAAATCACTATAATGTATATATTCAGTTCTTCTGAGCTGATGCCCACAAATCACTTTTTAATGAAATACGTATACTAGGAAGGTTCCTAGGTGGCACAGTTTGTGCTTGACTGTGAACCTAAAGGTTGAGGGTTCAAATCCCCCCAGCAGTACTATGGAAGAAAAGTCCTGGCAATCTGCTTCCATTAAGATTACAGCCAAGAAAACACCAATGGACAGTTTACTTTATAATACATGGAGTCACCATGAGTCAGAATCAACTTGACAGCAACTAACAACAACATATAGCAGCTGTTCTCATCACAAAGTTTGAAGAAATAACATCTCATAAAGTCCTTCATATTAGATAGTGCAGAAAACTTCTATAACATCCTTAAGAAGTTGTCATTCAGTAAATGTTTATAAAATGAATAAAATATAATTCTGATATCAGAAATCACATCAAAATTAGAGAAAGTATTAATATTGTAGAGGAAAGAGGAAACCTAACAATAAGTTAAAATATTTCCAGGGCATATATTTTCAGCATCAGTTTTTACTTTTGATCACATTATTCTACTATCATGGTAACGATTTGCACAATTACTTCTGTTTAAATATTATTTCTCTTTTAAAAAATCCTGTTACATAATTTGAACTTGGTAGGCAGCTAAGTGCAGTATAATTTTACTTGCCAACAATGAAGCAAGCTTTCATATTAACAATTAATCAGAACTGAAAGGAATCCTAAAATGTCTGTATCACTTGTCAGCACTGCAAATGTCTTTATCTTTGATATGATGTCACAAGATTAAACCCTTTTATTCTCAAAGGATGGGGAGAACAATCAAAAAGTAAACAATTCTCAGTATAGAAATGGAGGAAATTTAGATACATTGTTAGTGGTTAACAATGAATGAAGAGTTTTGATTTAGGAGAAAAGAGAACAGAAATGATACAAAAGTTAATTTCCAATTCTTCAATGTTAACAAAGCAGAAGAGGAAAAAATTAGATGTTTCATTTTAGACTTAAAGAAGATTCAAAACTTTATATTGCTTTCAGATTCAAAATTTACACTGAACATTTCAATTACCCTATGTGACACATGAGATAATTGTTCTTTCAGACAGAAATAAAATAACCAGCATATTTTAAAAGATTGCCTTTTATATTTTGAATCGCTGTAATTGCTCCATAGCTAGCTTAGTTTCCTTATTTAAACTTTTTAATGAAAGTTTTTTCTTACTAAGAACAAGTTTATATTGTGATCATTTATATTTACAAAACGTGGGTAATACAATTATCTAGCTAATATGCCGTGGGTTTTATACATACCAAACCAAAGTAACACACAATCTGTCTCATCAATCAGCAAAACTGAGTGGCCTTTTGTGCAGGCCACAGACAAGAGATCAAAACCATGTGATGTGTGTTTGTAAGAAATTGCTGCCGTTCATTCACTCGGCAGGAGACCTGTCATCTTTAAAACAAGCCTATTCATCACCAACTATCAAATTCAAGGCCCTCACAGCTGAAACCTTCGCTCATACATTTATTTTGGGAGCTGAGCGCCGCTGGCTCTAGAAAGAACTGTGAAAAACACACCCGACTTACCCAACTGACTAATCTCCCTTCATTGACCTAATCCTGATTTCTATGAATCCAGGGTGACTTTAAACCAGCATCACAAAATATTTGGCTTGTTATCCACAGGAGGAATCCCTTCAGCGGGCACGTGATGAGGAAGAGAAAAGGAAGGAGATCACAAGTCATTTCCAGAGCACCCTGACGGATATCCAGGCCCAGATTGAGCAGCAGAGTGAGCGGAATATGAAGCTGTGCCAGGAGAACACAGAGCTTGCTGAGAAACTGAAGAGCATCATCGATCAGTATGAACTCAGAGAGGAGGTGAGAGCCACATCAAACAACTTAGAAAACAACAGAGATCCGGATCTGGGCTGTGAAGGTGGGGAACTTGGTAAATGAGAGAACATTGTGGCCAGCCCTCTCAACTGATTGATATTTTGAATTGGATTTTTATTACAAACGCAAATAAAGACAGATGGTGTTACAAAATACCTAGCTGAAAAGTCAGACAAGATTTCTTCAAAGTGGAATCACTGCAAAGCAAAGGCAGTAAATAGAAAGTGGTAGGCCATGGGCACAGTTTTCTTTAAAAGTTGAACTTCTCAGCCTTTTTAAAAACCTCTTTATATAACCCCCAAAATATCTCACACACTCCCTGTTAAAAATCACCATGTCATCTAAATTAAGGATCTATATTCTATATACCTCACCGCCGATAATAACATTATTGATAATGTATTTATTATAATAAGAAAGGTATCATTTGTTTGGTGCTTAATTTGTGCCAAGCAATGTGGTAAGTACTGTACTTTACACACATTACATCATTTAATTGTCTCAAGAAGCACAAAATAATAATGTATTATTAACATGTTATAGATGAGGAAGCAGAGGCCTCTACAGTCACAAAAGCCAAAAGATTTTTACTTTCAGTAATTTACATTTGGAGGAATATAAAAATCTTTTGTTATCCCAAAATTATAATATTTAATATGTTTTTAAACTCCAGATGGGACCCCCCACCAAGCCAGGAGTTTGATATACCCTATTCTTTTTCCCAAGGAGCCCTGGTGGTACAACTGTTAAGTGCTAGGCTGCTAACTGAAAGGTTGGTGGTTCAAACCCACCCAGTGGCTCTGAGGGAGAGAGACCTGGCAATCTGCTCCCATAAAGATTACAACCCAGAAAACCTTATGGAGCAATTCTACTCTGTTATGTGGGGTTGCTATGAGTCAAAATCAACTCAACGGCACCTAACGACATTCTTTTCCCCAGACCCTCCCAGGTTTTAAAATCTCTGCTTTAAAATGTAACAACATAGTCAAAATGACTCTTTTGGCTAAGATTTTATCAGGAAAGAAACTGAGCCAATAGCATTTGGAAGCGGCAGTTAGGTGAATCAAGAAACACCTCGCAGTGAGTCATAACATCCTGCTACCATTTTATCTTGTCACGAAGATCAACCCAGCTCCAGAGCGGAGGTTCCAGACTGAAGAGGAAGGGAGAATAAGAGCGAGCTAGAGGGAAAACATCCATACTCTTCAGGGAGATCTCAGATGGGACATCCAGGACAGGTCCTGATATCCTAGTTCTATATTCCTGGGACTGGTCTAAGGGTAGAAGTACACATGTCCCTTTCCATTGGGGAACTCCTAATCACCAAGAAATCCTCCACACTGAGATCCAGCTGGTAGCTTCTCTTTGCAAAGCAAGTTAAGGGGCCTCTGAGTGTAGAGGAAGCCGCAACCTATTTGCATTTCAATTCATCTGTGACCCTGCGCAACAGAGTAGAATGCAGGGGACTCCCTCCCAAGCCTCAGGCCCCATGTTGGCGCCCCAGAGCTTCCTCACAACCTTTGAAGCAAAAACTGTGGAGGAGAATTCACAGTGATAAATTGTATTAATGTAGTGATTAAAAATGGTTTTATATTCATAGAAAAACCCAAGATACCTGGTGATCATGCTATAAACCAAAAACCAAACCCACTGCCATCAAGTCGATTCTGACTCATAGCAATCATGCTGTAGTTGCTGCAATATATATCATTACCTGCTGTCTGGCATAATAAATAGCATCATATGTAACAGTTGCCAAATTTACAAAAATAACCTAGGGAACTTTTGCCATTAATACTGCTAAACTTTGGCACCCCCACCTTTGTGTAATGCAAAATGTAGGGGACTTCACCAATTTATGACTTTAATATAAGGCATAAATGATGCCAGTGCATTTATTTCGTCTCTTTTTTTAAATCTTAAAAGCTAGAGAATGTATGCTCATGAGAGTATTATTATTATTATCATTATTACATTTTTCAAGTACCAATGACAAACCAAGCTTTATGTGTGTACTTTGTCTTTCCTTAGCATCTGGACAAAATATTTAAACACAGAGAATTGCAGCAGAAGCTGGTGGATGCAAAACTTGAGCAGGCGCAAGAAATGATGAAGGAAGCCGAGGAGCGACACAGTCGAGAAAAGGAATATGTACTTATCATTTTAATCAGTGTGCATTTCTGCTCTGCCTTAGTGTTGGGAGAACCCCTGAGAAGGTGGTTTTGACAACTATCAAAGTGCCTGTGCTTTGGTGGAGAACTACATTTGCTAGCCAGTACAAGGCATTATGCCTACAGTATTTTTAACATAAAATAGTCATTCATTCAGCAAATACTTTTCAAGTGCCTATCATATGCTAGGGAGCACTGGTGGTTCACCTTCCATGTGGGATACCAGGGTTCGATTTCTGGCCAATGTACTTCAAGCACAGTCACCACCCATCTGTCAGTGGAGGCTTGCATGTTGTTATGATGCTGACCAGGTTTCAGTGGAGCTTCCAGACAGATGGACTAGAAAGAAAGGCCTGGGAATCTACTTCTGAAAATTAGCCAATGAAAACCCTATGGATCACAATGGTCCAATCTGCACTCAATCATAGGGATGGCAAAGGATCCAAAAGCATTTCATTCTGATATGCATGGGGTCGCCATGAGTCAGGGCCACCTCAACAGCTAACAACAATCATATGCTAAGCACCATAATAGGTGCTGAGGATACAGTAGTGAACAAGACAGAGAAGGGCTACCACCCATCATGGAGATTAGAGTTAAACAAGGAAGAGACAGGCATTGAACAAGTAAACAAACTATGAAGGGTAATTTCAGATAATAATAAATGCTACTAGGGAAATAAACAGGAACTGAAAAGGAAGAGGCAAGAGAGGACTTACTTTAAGATGAGTGACCACGAAGGCCTCCTGCAGGGGAGGATGCCTGAGTGGAGACCAGCCTAATGAGAAGGAGCTGCCAGGTGTGTAGTCAGGAAGTCCCCAGCCTCAGCGTCTGCAGCAGGGACAAAGGCCTGATGCTGAAACCAGTCTGGTGTTCTCCAGAAGTAGGCAAAGGTCAGGGAAGTAAAAGTATGTTGACCAAGTGGGAGAAAGTTTCAAAATGAAGTTGGAGCCAAATTGTGCAGCTTTGCAGGGCTTGGAAAGTAATTTTGATTTTACTCTAAATAGAGTAGGGAAGTGCTGGGTAGTTTTAGCAAGGGAGGTGACATGATATGCTTTGCATCTGTAAAAGATTAATTTGGCTTCTTGGTGTAAAATAGACTAAAGAGACACGAGTGAAAGCAAGAAGATAGTTAAGGATGACTGTAGCAATCCAGATGTGATAGGACGAGGGGTTGGAGTAGGGAGGTGGCAGCGAAGAAAGAGAGATGAAGTTGCTGAAAATTAAATTTTCAAAGTAAAACCAAGAGGCAGTGCTGATGGGCTAAAGATGGTGACAGCGAGGAAAGGGAGGACCAAGGATGACTCCTAACATTTTTGGTTTAAGAAACCAAGTAGCAGTGTTTACTGATACCTCACTAATGCCAAACTCACCAAAACAGGTGTAAGGCCATCCTACAGATGAGAGAATTGAGGCTTAGAGAGGATGTGCAGCTTGTTTAAAGTCACACAATGCAAAGCGACCAAGATGTTTTTCAAACCCATGTGCGTCTATCTCCAAAGCTCAAGCTCTCTGAGACAGTACCTTATACTCAGAGGTGTGTCTTCAAGGTAGACCTCATGTCTGTTGCTAGGGGTAGAGGGAGATTTAAAACCAATTATTCAGATTTGGCCATTTATTATTCGGTCATGAGTTTTTCATTTACCTAAAATCAGCCCAGAATCACTTTAATTATTATTAATTTCAAAAATAATTTCAGTTTTCCATCATGGCAAAGAAACGTAGAATTTCAGAGCATACAACCTGGCATATATTCAATATTTTCAAATTAGAAGTCCACATGTTTTTAAGAAAAAGATTAATTTATTAAATCTATCTATAACCTAGCCTTCAAAGTAAGAAATAAAACATTCCATTATTATTCAAAATCCAAGAAAATAGATACTCCATAATTATCTTCTTAGGTAAATTATACTTCCAACGGGAAATAAGCAGCTTCACTGTATAATATATGAGATAGTACCATGACAGAGGAACAACTGGGCAAAGGTTCATGGGGATTGGGGGGGAAAAGTGGGGTGACCTATCATTGGCAAAGAAGCATGAAGCCCAATTTTCCAACCATGGTTTAGCAAAACAGCAGATATGAATGAAAGAGAGTTAGCTCCCCTCAGCTTTTTGAAGCTGGCCACCTCCCTGGCTTCCAATTCTGATATGTCGTTTTGAAAGTGGTGAGATGTCAAAACAGATCTGGTGTATTTCCTCACCCCAAGCAGAATGGGCAGCCGCTGGCCTCCCTCGCTGTCAGGGGCCTTCCTCAGGACACACTGCACAGCCCCTCAGTGCAGCAGGGGAAGAGCACCCTGCCCCCGCACCTTCAGATGGCCAGAGTGAGGACTGCAGAGCTTCCAGTGCACAGCTGCCCCAGGCCTCTCATACAGATGCAATTACACTTCTAGTAATTAACCTTCACTGCACCTCTGAGAGGCATAAAGGAACATAACCAGCTGCATCTAGTGACTCGGATTCCTACGACTCCATGTGTGTCAGAGTAAGGACTGCGCTCTAGAAGTAGATGTTCTTTGAAGACACCTCTGGGTAGACTAGAGTCTCAGCCTTCCAGTTAGCGGCCACGTGCCTTAACCACCTGCAACCACCCAGGGATCCTAGAGCAACAGAGTTGTCCCATTTTACAAATGGAGAGACTGGGCCACGGGAAAAGGATAAACTTGGATAAGGAAAAAGATGCCTTCAAGTTTTAAAAAATAATAATGTTATTGTTGTTTGGTTGTTCTGATTACAAAAATAATACATGAACCTTGGGAACAATTTTTTTTTTAATAAAGATAAAAAAAAGAAAATTCAAATCACCCTATCTTGAAATGCAATAAATACTTCTTAACTGGCGAGCACCTGGCTGACTAACCAGATTAATCCATGTCCGTAAAACAAACTGACAGATGCCCACAGCACATTAACTGCCTGCAGCGAGTAAGCAACAGTAAGCAACGCTCTGGATTGCCTATACCCGTTAGACCCCAGCGGGTAGATGGAGTTTAACCAAGAATCAGCTTTTCCTCCTGTATTAGTTTCCTAGCATTACTTTCCCTATATTACTTTGCCATAGCAAAGTACCACAAATTGGGTGGCTCGTATAAGAACAGAAATTTATTGTCTCACAGTTCTAGAGACTAGGAGTCCAAATTCAGGGGGTCAGCTGGGCTATGTTTCCTCTGAAGGCTCCAGGGGAAGATCTTTTCTTGTCTCTCCCAACTTCTGTAAACCTAGGTGTTCACTGACTTGCAGCTGTAGCATAACTTCATAGTCTCGCGTAGCCGTTTTCTCTCTGTCTGTCTCCTGTGTTCTTCTCTTTTATAAGGACACCTTCAGATGAGATTAGGATCCTACTCTACCCTACTCCAGTATGACCTCTTTTTAACTGATAATATTGTCAAAGACCCTATTTCCAAACAAGGTCACAGTCACAGATACCCGGGGTTAGGACTACAACATATCTTTTTTCGGGACAAAATTCAATCCATAACACCTCCCAAATTTTCCTTCCAGTTACACATGTTCCTGTATTGTGTAAATCAATAGAATGATATAAACTGATGAAATGTGCGTTTAGAGTTGTTTCTTTGAAAACTATGTTCAATGCTTTGAAAGCTTAGATGAAGGCAAGTAGTGAAAAACAGTTGTCAAATTAGGTGTGAACAGCCATAAAACATAGCTTTTAAGAAAACTTTAAAACTCTAAAAAAATTACTCATTCGAGTTGCTTCGCAAGTATCTTTAGATTCTAGCACTATTTAAAAAAAAAAAAGGGAAATCTTAGATGTCACATTATGGATGTGATTTTTATCAAAAGACAACTCTGAACTCCAATCAGAAGATCCATACCCAAAACAAAGACCACAGCCCTATATCAAAAGACTGACATGTGAATGAACACTTTTATATTTTAAGTTAACATAACATATTTTTAAATATGTGTATGTTGCTTTTATGCCTAAAACAGCTATTTCAATGTAATGAATCAGTTTCCATTTCTGACCGTGTTAGATACAAGGGCCTTGACCGTATTTCAAGGGCTGTCTTGTGGGAGAAGAATGAGACTTATTTTGTAAATCTTCAGAGAGCAGGATTTGGAACAATAGGTCAAACTTCTAACCTAGTGTTTCTCAAAACATAATCTGTGGACCACAGATATCAAAGCTGCCTGGGGAATTTGCTACAAATGCAGATTTCGATGCCACCCTATACTTCATGGATCATGTCCTCTGAAAGGAGTCTACATTTTAACGTGCTCTGTTGGTGATTCTGATGCATGCTATGATGGCAAACAGTGGTCTAGGAGAAAAACTTTGAGCTTAATATAAAGGAAGCAGTTGCTCACACAATGCCCCAGGATTTCCTGGTGGGCAGTGATGTTGTGGAGATGTTCAAGTAGAAGCTGAATGATGGCTGGCTAGGATTGCTAGATAAGGTTCCTGAATTTGGGGAGAGTTGAATATTGTGTGATGCATGCTTGAGTTGGTGGCTATTTTTCCTTTTTATTTTTTTTTTTCATTAAATCAAGTAATCTTATTTGAGAACTCAATTTTTTAGATCAACTATTGTCTCACATTTCTTAGATTCTTTGCAGAGTTCCAAATATTACTTAATAGGGTTAATGAGCTAAAATACTGAGTTTTACAAATTACAACCAAGACAACTTGACTTTCTTCCCATGCATCTTCTTTTCTCACAGCTCCTGAACCAGGCAGCAGAGTGGAAGCTTCAGGCCAAAGTGCTGAAGGAACAAGAGACAGTCCTACAGGCTCAGGTGACATGGGGGTAGACTGTGCGTGGGATGTGCTTTCCTTACTCTTCCCAAGTAAAGAAGTCTGTAAGCACAGGAAGTCTGCAGAAGCCCTTACATGTGGTAGGGTAAGGGAGACAGGAGTTGGAAATGAAGAGTAACTTCATATTTATTATGTAAAATAAAAGCACAGTATTATATCTAAGCAGAACAAGAAATGCTCTGTGCCAACAACATCCAGTCAAAAGGTTTGTTTACATACAAATATATCAGTTGCCGTAGAATTGATCCCAACTAATGGTGACCCTACATGTGTCAGAGTAGAAGTGTGCTCAATAGTGTTTTGAAAGGCTGATTTTCATCAGTAGATCACCAAGTCTTCTTCTAAGGCACTTGAACCTTTAACTTTTCGGTTAGCAGCCCAAAGCATTAACCATTCACACCACCCAGGGACTCCTTACATAGAAATGATGGCCCCCAAATCGTCAGTTAGAATAAGTAAGCTGGTATCTAGCTTTCCTTCAGTGTGTTCATATTTCGTCTCTCTCTCCTCCCCCATCACCCTATGAAGGTTAGAATAAAATGTAAACTGTTCAGATGCACCATTTATAACTGTCAATACCTAAAATGCCCTCAAGGTTTGATATTGCTTATAATAAAGAGGAAATTAGAAAAACAGTGTCAGCATCCAAGTTTCTGTGCTATCTGAAGTCAGCCCTGTCAGTGGTTAACTATTAGAAATAACGACCAAAGCAGGAACCATTTTCATTTGCCTTTGGGATGCCATATTTCATTAGACCATGGGAATTCCTAAGAGCCCCAGTGGTAAAGGCAGTTTGTGATCCGTTACTAACCGAGAGGTTGGCGATTTGAACACACCCAGAGGCTCAGCCAAGAAAACCTAATGCAGCAGTTCTACTCTATAACACATGGGGTTGCCATGAGTCGGGGCCAACCCAACTGCAGCTAACAACAACATGGGAATTAATATTTCAGACTCAAAAAGAAAGCGTCATGCAACAGCCGACCCTGGGGGAAGGTTGGAGTTATCCAGTTTTCCCTTGCCCTTAGGGTTGAGCCCCTGTGGGCCTCCATCTTGGCTTGGGAGCTCCTGCCTAGGCTCCTCTGCCCTCCTGGCAAATGTTCCTTCTCAGGTTCTGGGACACCCACCTTGCACAGAGCCTCAGAGGGGGCTCGAGCTCTGCTGCAGGCCGAATGCCCCAGTGCTAAAGGGCCGGGAAATCATCTAGAGAAAATTCACCGACCCTTAGGAAATCAGAAGCCTTTCAAGTTGTGCAGATTAACTCAAGACTTGGATAATTCACTGGTAAATGTTTATGTGCTGACTACTGAACTTATGGGAGATAATATAGAGCTCTCTGTCACAACAAAACATACTTGTTCATTATAGAAAAATAATAATAAAAACAAAATAAAAACTTAAGATTATAAACTATACCACTGCATAGACAAAAACACAAATAACATTTTGATGTCTAGCTTTCCTAAAGCATACCTTGCAGATGTGTGTATAGAAGGCAACTATGGATTGTTTTCCCTAATATAATCTTTTTTTTAATAATATATCAGAATAATTTTAAAATACTAATTATACATAGGTTGGAACTGTGATCTTTATTGATTACTAATAGAATCTAAGGGCTCAGAGTCAAAAGATTATGAACTCTAGAATCAGAAACTCACAGATCATCCTTTAGGCAGTTATGAACCCATCAAATCATGGCAGAGGGTGGGTGGCAGGCAGTGGTGGCCCTCTAACCGGGAGGTGGGCAGTGGAAAAGGGGGTGTGACCACATTGTCTGGCTGGAAGGAAAGAGCCCAAAGAATCATGCCAGAGCTTCTGACTGTCTCTGCCCCATTCACAACACAGAGACTTGAGAACAATAGACAATACTTGAAGCTACGCATTGTTCACATCATCTGTTATAAGCAATCTCTGCTTCCACATGCTAAATGAAGCTAATGAACTTGAGAAGAGTAGATTAATATCTGTAGACTCTGGGCTAGAGAGTGATTCATTCAGTTGGCATCAAAATCTAGGACTTTAATGGCCTATGAGATAAAAATATAAACATATGATTCAATTTCCTACCTACATCCTAGAAACAAAAAGGCATCTACCAAGGGTTCACAGACTTGCCAATGTTCCTCGGTTATCTCTCAGTACTCAAATGAGTCCGGGCACCAGGTTCAGAGCCCTGGCTCTTCTGCTGAAAAGCCGTGAGACTCTGCAACTCCCTTAATCTCTCTCTGAACCTAAATTTCCTTGCCCGTAAAATTAGGATGTCATAATGAATCCTCTTTGAGAGCATTCATTTTCAGTTTTTCAGTACACCTTCTCCTCACTTTTCAACTATATCGTTATCCGACATCTTGCCTTTACAACAATAGTAAAAAATCTACTATTCAACTATTTTGCGCATTAATGGCATATATCCTGCAATAACAAATGCCAAGGCACGAGGCAAGAGTAACACTGGCTTTGATGGTTAAGCTTATGTGTCAGCTTGGCTGGGCAATTATTCTCAGTGGTTTGGCAGTTATGTAACGATGTAACTTGGCAGTTATGTAACGATGTAATTTGATAGTTATGTAATGATGTAATCATCCTCTGTTTTGTGATCTGATATGGTCATCCTCCATTTTTGCATAACACTGGTTTCACATACCAACATGGTCTTTGGAACCTAACCATGTCGATAAGTGAGAAGAAGGTGTACTTCAAAGAGCATAACAGCACATAATAAAGCAGCACCTACTATCTAAAATGTGGTTATTTTTGGCATTATATCAGCTCTCACTCCAGCAGCTAGAGGTGAGAGTTATTCACATACTTAAGTTTTTAAAAGGAAAATGAGTTAATGAATATGTAATTCACATGTGCAGTTTGTTTTCAAGTTATATATGCAAAGCACTTAACTCAGTGCCTGCCCATAATAAGCACAATTTATTCAATCAATATTTATTGAGCACCTACTAAGTTCTAGGCATGGCTCGAGGTGTTAGAGATACAGTAATAAAGAAGAGAGACAAAAATCCCTGCCTAATTTAACTTACAATTATTAGTGATAATAATAATGTTAATATAATACTAGCTATTAATTAGTACATTGTTGTTAGCTGCCATGGAGATGGTGGTCCCCAACTCATGACAACCTATGCACCACTGAACCAAATATTGCCTCTTCTTGCTCCATTCTCACAAACGGTTGCAGATCAGACCGTTACGATCCATAGGATTTTCATTGGCTGATTTTCAAAAATAGTTTACCAGGCCTTTCTTCCTAATCCATCTCAGTCTGGAAGCTCTGCTGAAACCTGGTCAGTATCCTAGCAACATGCAGGCCCCCACAGTGGCTGCGCATGAGGTGCATTGGCCAGGAATGGAACTTGAGTCTCTCGCATAGGTGGGGATCTATATAGGGAAATATATGGGACAAAAAGGAGGTTTTAGCTAAAAAAAATTGAGAATGACTGGAAAAGATGATCTTAAGACCCTTTCCAGCTCCAGTTGATGGCTCTAGAGAAGAAACAGGGCTGAAGAAGCAGGGTCCAAGGCTAAGTTAACCCTGCCTTCTCCTCCCTTGCCCTGTTTTCCATGGCACAGACACTTTGGGCAGCCTC
Organism: Trichechus manatus latirostris; assembly: GCF_000243295.1. Lineage (NCBI taxonomy): Eukaryota > Metazoa > Chordata > Mammalia > Sirenia > Trichechidae > Trichechus > Trichechus manatus. The sequence continues at coordinate 33,893,873 of NW_004443938.1, forward strand.
TGTTTGTGAGAACTTTCCCTTGTCTTTCTCTTATATCTTTATGGTTCTTCAAAATCCCAATAATTACTTAATCATCAAAACGAAAATAGAGGCATCTGAATCCTTATGTATATTAACATGTAATTAAGTTCCTCTTTAAAATGACCAACAAATTTTTAAAAACTTGAAAATCCCAAAAAACAATCAATATCACAGATCATTTTGCATAGCACGCAAAACATTTCCTTGGATTTTAAACTATCTTTAAAGGAATAGGCGTGGCAGGAGGAGAAGGCCTTAGTCCTCATTTCCAAGGCCTGAGCAAGGGAAATATCAAGAATGAGCTGTGCTGTTTTCCTAGAGTTAAGTCACTTTTCAATTATAAGACAACAGCTTGCCAGTTTGGGGCATGGTTCTCACTTCGGGAAGAGATGTCTGGCTTTCAATTATACAAATCAAGGCAATAGAGTAAATGTCAGAGATGATCAATGGCATACAACTGTCACTACAAATAGAGTGTTCATTGGATCAATAAGGATGAATATGGTAGTAGATGTGGAAAGTCAGCAATATCTGACAGATAATACAGACACAAAAGACTACCAAGGGGAAAGATCAGTGAGTAAATTGTTAAAAACATGTAATCACAGTCCTTAAAAGCAGAAGTCCTCACCTTATCCACATAGGATGAGGGCAGATCCTTCTGCAACTACTGTTGTCGTTGAACTGTTCCCCAACCACATCTCACAGGTTTGCTAAGAATTCCTGGGCCGGGTTCTGTTTCCTATACACTTTGAATGTTTGTCATTAAAATTTGGTGCTCAGTGAAAAGAATGTGTGTATTGCTCAGCCCCTTTAAAAATGAAATATTGAGGCAATTATTGTTATTCCTAACCTTGGAAAAGTTTGCTTCTCTTTCTGCCTCTGGCAGGAGAAATACTGTGGATGACCTCTGGATGTCCCTTCCCTGCCTCTCTGAAACACCAAAGTGAGAGAGGACTATGACCCATCAAACCAAACGCGCATCGTGTCAGCGTAACAGTGAGAGGGAGAACACTGCTGAACAAACAGCTATAAAGTAAACAGGAAGTTTAAGAAGAGAGCGTTAGAGCTGATAACCCGAGGAGTTCGTAATCTACACGTGTTTTGCCACCTGTGACAAAGAGATCAAGTAGAAAGAAAAGCAGAATATCAGCCCACTCACTAGAAAAAGCCTAGAGGGGGTGGTGCTGAGGGAGATACTACTTCTCTGTACTCTGGGTGTGGCTGTCTTCTCCAGGACACAAGCCAGCAACAAGAAAACATGGAGAAGGGAAGCAAAATCTGTCCAGTTAATACACCAAAAAGAACTTCCTCCCCAAAGAAAGGAGAACTTGCCAGGAGTTGGTGTGGGAGCTTCTTCTGATACTGAAAAAGATGCTTGTGCGAGATGGACCGCACTCGTGCTCACCCCTGCCCACACCTGACTGCAGCTTACAGCTGCAGGGGCTGCAAGAGCAGGCTTCGGGGACCAGGTCAGGAAACCACTGCATCCACGACCCCCATGTAACTCTGTTGGAATTACTGATAAGTTGGAAAGAGAAGCGGGAGAAAGTAAGAAAGAGAGGTTCTCATAAGGGGCCTGGTCAAGAAAGCAAATAAAGGAATTTTGTGATAGAAGTTGAACAGGATCGTCTAGGGATAGTTGTTCCCACCCCAGGTCAATGGATATTGTGCTGTGCGGGTAGCCAGTTCCACGGCAGCTAACCAGAGGATAGAATGACTCAAACTGAGAACAGTGAGCCGTTGGTGGGCCCTGAAATCAATTTAGTGGATCCCAGCAAAGAAAAAGAATCAGAATTGAATAAAATGTCCTTAAAAAGTGCGTTGCACATAATAAGAGTATGTATTATTTTATGCACCTTGTATGTGTGTGAGTGTGTATGTGTGTGTGTAAAACATTAGGGCACCTTCCTGGCCATGAATTCCCTGGTGTCCCTTTACCGATCTCCTTTAAACCGTATAGCAAGGAATCGTGAGAAACTATTTTAGAGCACCAGGGTTGCCCCAAGCTCTGTGGCACACTCACTGTGCTAATGAGTGATTATAAAATGATGGCCAGCTGTTGTTTGATGTTTCTATGGAAAATCTGTATCCTGTGGAAAGGATTTGTGTTATTTTGTTGTTGTTGTTAACTGCAATAAAACCTCTGCTATTCTGAATCATTTGGGAATAAGCCATTCTAGGTAGCAAATTTTCTTGGTTCAAGTTGCTGTTTCACTCACACACACTCCCTCCAGCATCTACCCCCAGAACTGGGAACCATCTAACCAGCTGGCTTTCCTTCATTTGTGCTCTCTCTGCTTTCAAAATGATCGTCGCACAGGCACCACCAGCGGGTCAGTTGGTGCCCTCCTTCTGGCCGATAATCCAACCTCCCCCTCTACCAAGTGCAGCTTTTGCTTCTTCTTTGCTGCTGGATGCTGCCAGTTTGCTTTTTCACACAAAAGACATTTTTGTGCTTATCTGAGAATTTGGGCCTGTTCTGGACACTTAAGCGTACCAAAGACTCATCTGAATGTAGAGGTTTTACCAACTTCACCCATTCGTATTAAATCTCCACTCACTTAAAACATGGTATCCTAATATTAAAGTAAGATTTAATTTTGCCTACTCTCACTAACAATCAAGTATTTGCACAGTTTCCTCCCCTGTGCTGCCCCAATACCACCCCAAATGCAAGCCTTGGAAGTAAGAGTGGTGAGCTACAGATTCGCCATGGATTCGCCATTCCTAACGCATACGATGAGGAAGGCATCCCTTCCTCAAGACGTCTTACTTCCATCTGTAGAAAACTGATGTAATAGACTGATTTTGCTGAAAAGAGACATTGAACTGCTATGGGTTAGAATACTGTATTAGTAAATTTATGAAACTACAATGTCTAAGATGGAATGGCAATTGTTTAGATGTGGCACCACTGGGTAGTGCACAACCTGCACAAGGATTAGTCTTAATCTGGCCCCAGGGGTGGATTATCTAACAGGCAAGGTAAACACAGTGCTTACCTTGCTTACCAGATCATCTGTAGTGAACAGTCTCACATTTTTTCACCACATCAAAGATTCTGCTTCTATGTATGGTTGGTATCTATCTCTTTCCCAATCCCACAGCACCTTCCTACAGAATCAAAGCTTCTTTTCAAATTTACAATCCCTGACAAGGACAGATTACCCAGTCAGCAAGGGTAAGCATGGGCTTACTTGTGTTCACTTACTGGTCTGTAGTGGACAATTTCACATGGATTTCACCATATCCACGTGAAATTGTTCACTACAGATTAATAAGTAAACACAAGTAAGCTGTGCTTACCTTGCTAATTGGGTAATCCGCCCCTGTCTGGCCCACATTTCCCTTGTCACTTCTTTTCATTTGTCTACATTCTTCCCTTCCTTCAAGACCAAATTCAAGGCTTGCCTTCTCCACAAAAATTTGGCTTACATGATCACCTACCACGATCACCTTCTCTAATCATCCACTTCATTTAACTCTCTTGGCACTTTGCTCACTGTCTTCTAGTCAAATTGTCTTTGAGATTGTCTTCTCATTTGGAGTGCAGGCCCCTCAAAAACAGAATCCACATATTAAATACCTTCATACATACACTATATGCTCAATACATATGGTCATGCTCGATAAATGCTTATTGGTAAAAATTATGATATTATGAAACCGTAATGACATTAGATTATTTCATTTTTATTTAAAGAACTACTTCAATCATAACCACGGAACATATTCCCAACACTGTACTGTGAATTTCCTTAAATCATTTTTCTTTTCAAATAATGAACAATGGCATGCTGTTTTGTTCTGGAAGCACTCTGAAAGCAGGCCTAAAATAGATCCACTCTGTTCTCTGTTTGCAGCTTACTCTCTACTCTGGAAGGTTTGAAGAGTTCCAGAGCACACTGACAAAAAGCAATGAGGTGTTTGCCACTTTCAAACAGGAAATGGATAAAGTGAGTATTGCTTATAACCCATGAAATATTGAGTTTTCTATTTTGACAGGCAATTCTCCTTTGAGTTCATTTATCTCTCACTAAGATATTTCAGTGCATTTCATGAAGTAATGAAGGTGTGGATGAGGTTTGTGTCGTAATTTTTTTTTTTTCATAAGTACCTGGTAAATTAATCTTAGCAAGAGTCCAAAAGTCCAAAAACAGCTAGGATATATTTTAACTCTAAGAAAGAACATGTTCTTTTTCTAATCCATGGATAGCTTACCAAAAAAAAAAAAGTGCTAGCAATTTAACATTAAGTGTTGAAGTAAAAAAATACCTAATCTTCTGAAGAGAAAAAGAACAACTTTAATACAAGAGTAGACTGTTAGAGTAGAAGATATCATCTTATAGGATTCTTCTTGGAAAGGGAGATATGTAGTATGATATAACTGATAGAAATTGAACTCAAATTTCTGGGTATACCACATCCTCATCAAGTGGCCTTGGGCAATTCATTCAATTTCCCTGAATTTTATTTTCTTTACCTATAAATGGAGCTACTATTTCACTTGCCTGCTTCACAAAGTTGTGAAGTTCAAATGAACCAATATATTTAAAAAAGGTTTTTAACTTTTTTAGCATCTTAAAATGGTAGTAACATTATTATTGGACACAGTATTTAAATCTTGCTTCTACTCAGTGCTTCCCCAATACAAAATCAGTATCGCAATTATGTTTCTGAACAGGCATTGGCATTAACCATTTTTAAGTGTAGAAATCTTCCTTTTAGAAATATTTTTGTAAAATCATATGACAAACTTCATGATTCAGGGTGCAAACTTAAGATTTTCTTAACGTGTTACAAGTTACAGTTTTCCCAGTCCAGGATAGCTTTATAAATTTTAAAATGTTTTTATTTTAAAATTATAGCATTTTCAGATTGGAATGAGTATTAGAGCAGGAGTTCTTAATCTGGGGTCTATTTATGGACTTCAGTAGTAAACCTGAGAATTCCTTGGAAATTAACCAAAAAAAAAATCTATGTCAGTGTGCATATTTGCATTTCTCTGAACTGTGGCTGTAGATTTCAGCAAATTCTTAAAGGAGTGATAACATTAAAAAGTTCATAAGCTAATAACTCAGTTAAGATATGATTAAAATTTAAAAACCACCCGAGGCTCACCCAGCTTCTCCGTACAGCCCAGGGGCTGACAGTACCCTGGGCCTTGCCTCTGGCCTCCATGGGCACCCAGTCTAAGACAGCTGAGCACAGAGCAATGAGTACCCCAGCAGCAATACAGCCAAGGAAAACGTCCTGATTACATGCCTTGTCTTTCGCTACATCCAAGCAAAGAGGAGATGCTACAAACCAGGAACATGAGTCTCGGGCTGAAAATATGCTGTATTTGATTCACTTCTGTATCCCTCACCCGCTGCCTAAGGCCAGGTGGTAAACAGACACTAGAAGCAAAGATTGCCAGACTTTGTCTCACGTAGTTTGGACATGTTATCAGAAGGGACCAGTCCCCAGAGAAGGACATCATGCTTGGTAAAGTAGAGGGTCAGTGAAAAAGAGGAAAACCCTCAACCAGATGGATTGACACAGTGGCTGCAACCACAGGCTCAAGCGTATCAAGGATTGTGAGGATAGCGCAGGACCCGCAGTGTTTCGTTCTGTTGTACATACAGTTCCTGAGTTGGAACCAACTCGACGGCACCTAACAACAAGTATATGCTGCATTAAAGGGAATGAAATAACTCTAGCACCACTCTTCTGCTAACTCCCCTGAGTATTACTGCACCTCTCTGATACTCAGTTTTCCCATTTATAAAGTAGGGATGAAAACAGAACCTGCCTTGTGGGATTGTTCCCAAGATGCAATAAGATAATGTGTGAGTAATCACACTTTATGAACTCTACAGAACTCTACCCAATGTAAGGGCTGAAAACATAGAAAGTTGCCTTTGTGTGGCTACTTGTCAAATGTGCCCAGATCAACATTTTCATGGCTCAAAAGCCATGCCATTTTCTCACTGATAGTCTTCTACTCAGTGAAGTAAATAATATATTCTTGGGACTCAGTAAAGCTATTTTATTTTAGATGAAAGAAAACAACAACAAAACAGTGCACCCCTAAGTAATCTTCCTTTTTCCTGAATTGGCTCCGGTGCAAAGAAGTGCTCCTCATCAACCAAAAAGATTCAGGAATAAATCATAACTCTCCCCCCATCTTCATTCCTTGACATTGAGCAATTGTTTTCTTCCGCGGCTGGTAACAAAGGGACTTTTCTTGATGTCACATATGTAGCTAATAACTTCTTTGATATATTAACACTTCAAGATTAACATTAAAGCACTCCATTTTTTGTAGACAACTAAGAAAATGAAGAAACTGGAAAAAGACACAGCCACGTGGAAAGCCCGGTTTGAGAACTGTAACAAAGCCCTCTTGGACATGATTGAAGAGGTGAGCAAATTTCTCACATAGATTGGTTTTTCCCCTGTTCGCTATGAGTCCAAATCAACTTGACAACCTCAGGGTTGGGGGGAGCCAAAATATTTATAGAAAAAAATTATAAAATACAAATGATTGCATTTGAAAAAAAAGAGCTGAATTTCTTTGGGACATGACATATTAAATTGTAATAAAATTAATAAGAGCAAAGGTAATTTAGAAAGGAGCCCAGACTTACAAGGTACTTAGGGACACTAAGGCACAGGCTTTACTTACTGATTCAAAAGCATGTTCCAGAGCAGCACTACTCCACTGAACTACGAATTCCTTGAAGGTAGGAAGAGTGTCTTATTTGGTTTTGAATTTCCCTGGAGCAGGGCACATAGAAGGTACAGAATAAATTAACTGATATGAATGTACAGACAGAAGATACCAACCAGTGCAGGCACCCACAGTACGCGCTCTTTTATGGATAGATATACAGATATATTTTTTAATTCCTCCAACAAGCATTTAAATACTGATATTATGCCAGGCACTGAATAGGCTGGGCTTACAGCTTAAAGGTAAGGGTATCTTCATGTAAACAGGCAAAAAGAGTCTTAAATGTGTTTATAGGGTACAGAGTAGCACAAAGGTTGGGTGGGGGTGAGATGATGAGAACCAGTTTCAAGCACAAACACACCAATATTTCTAGAGAAAAGAAATAAAATTGAACAGTTTGAGGTGCCAGCATCATAGATTACGTGTGTAGTGAGTTTCTCTAGTTATAATTACTGTTCTAACAATTTATCCCAAATTGCAAGAATTCCAAAGAGATATGCTTATTATTCATCAACACATAAATGCAGATGTTTGCTGGGATGAGCATTTAGCAGCTTATCTACAGAACAGCAGATAAGGCCTGGCTGTGAAGGTCAAGTCCCAGTCCTGTCTTAGTCATTTTGCCACAAGGCTTTGCTCACCTCTGCTAAGTCTTAGAAGCAGAAGATGCTTCTACTTTAAGATTTTAGAGGCTCTCGACAGAAGCAGAAAGAAGCCTTGCCATCTTTATTTTGTGAAAAAAAAAGAATGTTGTTGCTGTTGCGGTTACTTGCTGTCAAGTTGATTCCAATTCACGGCGACCCCATGTGTGCAGAGTAGAACTGTGCTCCATAGGGTTTTCAAAGTTGTGGCCTTTTGGAAGCAGATTACTAGGCCTGTCTTCCAAGGTGTCTCTGAATGTGTTTCAACAACCAAACTTTCGGCTGGTAGTCGAGAACTTAACTGTTTGCACCACCCAGAGACCTCAAGAAAAGGTTACGGTAATCAAAAGGATATGGCAATTAGAATGAATGTTCCCAGAGTCTCTAGCACATAATGCAAAAATGAAAGTGATATCCTGACCAAGGGTCTGTCCAACTACCACTCTGTGGCTGAGGCCTGGAGCCTCATAGACAAATTCCAGCACAAATGGTTTCGTTTGTCTCCAGAGAACATCCTGACAATTGTGCTCTTCATGCTGTTGTATGTGTGTGTTTGTTTTCAAATCACAGAAAGCGCTGAGAGCGAAAGAATACGAGTGCTTCGTGATGAAAATTGGGAGGCTGGAGAATCTCTGTCGAGCTTTACAAGAAGAGAGAAATGAACTTTACAAAAAAATTAGAGAAGCGAAAATGCCTGAAAAGGAAGACCCTTCCAATGAAGAGCCAGAGTCAAGTGTGTCTGTGAATGAAGAGGTCAATGCAGAGGCCAAGAAGGTAGAAGAAGCTGTGAAAAATCTGGCCGCAGCCTTCATGGTAATTCATCATCCAGAGTCTGCCTTTGACCAACTCAAAGCAATCCAACCAGAATTAGGCAGCCCTCAAGGAGGCAGTGTCATTGCCCTCAAGGAGCCAGAACAACCCCCTCTGTTTCTTTCATTCGAATCAGAGAGCCCCCTGACTCCCCAAAGTCCTCAGGCTAAGGCCGAAGGAGGTAATGAGGCAGAAACTCTCCCCAAGACCATTGACTCCCAAGCTGGGGGAGCAGAGGTCTGTGGTGAGGGCCTCGCTGCTGGAGCAGAGGCTGATGAGCAACCCCAGAAGCCAGAGGCAGAAACTTCTGGTCAGACCCCACTGTCCCCAGCCCAGGCCTCCCTACCAGTGATGGAGGCAAATGGTCCTGCTCCAGCACTCCCAGCAGGTGAGGAAGTTTTAGCTGGAGTGCCCGGATGTGAGCAACCCCCACCACCAGCAGCTGGGGAACTGCCAGCAGGGTCTTCAGCAGGGCCCCAGCTGCCCAAAGTGGCTGACACCAACCTGGAGGGAGTAGACTAAGCCTCATCATGCCCTTTGAAGCTGTTCTTCCTGACTTTGCACCTTCACATTACAGATCTGAAAGAGATATAAAGGGCTAGGGATGTCAGGTGGAAGAGACTTAATTAGGATCAAGACATTTTCAAATGTTGTGCAGAGCACATTCAGCCTGTGCCCTTTGTTCTCAATTTATAAGTGATTTGGAGCTTTTCTATTTAACACTTGTTGGTAGTATGATTTTCCCAAATGGCAACAAAAAATAGCAATAGTATATTTATATTAATTTGCCATTAAAAAGGTACTTAATTCAATTTCTTAAGACCTGGTGTTTAAAGACTTCCACTACAATATAAAAACATTGAAAAATGTGATGTTCTAGTTATTTCCACACATCATATAATAAGTTTCATAATAAGTAATGGATATCTAGGTTCCATTTAAACACTACATACATAATATAGACACGTGTGTGTGTGCAAAAGTACACATATGTATATGTGTGCTAATATATACATGTGTGTATGTGTATGAATAGATATATATGTACATATATTATAAACATATACAGATGTATATGTTACTTATATATTTCTATCACCCTTTTTTGGATTCGTCTCTATGCAAAATATTTAGATGCTAGTCAAAAAATCATCTTTTACTTACACTTGGGACTACAGTAGATTATCAAGAAAAAGCAGGTTCAGAACATATATATTTAGACCATTGGTATGTTGGGCAAAAATAAGTAACCCAAAGGAAGGTCAAACAATTCAACCAGTTGATCAAATGACGGTAGAGACTTTGACATGTCTGTGCAAAAAGCCTGGACACAGAGATGGCCAAGAGGCCCTCAGCAGGAAAGGGGATAGTGCAGCTATAGACTGGCTGCAAAGAAAGGGTTGGGAGCAGAAAAGGGAGCTAGAGGATTGAGAGTTGCGGAGCCTCAGACTGGAAGAGGCTGTGCTCTGGGCTCCTGCCTCTATGCTAGAGCTGTCTCAAGACAGAACATTCACCTGACCCTACTAGCTCCTCAGTTTACTGCCTCCCTTTCCTCTGCAGCTCCCTGCAGAGGGTCCCCCACCACCTCTTGGTACCACTGCCCCAGTCTATATTCTCAAAGCATCCGCTCCTTCTTACCAAACCCCTTCTTTGAGGCAAGAAATTACACCCAGCTCTCATCTCAATAAACACTAAATAAAAGCTGTTATTTCTCCAAAATAGAATCCACATAAGGCCTCAATATGAGCGATGAGGCATATTTTCTTCTTTGAAGAATTCTCTGTAGGCCTGAAGTACAAAGCAGAGAACAAATGGGCCCCTACTCAAAACGACTGGAAAAATAGGTGACGATTCAGGAGAAAGCACAAGCTAGAAACATCTGGTGTTTTCTACATGACTTTTACATTATTACTGCTTAACAAGATCTCTAAAAATACTGATGGCATAAATTACTCTAGCCCTGGTGGCACAGTGGTTAAGCTCTCGGCTGCTAACTGAAAGGTTGGTGGTTTGAACCCCTACAGTGGCTCCATGGGAGAAAGACCTGATGATCTGCTCCTGTAAAGACTACAGCCAAGAAAACCCTATGGGGCAGTTCTGCTCTGTCACATGGGGTCACCATGAGTTGATATCAACTAGACAGCACCTAACAACAACAGGGTAAGAGAAGAATGAAACAATGCAAACAAAAGGCAGAGAGATAGAAGGGGAAGAAGGAAGGAAGAAAGGGAGGAAGGGGGAGAGGGAGGGAAAAAGGAAAGGATGAAAAAGGTCTAACCCAAGCCTACATTAAAGTTGAACACAAGTAGGAAAATGGATAAAAGCAAGATTCTCTGTACTCACCCAGGAAATCACTCTTTGCTGTTGCATGTGGCTGTTCGCCAAGGCACGCAAAGCGCCTGTCGGCAGCAACCATATGCTGCAAGAATTATAAACTGCATAAAATTTGTTTGAAGTAGACAGTGAGGGTAATGACAAAAATGCTAGTCATGAAAAAATAATCAGGAAAAAAAGCATGTCATTATTGGAGAACCCATATATTTTAAAGGCTTAAAATATTGTAGCCACGGGGTATGCAGCCAAATTCAGCATTTTTGGAAATCTTAGACATGTAAACGTTCACTCAATTCAGAGCTAAATATTCACCACAACAATCCATGAGGGTCTCCTTTCTCACTATTTACAGAATCTGAATTTCCAAGAACAGTTATATAATCTTGGTAAAGTCTCAGTCTGAGTGTTTAGCAAGAGAAACTGATAGCAGAGGAGCCAAAATCCAGTAAACTGAATATTCTAACACCCATTTGTTTCATCCAAAAGACTTCCATAGCACCACTTATTCACTACCATCTATATCTGAAGCAGAGTTTCAGACACAATAACTTGCTTAAAATTTGCAAAGCTTAGTATAGACTTTTGTCTCCAAGCATGTTTTATTACAGTCCTTTGTGTTAGAATTTGGCCTTATGAATGATGACAATAACTCTCAAGGTCTGAGTGAAGAAGGAATCTCTATTCTTTATCCTGTTCACATAACTATGTCTAGACATGCCAAGTCTACTTTCCAGAAATACTGGAGTTGTTGGTGTTTTCTAAATTAAATAACTATAATTCATCTATCTATTAAAATGATATTTCTCTTCCCAAATTCTCTAGTAGTGTTTTTTTTTTTTACTTTACTTTTTTTTTTCTATGTGGTGGTACAGTGGTTAAGCACTCAGCTGCTAATGGAAAGGTCGGCAGTTCAAACCTACCAGCTGCTCCACGGGGGAAAGATGGGGCAGCCTGCTTCTGTAAAGATTTACAGCCTTGGGAACCCTATGGAGCAGTTCTAGTCTGTCCTATAGAGTCACTATGAGTGAGAACGGACTCGATGGCAATGAGTGTTTTGGGGAGGCACCCTGGAGGCATAGTGGTTAAGAGCATGGCTGCTAACTAAAAGGTCAGTAGTTTGACTCCACCAGCTGCTCCTTGGAAACCCTATGGAGCAGTTCTAGTCTGTCCTATAGGGTCACTATCAGTCAGAATCAACTCGACGGCAACGGGTTTGTTTTTTATTTTATTTTTTGGTGTGTTTCAACAAGTGCCTAACAAAGATTATGGTTTAACTCTGTTGTTGGATGAATCTTTGATCTCTGAATAGGATGTATATGAGGAGCTGGAAACAGAATACCCAGGGCTAACAAGAGAGCAAAGCCAGATTCCTCTGCTTACCATCCAGCTGCCCGAGGGCAATTATCACACCGCCAATCAAGCTTGGCTAAACCCAAGGGCAAATCCTTCTTCCTGCTGAATTTTAGAGCCTAAGATTTCTACTTACAACAATGTCTACCTCACTTTAACTTTGAAATTTTTTTAAAGTGGTATATGAAAACATTCAATTACCTCATGTCATAATTATAACATAGCTATGTGCAAAAATCATTATTTCAGAACTGAGTGCCAATTGATAAGGTCTTAATGTCATATAACCCAAAAGCCACCACAGAAGCCAAGCAGAAGACATTCTGTTAAGAGAAGGAAAGATGGAGAAAAAGAAAGGCTGTCGATCTGATAGTTATCATACAAAAAGAAAAATAAAAAGATGAGACTTAAAGACTACTAAGAGCAATAGGACTAAAAGACACGTAAATTGATTTACCCTTCTGTGAAAGCAGTACTGCAAAAAGGGCAAGGACCATAAGATGTTAATACAATTCAACAGCACAGCTCCGCCTGGGGAATTTTTACAAACATATTTTTCAGTGTTGTTGCTTTAATGCCTTTCTTCTCAATTGTCTTTCTTTTCCAGTATTACACGCATTCTTTCCAGTAGAAAAACAATAAAATTACAATATAAAACATTTAGAAAAGAGAAAAATTACCCATAATTCCATCACTCTAACTTAACCACTGTCAGCATTCACTATATCATAGTATATTTTAAATAATGTAGTTGTCTTTTTTACTTAACATTATGTTAGTTTGTCTTTGGGGGAGGGCACAGTTGTTCAATTAAGAATAATAGCTATTAATAGCTACCAGATTTTAATTTTTATATTATGTATCTAAATTTTATACACATTGCCATATGAATATGGAAGTGTACTAAGCTATTTATAGAATAAATATGACTATGCAGATACAAATAAACAACATACGTACACATTGTTTAAAGAGGTTATTCCATGCATTGCACTTCACCGTTCAACTACACGTATGCAGGTTTCTGTGTAAACCTGCTAGACATAGTCTAGAATAAGATGTCTAAACTTAGCACAGCAAGAAAAATAAAAATAAAAAACCAACTCTAGAGAAATACGAATGCAGTAAATAACAAAACAAGGGAAAAAGTCTAACTCTTATTTATACATGACAAAAAAGATAGTACCATAAATCATAGCACTGGCTAGAAAAAGGTCACAATTCTAAAACAAATCTAAACTCCTCAAAATTGATGAGATACTTGTGGTCTTGTTGCACTAGTAGAGTGATGTTTACCATCTCTATTAAATTGAGGGCAAGGACCAAACACCGTTGTGAGCCTGAGATTGCTTTAATATAGCTACCAGGCAGATGCAACAAACCATGTTCTATTCAGGGGTCCCATAGACTAAGAAAATTTTAAAGTCAAAGTTGAAATTTATAGAAATAGTATGACAGGATGTCTCTCGTCATACCTAAAGTCATGAGGTTAAATTTATGTTCAGTGGGAATACTGACCAGTGTGACACTACAGGCCAGACATATTCGAATATAGTGAATGCTTTACCCAAACCAGTAGAATTGCTCACAGTCAGACTATTGCAATGCTCTGGGTAAAGAAATTCATGTCTAATTCATTTGTTCCCTTAACATTCTTTTGTTGTTGTTGTTGTTTGTTTTTTTATTGTGCTTTCGATGAAGGTTTACATAGCAAATTAGTTTCTCATTAAACAATTAATACATATATTGTTTTGTGACGCTGGTTGCCAACCCCGTGACGTGTCAACACTCTCCCCTTCTCGACCTTAGGTTCCCCATTTCCATTCATCCAGCTTTCCTGTCTTATCAAGGAGTTATTCCCTGGAATAAAATCACTCAAGTCTGTTAAAGATTCTGTCCACAGAGAGTCCCTGACACAGCGAGAGAAAAGTGTGGAACAGAACAGAACTCAAATTCTAGTAAAAAGACCAGACTTAATGGTCTGACTGAGACTGGAGGAACCCCCGAAGCCATGGCTCCCGGACAATATGTTAACTCAGAACTAAAACCATCCCTGAAGACTACTCTTCAGACAAAGATTAGACTGGACCATAAAACATAAAATAATAGTCGCGAAGAGTGTGCTTCTTAGTTCAAGCAGACACACAGGACCAAGGGGCAGCTCCTGTCTGGAGGCAGGATGAGAAGGCAGGACAGGACAGGAGCTGATTGGATGGACACAGGAAACCTGGAATGGAAAGGAGGAGTGTGCTGTCACTTTGTGGGGAATGCAACTAGTATCACATGAAAATATGTGTATAAAATTTTGTATGAGAGATTAACTTGGGCTGTAAACTTTCACCTAAAGTACAATAAAAAAAGATGCTTTCCCTGAAAAACAAAAAAATCACTCAAGTCTAATCAAGGTGAGAAGTGTAGAATAGCACTAACCCAGGTTTCAGGTTATTGAGTTCCTACTCTCTGTCCTGCTGTCAAATAGCTGGGTGACTTTGGAAAAATTACTTAACATCTCTGGGCCTCAGTTCACTCATATATAAAATGAGATCCTTGGACTAGATGACGTCTGAGGGTACTGGTGTCTTTGAATAAAACCTCAAGAGATTTATGAAATTATGTAGGATTTTCCACTCTCCAGGTAGGGTTGAATCTTAAAAGAGCTGCACATCACCTCAGGTACTTCTGTTAAAAGCTAGGCAAGGGAAAGGAGACAGGAAATCACTCAGATAAAAAAAAAATTAAATTAAAAAAAATTTTTTAGACAAAGGAAGGACTAAGGGGGGGAATCACAAATTCTTGGATTTATTCAGCAAATATTGAGGTCTTTCTCTGTGTGAGGTTCTGTGCTAGCCCCTGGGATAATAGTGGTTATGAGGCTAAACCAGGGATTTCAGCAACACCCATACCTTGGCCCTATCTGCTGAGACTCGGAGCAGGCACGCTTGTCATATGACTCAGGCCTGAGGATTCCTCCACTGCCTGCGCTGGAAACTCAGTACCACAGGAAGAGGCTGGAAGAAAAGTCTGAGCTGTTTCACATGCCACACAATGCTCAGCAACTAAAAAACAGGGAGGAGATCTCTAGAAGCATTTTTATTACAAATGATACCCAGATCTCCAATTGGAAAGTCTGGGTTTTTGGTAGAGAAGGAGGCTTTTATATAATGTGTGTTATGGTTATTTGTGTGCGAATGCATGTATATGAGACTGTGTACTTGTGTGGAAGGATATGTGTGTGTTTGTGTGTAATGTGTGTTAGTATATGTGTGGAGTCTTCTGCAAGTGTGTTGTGTATATTGTGTATAGTTCTACGTTAGTGTTTATGACTGTGTGGGATTGTATTTATGTATAATAAATGGATGTGAACATATATAAGTACATGTAGTTGTGTGCAACTTTATTGCATATGCCTGTGAAGGTTGGGAACTGAAAAGCTGAAACACCGCAGATGTGATTTCAGTCATACAACTACCTTGCTTTTTCATAGGATCACATCTTGTTGAAGACTTTTGTTTGCACAGCTAATCCTCTTGTGATTACAGCATCATAGGCCTCCCTCTTTCTTGGCTGAAGATCTGCCTTCTAAACAAACAGTCAGGTGGGTGAGGCTGCAAAGCTAGTTGCACCTATTCATGAAGTAATTGCACGTACCACCAGCCTAAGGTGACAGCCTCCGCTGACTCACGGCTCCCATCCTCTGGCAAGGCGATGGGTATGTCTTGGGAAGTTCTCAACACCATTCCTCACAGACACCAGCCGGGAACACAAGAAGTGGTAGCAAATAGGCAAACTGGATTTTGATCTTGCCAAGTGAGAGAGGAGCTTGTCCCACGGCCACTATTTCTAACACAGGTGGCAGCCTTGAAGGCAGAGTTGCAGCGTTCTGTATCTCTGCTAAACCATCATCCATCTGAAACCAAGCCCCTGAATACAAAAAGCATTTCCCACGTAGTGTGATGGTTGCACAACATGGTGAATGCAATTACTGTCACTGAATTGCACACTTAAAAATGGTTAAAATGTTTCATTATATATATTTTACTGCAATAAAAAAAAAAAAGTTTCCCTAAACTAAAAGCCAAAGAGAAATAGTGTGCAATCCATTACACTCTAATCAGTGAGTCAGAAGGTAGCAAGCCAGGGTTGATTGCTGATCAGTCATGTCCATGACTCATTCTACGCACAGGGAGAGTTTTGCTATGATACAATTCATCTCCCAAAAATACCCAGTATATTGACTAGCTATGCTGTCATAGCTAGGCTATCTGGCTGCTCCCTTGCCCGTTATTAGAAAACTGATCAAGAAGTCCTCCAATTTGGTCTGGGAATAATTTAAAACAACACCGAAAGGAAAGAGAATGAGTGAGTTTGGTTTAATAGTGAGAGATTTTAATTGCCTGCCATACAAGTGAATTGACGATCTTCAAAAGTTAAAAGGGAGAGGGCAACTCAACATAAATAAAATTAAAAGACAAGGTAGTCACAATGAATATAACAAAGCATTAGCATCCAGGATATAAAAAGAAATCAAACAAAGCGATAAGAAAAGACAAACACCACGGAAGGAAAATGGGCAAAGGCAGTGGGTCAGCCAGGGGTGGGTGGACAGTGAGAACAGTGCATTCAGGTGCAGGTGATGCAGAGGGGATGTGATGCATGGTCTATGTTGTCGTTGAGTGCCATCAAGTCATGTGACAGAGTAGAACTTCCCCCTTGGGGTTTTCTTGACTGTAATCTTTACGGAAGCAGATCGCCAGGTCTTTCTTCCATGGAGTCACTGGGTAGTTTCGAACTACCAAACTAATTAAAAGACAAAAATTATCAGACTGGATAAAACAGAACACGTTTTGTTGCACACAATG
The DNA here is from genome assembly GCF_000243295.1 of Trichechus manatus latirostris. NCBI lineage: Eukaryota > Metazoa > Chordata > Mammalia > Sirenia > Trichechidae > Trichechus > Trichechus manatus. The sequence continues at coordinate 33,910,609 of NW_004443938.1, forward strand.
CATGTTGCAAATTATAAGAATTCAGGAAAGTTGAAAGTAAAAGGATGGAAAAAGAAAAGCTCTTGTACCTATTCTAACATAAGGCAAAGCAGACTTTATGGCAATATAAGCATTATTAAAGATAAAAGGATATTTCATAATAATAAAATGGATGTACTTGCTCATTTTTCATTAGATTTAATCCTAGGCATTTGGTGTTCTGTGATGCTATTGAAAATGGCATCTTTATTTAAATTTCATTTTCTAATTGTTTGTTGCTTATATATAGAAATATAGTTGACTTTTTAAAAACATATTGAACTTATAGCCAGCAACCTTATCAAATACATTAATTAATCCTAATAGGTTATCTGTAGATGCTTTTGGATTTTATAAGCACACAATCATTTGATCTACAAATAATGATGTTTATTTCTCCCTTTCCACTCATTATATATTTTTTTAATTTATCTTTCTTGCATTATTGTACTAGTAAGAACTTCTGATAGAATTTGAGTATATGTGGTGATAGTGAGCTTCTTTGCTTAGTTCTTGATCTCAGGGTAAAGCTTACAGTATTTCACCAATAAAAATGATGTTTGCTGCAGGTCTGTTGCAGATGGTTTCTATCAAATTAAGGAAGTTTCCTTCTATTTCTAGCTCACGAATGAACTAGCAATGAATGTGTTTTATGAATAGATGTGAATTGTATGAAATGCTTTTTCTGTATTTATTAAGCCAATCATAATTTTTCTTTTTCTTCTGTTAAAGCAGTGGATTATATTGATCTATTTTCAAATGTTAAGCTAACTTTACATTTTTTCAATAAACCTAACTTGGTCATGAAGTAATACCTTTCCTACATTATTAGATTGGTTTGCCGATATTTTGTTTAGGAATTGGCACCTACACTCATGAGACAGATTGCCTGTAATTTTTTTTTTTTTTTCTTATAATGTCCTTGTCATTATGAATTTGGAAGTGTTTCTTATTTTTCTATTCTTTAGAAGAGTTTGTGTATGATAAGTATTCATTTTTCCAATGTTTGAAGAATCCTTTGGTTAAGATCTCTGGTCTTGGATTTTCTCTGTGGGGAGGATTTAAATAACGGATTCTCTTTAAATAATGGATTTTCTGTAATAAATTTTTCATTTTTTCTTGTGTCATTTTCTTTAATAGATTTTTCATTTTTATATGCTATATTCTTCAAAAAACTAGTCCATGGCATCTAAATTTTCAGATTTATTGTTACAGCGTTGTTGATGATAACCTCTTAACATTTTTTTAACCCTGTAATATTTGTAGTGTTTTTCACTACTAACAATGGTTATTTATACCTTCTATCCAGATTTTTATTAGTTTTATCAGCAGGTTTCTCAATTATATTACATTGTTCACAGAACGAATTATTGGCTTTTGATTTCTTGATTTAATTTTCTCTATGTACATTTGTTTCATTAATTTGTGTTAATTCTTTGATGTTTAATTTGCTGTTCTTTTTTTTTTTAATTATTGAGATGGACATTAAAAGAATTTATGTCCTTCCTTTCCTCTTTTCTAATACCTAAGAATGGCATTAACTGCATGCACAAGTGTTGGCCTATTATATTTATTGTCATTTGTTTAAAATACTTTATATTTTTCATTGTGATTTCTTCTTTGCTAAATGTTTAAAAGCATATTGATTAATTTCTAAACATATAAAAATTTTCTATTCATATTCCTGTTGTTAATTAATAGCTTAATTCTGCTATGATCATGGACAACACTCTGTGTAATTTCAGTCATGTGAAATTTGTTGGAACTTTCCTTATAGCCCACATTTTGCAAATGTTCCATGTGTATTTTTTGAGTGCAGTGTTGTATGTACAGTTGATTCTTGTTATTCATGGTAGTCACCACGAACACTAAATTAGTGAATACTAATCCAGCCTTGTTCAACCTCAGTTAGGAATGTGTGCGTTAGGCAACTGAAGTTTTTCACTGTTCTGTGCAACACATGCCCAGGAACGAAGCATTGTGAGTATTGATTTGGGGGTTGCAAATAAATTTTAGCAAGAACTCATAAATACAAAATCTGTGAACAATGAGGATTGACTCTACAGCAATCAGGTCAGGTTTGGTAATCATGTTGTTCATTATCCTTAACTGATTGTTTCTTTCTTTTAAGTCACTGGTTCTACCACTTACTGCAAAAGGTGAGTTAAAATCTCCTACTATAATTGCGAATTTTTATATTTCTCTATCATGTTGTATCAATTATTGTCTTATATGTTATTGTTATTGTTGTTAGATGCCATCAAGTGGATTCCAACTCATAGCAACCCCCTGTGACAGAGTAGAACTGCTCCATAGGGTTTTCTAGGGTGCAATCTTTACAGGAGCAGATTGCCAGGTCTTTCTTCCGTGGAGCTACTGGCGAGTTCAAACCACCAACCTTTTGGTTAGCAGCCCAGTGCTTAACCATTGCACCACCAGGGTTCCTTTATATATTAGGTATATACAAATATGATATCTTCATGTCGGGATGTCCATTTTATTATTATGAAATATCTTTTTATCTTTAATAATGCTTATTGCCATAAAGTCTACTTTGCCTGATATTAGGATAGGTACATGAGCTTTTCTTTTTCCATCCTTTTACTTTCAACTTTTCTGAATGCTCATAGTTTGCAACATGCATTTCCTGCAACAAAAATTGTTCTTTGTTTTATTGAGTCTGATAATTTTTGTCTTTTCTAATTAATTGTTTTTGATTCATTTACTTTTAATATCATGACTGCTATATACAAAATTGGATACCCTGTTGGCGCAGTGATTAAGAGCTACTTCTGCTAACCAAAAGGTCAACTGTGCCACCAGGGATCCCCTTTGAAGGTAGTTGTGTGTGTTTTTTTTTTCTCCAGGTACTTTGAAATTTTTTTTTTCCTCTTTGGTCTTAGATTTCAGGAGTTTTCTAGCTGGTGCCTAGGTGTCTGTTTTATTCCACCTGCTTAGAGTTTAAATAGCACTTCTTCAGTATGTGCCTTGATGTCATTTGGCACTTTTAAAAAATAATTATTGACCTTTATCTCACCAAATATTGGTTCTGTCCCATCTCTCTCCTCTCCTTCACCTTGTCTCTCTGTCCTTGACTCTTTCCTTGTACGTTCATTTATCCTGGCACACTTTTCTACCACCCAGTGAACACTTTCTTTAGGGTTGACACTGACTGTCATCATGTCACTCAATGCTTCAGCCTGAATTATTTCTTCTGACTCATTTGCCAGTCTATGATCTCTCGAACTATATTTAAGTCATTATTAAATAGATCTATTGGATTCTTAATTTATATTCTCCAGTTTTACACTTTCTATTTGATTTTTTTTTTTTAATATTTTATTGTACTTCAGGTGAAGGCTTACAGAACAGATAGTTTCTCATGTAACAGTGACACACATGCTGTTTTATGACATTGGTTAACAACCCTCTGTTTGATTCTTTAAAATAGTTTCCAGTTCTCCTGCACAATTCCCCATCTCATCATTTCGTTTCTTGAACATACTAATCACAGTTACGTTAAAGTCCATGCCTGATAATTGCAATATCTGAATCTGTTCATCTCTCCCCTCTCTCCCTTGGTTTACAGTAATTTTATCTTGATGTATGCTTGATAATTTTTGTTTGTGTGCAGGGTACTTTCTGTGAAAATTTTTTGAGCTAAAGCTATGGATAGTGTTACCATCATGAAGAAAATATTTATTTTTGTTTCTATCAGGCAGCAAAGGTGGGAAAAATCACCGTAACCAATTACAAATCGAAGTGATTTAAAGTTGGATTTCTGTCTTTAAAAAATTTGTGTATTTTTTACGGTGTAGTTACTTGAGAGTCTCACTAAAAGCCTGGAGTGTTTACCAGGGCCCTAAACTATGGCTAGCTCTACTCAAATGTCTCTTCCCCAGGCCCCATAAAACTCTGGAAGCTTTGCTCAGCTTCTCAGTCTTCCAGCCACAGCTTGCGTGTTTACTAGTGCCTTGAGGGGGAACCAGTCTGAAAATCCACTTCATTTCTTTTTTTCCTTCTCTTCAGGACACTGTCCCTTCAAAATTTTCACCCCTAGGTATATGCCCAAAAGACTTGAAAGCAGGGACTCAAACAGATACTTGTACACCAGTGTTCATTGCAGCACTATCCACAATAGCCAAAAGGTGGAAACAACCCAAATGTTCATCGATGTTATGTTTTGGATAAACAAAACGTAACATATACATGCAATGGAATATTATTCAGCCATAAAGAGAAATGAAATTCTGATGCATGCTACAACGTGGATGAACCTTGAAAACATTATGGTAAGTGAAAGAAGTCAGTCACAAAAGAACAAATATTGCATAACACAACTTATATGAAATATCTAGAACAGGCAAATACGTAGAAACAGAAAGTAGATTCGTGGATACCAAGGAACGGGGAAAGGGAGAGATGCTTAGTGGATACAGAGTTTCTGTTTGGGGTGATGAAGAAGTTTGGGAAATAAATAGTGGTGATAGTTGCACAACATTGTGAACATAATTAATGCCACTTAATTGTGATTTAAAAATGGAAAGAAAAAAAATCCTAATGGTTTATGGTTCTCCATCATTTTATATAAGCATTTGATAAGTTTGAATTAGATAGAAAGAGAGGTTACATTGTCAGTTGAGACTCAACTGTCAGGAAACAAAGGGTAATTATGGTGACCATATTTCCTAAACCCCAAATAGAGGCACTAATGCTCTTGTATCAGCAGTAACACAGAATGTTAGAAATAATCAGAACTGACCAGGAGAAGCCAGTACATAGTTATAACAAAAACAGTTGTGTCACAGGTTTAAAATATTCTAGATTTTCATTAAGTTGGTTCCAAAATGGGGCTTTAGAGAGAGGGCTATTTTGACAGATTTTCCAGAGCAGAGTGAGGGGCTGCCTGCTGTATCTGCCTCCAAGCTGCTTCAGCAGGCGTCTGCAGGGAACCAGATAACTGACTCCTAAACTGCTTATTTTAGACCAGTGGCTTAGCTTCTTGATGTCTCCAGTCTCACAGATTCCAGAGGCCCTTCTGAGCTCGGAAACTGCCTGCAAGCAGGGACGAACAGCAGCAGCTGCCACCACGCTGATAATGGGTTTGTGCTGCCCAGAAAGGCTGCTTTGAGCTGCTGATTTGCATTCCTGCCTGCCCAAACCCAGAGCCTCCGCAGCACCGCCAGCTTCAGCACAGAGAGAACAGGAGTGCCACCTACTGAACCAGTGGAGATGTAGCCAGCGTTCGGCCAGCCCAGGACGCAAGTCAGGAAATCTGGCAGGAGTGCTGCACCCAGCAACAGGCCTGAAAACCACCTTTGTACAACGATTAAGTAGGCCTTCTCTTCCGCCAACTGTAGTGATTGTTTACCACTGTTCAGTGGAAAAAGTCTCAAGGAAATTTATTCTGCTCTGAACAAATTAAACCAAATTGCAGTTGGGATCCAGGCTGCACTCCACTTACGTGAGAAGTGGGCAGGCTAGCAAATGCAGAGTGTAACTCAGAATACATTGACTAAGCACTTACCCGGTGCCAGACACAGGGAGACATTAGGGATATAGCATCCACGATCCACGCTAGAGAAACAATAAAATCAGCTGCCATCAAGTCGATTCCACCTCATGGTGACCCCATGTATGTCAGAGTAGCACTGTGCTCCACAGGCTTTCAGTGGCTGATTCTTCTGAAGTAGATCCCAGGCCTTTCTTCCAAGGTCTCTCTAGGTGAACTCAAACCTCTAACCTTTCGGTTAGCATACAAGCACATTTGCACCACCCAGGGACTACTAGGGAAACAGTAGATGAAAAACCTATTCCTGTATCTCACAACTGACAAAATATATTCAAGGAACTCAGCTACAGTTTACTCCATGGGGAGAATATTTCAAAGTATGGAATTGGAGGGATCTGGATTTTCTATTTTTCCCTGGGTTCTGCCCCTACTGCCACCAAGGTTGGATTAAGAAGTCTCGATGACTTCTTCAGTGCTTCTTTTGAATCGTCAATTATCAAATAATTTGGGGTTTTGTTCTCAAAATGCCTACCTTGCAGATGCATGGCCTGTTTCTTAGAAAATCTTGCTAGGACAGCTCTCGAAGGGCCAAATGCTTTCCCTGTACTCACAAACTTCTATGTATGTGCAAATAGCATATCTCTGACGATGATCAGTACAACACATTTTGAAATATTTTGAGTGTCTAACAACATTGGAAGCCTTAGGTTTCTGCATACATATGTACTTCCATCAGTTAGTTAAGTAAAAGTAAACACCCTATTAAATCAAGAGCCCAACACTCACTGATTGGATCACATCTTTGCAACTGGGCCACCCCAAGGCAGACCCTCCCCAACTGAGAGACCCCGGTGCTGCAGCCACCGTGCACTGTCACCAGCCAAGCATATTATACTAAACTCCTCCGAGAGGAGTCCAGGTAAATACAAATGATAGGAAATGGGCAAAGAAGTTTCACGTTGAATACAACAAGATTGGTAGATTGAAGGCAGATTGCAATACGCACAAACAAAACTGAATTTTCTGAAGCTACTACTGTGAGAATTACATGTGAGGCAAGATGATGTAGATGTTAACCCATCGTATTTTACTATGATTTTACTTTTGAATACAGCCCAGGTGGACAATAATTTTTTATGTTAATTCCTATTTTCACCCATAAATATTCAACCATTCCATCCATTCTTACCCCCTTCTTTTTGCAAGCTTCCGTGCGAACTAGTTTGAAAATATTTCTATTCCTGCTTCTTGTAACTTCCACTAATTGGTCCTTGGCCTACTCCTTGGGCCATAAGGAAATCTAATTCTTTTTCCACATGATAGTCTTGATACTTAACACAGAGTAGGTGTTGCCTCTTCTCCCAGCTAATCCCCCAGTTTCTTCAAAGCAACACATCTCATATGACATGGTTTTTTATTTCATTCACCTTCCAGGCCCTTTCATCTGACATGCTCCCACTGGCCTCTGTGCCTCTGGAAAGGTGTTGCCCAGATCCTAATATAACCACAGGCAGGATGTGATTTGACTGATGCAGTATAGAAAGACATTGTCACTGCCTGCATTCTATCCCTGTTACCCATTGCCATCAAGTCAATTCCGACTCATAGCAACCCTACAGGACAGAGTAGAACTGCCCCATAGGTTTTCCTAGGCTGTAATCTTTATGAAAGCAGACTGCCACATCTTTCTTCCGTGGAGCAGCTGGTGAGTTCAAATCGCCAACCTTTCGGTTAGCAGCCAAGCACTTCAGTGCTGCACCACAAGGGCTCCTGCATTCTAGCCCAGCGCTGCCCAATACAACTTTGTGTGATGATGGAAATGTTCTATACCTGTGCTGTCCTACTCAGTAGCCACTAGCCATACTTGGCTATTCAGCATTTGAGATGTGGTTACTGCAACTGAGGAAATAAACCTTAAATTTTATTTTACCTAACAAATTTTTATTTATTTATTTATTGTACTTTAGATGAAGGTTTACAGAACAAGTAGTTTCTCATTAAACAGTTAGTACCCATATTGTCTTATGACATTGGTTAACAACCCCATGACATGTCAACACTCTCCATTCTCAACTTTTGGTTCCCTATTACCAGCTTTCCTGTCCCCTCCTGCTTTCTAGTCCTTGTCCCTGGGCTGTTGTGCCCTTTTAGTCTTGTTTTGTTTTATAGGGCTGTCTAATCTTTAGCTGAATAGTGAACCTCAGGAGTGACTTCATTACTGAGCTAAAAGGGTGTCCGGGGGCCATACTCTCTGGGTTTCTCCAGTCTCCGTCAGGCCAGTAAGTCTGGTCTTTTTTTGTGAGTTAGAATTTTGTTCTACATTTTTCTCCAGCTCTGTCCGGGACCCTTTGTTGTGATCCCTGTCACAGCAGTCAGTGGTGGTAGCCGGGCACCATCTAGTTGTACTGGATGCAGTCTGGTGGAGGCCGTGGTAGTTGTGGTCCATTAGTCCTTTGGCCTAACCTTTCCCTTGTATCTTGTTTTCTTCATTCTCACTTGCTCCCGATGGTGTGAAACCAGTGGAGTATCTTAGATGGCTGCTCACAGGCTCTTAAGACCCCAGACGCTACTCACCAAGGTAGAATGCAGAACATTTTCTTTATAAACTATGTTATGCCAATTGAGCTAGATGTTCCCCGAGACCATGGTCCCCACAGCCCTCCACCCAGCAATTCAGTCCCTCAGGGAGTTCGGATGTGTCTATGGAGTTTCCATGACCTTTCCTTGTACAAGTTGTGCTGGCTTCCCCAGTATTGTGTACTGTCTTACCCTTCACCAAAGTTACCACTTACCTTTTGTCCATTTAGTATTCCTCCCCACCCCTCCCATCCCTCGTAACCATCAAAGGTTTTTTCTTTTTGTGTGTAAACCTTTTTCATGAGTTTTTACAGTAGTGGTCTCATACAATATTTGTCCTTTTGTGATTGACTTATTTCACTCAGCATAATGTCCTCCAGTTTCATCTATGTTATGAGATGCTTCACACATTCATCGTTGCTCTTTATTGTCGCATAGTACACCATTGTGTGTATGTACCATAGTTTGTTTATCCATTCTTCTGTTGATGGACATCTAGGTTGTTTCCATCTTTTTGTTATTGTGAACAATGCTGCAATGAACATGAGCGTGCATATGTCTACTCGTATGATGGCTCTTATTTCTCTAGAATATATTCCTAGGAGTAGGATTGCTGGGTTGTATGGTATTTCTATTTTTAGCTTTCTAAGGAAGCGTCATAACATTTTCCAAAATGGTTGTATCATTTTGCATTCCCACCAGCAGTGCCTAAGAGTTCCAATCTCCCCGCAGCCTCTCCAACATTTGTTATTTCAGTTTTTTGATTCATGCCAGTAATTCCGGGGTGAAATTAACCTAACAAATTTTAATTTAGTTTTGCATAGCAATATGTCGGAAGTAGTTTCTGTATTAAAGAGTGAAGCTCAAGATTTTATAGTTCTATACCATATCCCAATGTTGAACTGAATGTTCTTAGTAACTATGTCTCCACCATCCCGTAATGTGCAGTTGTCTTAGGGGACCCCTGGTGTAGATTTTACATTTATCTTACCTCATTATCTTTCCAATCTATCAAGATCTTTCCCAATCTGTTTCTATCATCCAGTGTATTCAGGACCTCTCTTGCTTTGTGTTATCTGCAAACTGACTAAGCATATTTGCTATATCTTCACAGAATACAGCTATTGATGTAATAGTAATATATGTAGCTAACCTTTACTGTGTGCTTATTAAGAGCCAGAAGCTGTGTTATAAACCCCAACACTCTTCTATACATCTCCTTATTTGAACCCAAGACCATCTGGCTTCATAACCCACACTCTCATCTAGTAACTGGACTGCTTTCCATCCTGAGGAAATACACAAACACACACACACACACATACACTGAGTAGTACTAGAAACGATCTTAACCTAAATTTCTGCATACCGTCTGTAGGGGGTTGAATGGTGATCCCCCTAAAAGATATATTCAAGTCCTAACCCCCAGAACGTGACCTTATTTGGGAAAAGGGTCTTTGCAGATGTAATAAAGTTATGGCTCTCAAGATGAGATCATCTGGATTATCCAGGTGGGCCCTAAATCCAATGACAAGTGTCCTGATAAGAGATACACCAGAGGAGAGACACACAGGGAGACAGAGGAGAAGGCCATGTGAAAACAAGTAGAGATTGAAGTGATGCAACCAAAAGCCCAGGAAAGCCTGGAGTCACCAGAAGGTGGAAAAGGCAAGGGAGGATTCTCCCCTAGAAAATGAAATGAAGAGGGAATGCAGCCCTACCAACACCTTGACCTTTGACTTCTGGCCTCCAGAACTGTGAGAGAATAAATTTCTGCTGTTGTAAACCACCAGGATTATGGTAATCTGTTATGGCAGTCCTGGGAAACTAATATACCATCATTCAGCCAGTTATCAGTCTCACAACTGTCCTTGCTTCCAAGACAAATGTTCACAAGCATTCATGAGTTGCTGTTGTTGTTAGGTGCCATCGAGTTGATTCTGACTCATAGCGACCCTATGCACAACAGAATGAAACACAGCCCAATCCTGTACCATCCTCACAAACGTTGTTATGCTTGGGCCCATTGTTGCAGCCACTGCGTCAATCAATCTCGTTGAGGGTCTTCCTCTTTCTCGCTGACCCTCTACTTTACCAAGCATAATGTCCTTCTCCAGGGATTGATCCCTCTTGACAACATATCCAAAGTATGTGAGACATAGTCTCGCCATCCTTGCTTCCAAGGAGCATTCTGGTCGCACTTTTTCCAAGATTTGTTTGTTCTTTTGGCAGTCCATGGTATATTCAACATCCTTTGCCAACATCACAATTCAAAGGCATCAATTCTTCTTCCTTATTCACATTCAGCTTTCACATACATGAGATGACTGAAAACACGATGGCTTGGATCAGGTACACCTTAGTCTTCTAGGTGACATCTTTGCTTTTCAACACTTTAAAACCGCGGATTTGCCTGATGCAATACAGCTTTTGATTTCCTGACTGCTGCTTCCATGAGTATTGACTCAGGATCTGAGTAAAATGAAATCCTTGAAACTTCAATCTTTTCTCTGTTTATCATGATGTTGCTTATTGGTTGAGTTGTGAGGATTTTTGTTTTCTTCATGTTGAGGTGTAATCCATACTGAAGGCTGTAGTCTTTGATCTTCATCAGTAAGTGCTTCAAGTCCTCTTCACTTTCAGCAAGCAAGGTTGTGTCATCTGCATATCGCAGGTTATTAATGAGTCTTCCTCCAATCCTGATGCCCTGTTCTTCTTCATATAGTCCAGCTTCTCCGATTTTTGTTCAGCATACATATTGAATAAATATGGTACAAGGATACAACCCTGATGCATATCTTTCTTGACTTTAAACCATGCAGTATCCCCTTGTTCTATTCAAACGACTGCCTCTTGATCTACGTATAGGTTCCTCATGAGCACAGTTGTGTTCTGGAATTCCCATTCTTTGCAATGTTATCCATAATTTGTTATGATCCACACAGTCAAATGCCTTTGCATAGTCAATAAAACACAGGTAAACATCTTTCTGGTATCCTCTGCTTTCAGCCAGGATCCATCTGACATCAGCAATGATATCCCTGGTTCCATGCCCTCTTCTGAATCTGTTTTGAATTTCTGGCAGTTCCCTGTTGATGTACTGCCACAGCCGCTTTTGAATGATCTTCAGCAAAACTTTATTTGCATGTAAGATTAATGGTAGTGTTCAATAATTTACACATTCGGTTGTGTCTTAGTCATCTAGTACTGCTATAACAGAAATACCACAAGTGGATGGTTTTAATGAAGAGAAGTTTATTTCCTCACAGTCAAAGTAGGCTAAAAGTCCAGTTTCAGGGTGTCAGCTCCAGGGGAAGGCTTTTCCTCTCTGTCAGCCCTCTCTTCGGTGTTCCCCCGGACTAGGAGCTTCTCGGCACAGGGACCCCTGTCCAAAGGACACGCTCTGCTCTCGGCACTGCTTTCTTGATGGTACGAGGTCCCCCGTCTCACTGCTCACTTCTGTTTTTTATATCTCAAGAGATTGCCTCAGGACACAATCCAGTCTTGTAGATCAGGTCCTGCCTTACTAACACAACTGCCACCCATCCTCCCTCATCAACATCATAGAGGCAGGTTTACAACATACAGGAAAATCACATAGTACCAGGAAGCATGGCCTAGCCAAATTGATACACACATTTTTGGGGGGACATAATTCAAACCATGACAGGTTGGATCACCTTTCTTGGGAAGAGGCAAGAATATGGATCTCTTCCAGTCAGTTGGCCAGGTAGCTGTCTTCCAAATTTCTTGGCATAGATGAGTGAGCCCCCAATGCTGCATTCGTTTGTTGAAACATCTCAATTCCTGGATGCTTGTTTTTCGCCAATGCCTTCAGTGCAGCTTGAACTTTTTCTTCAGTATCATCGGTTCCTGATCACATGCTACCTCCTGAAATGCTTGAACGTCCACCAGTTCTTTTTGGTATAGTGACTCTGTGTATTCCTCCCATCTTCTTTTGATGCTTCCTGCGTCATTTAATATTTTCCCCATAGAATCCTTCAATATTGTAACTTGAGGCTTGAATTTTTTTTTTCAGTTCTTTCAACTTGAGAAATGCCAAGCATATTCTTCCCTTTTGGTTTTCTAGCTCCAGGTCTTTGCACATGTCATTGAAATACTTTACTTTGTCCTCTTGAAATGCCCTCTGAAATCTTCTGTTCAGCTCTTTAATTCATCATTTCTTCTTTTTGATTTAGCTACTCAACGTTCAAGAGCAAGTTTCAGAGACTCTTCTGACATCCATTTTGGTCTTTTCTTTCTTTCCTGTCTTTTTAATGACCCCTTGCTTTCTTCATGTATGATGTCCTTGATGTCATTCCACAGCTCGTCTGGTCTTTGGTCATTAGTATTCAACACAGCACATCTATTCTTGAGCTGGTCTCTAAATTCATGTGGGATATACTCAAGGTCGTACTTTGGCTCTCCTGGACTTCTAATTTTCTTCAATTTCAACTTGAACTTACGTATGAGCAATTGATGGTCTGTTCCACAGTCAGTCCCTGGCCTTGTTCTGACTGAAGATATTGAGCTTTTCCATCGTCTCTTTCCACAGATGTAGTTGATTTGATTTCTATGTATTCCATCTGGTAAGGTCCATGTGTATAGTCACCATTTATGTTGGTGAAAAAAGGTACTTGCAATGAAGAAGTGTTGGTCTTGCAAAATTCTATCACGCGATCTCTAGCATCATTTCTATCACCAAGGCCATATTTTCCAACTATCGATCCTTCTTCGTTTCCAACTTTCGCATTCCAATCACCAATAATTATCAATGCATCTTGATTGCATGTTCAATCAATTTCAGACTGCAGAAGCTGGTAAAAATCTTCAGTTTCTTCATCTTTGGACTTAGTGGTTCGTGTGTAAATTTGAATAATAGTCATATTAACTGGTCTTCCTTATAGGCAAGTGGATATTATCCTATCACTGACAGCACTGTACTTCAGGACAAATCTTGAAATGTTTTGATGATGAATGCAATGCCATTCCTCTTCAAGTTGTCATTCCCTGCATAGTAGACCATATGATTGTCTGATTCAAATGGCCAATACCAGTCCATTTCAGCTCACTAATGCCTAGGATATCGATGTTTATGTGTTCCATTTCATTTTTGACGGTTTCCAGTTTTCTTAGATTCATAGTTCATACATTCCACATTCCAATTATTAATGGATGTTTGCAGCTGTTTCTTCTCATTTTGAGTTGTGTCACAGCAGCAAATGAAGGTCCCAAAAGCTTGACTCCAACCACATCATTAAGGTCAACTTTTCTTTGAGGAAGCAGCTCTTCCCCAGTCATATTTTGAGTGCCTTCCAGTCTGAGGGGCTCATCTTCTGGCACTATATCAGACAATGTTCTGCGGCTATTCATAAGGTTTTCACCGGCTAACTCTTTTCAAAAGTAGACTGCCAGGTCCTTCTTCCTAGTATGTCTTAGTCTGGAAGCTCAGGTGAAACCTGTCTGCCATGAGCAAACCTGCTGATATTTGAATACCGGTGGCATAGTTTCCAGCATCACAGCAACACACAATACCCCACAGTAGGACAAACTGACAGATGCCTGGGGACATTACATCATAGAGGCTAGGATTTACAGAACATAGGATAATTCGGATAGAACACAAAGCCAAGGACAACCACACAATACTGGGAATCATGAATTCTTTGGATTCTCAGGCTAAATAAGAGTCTTGGCCGTGCAATGCTGTCGGACAGTGAGTTGGTTGTGATCCTAGCAATATTCTGGGTATTGGGTCCTGGAAGGAGTCTGTGTATCTGACAGTCTCTTTCCCCCAGACGGTTCCAGCTGTCGATGCGTGCCTCCCCTTGGGTCCTTCCCCTGTGCAGGGCTGGCTCCCTGCCCCTCTCCCATCCGCCTACCCCCCACCCGCCTCCCGTGGTGCTAAGTTTGCGGGGTGGACGGCGAGTCCGGGTGCTGTCTGCGCCGGTCCAGCCCGCGTGCTCTCTCTGTCGTGCTCTCTTTTCCTCGCGGGCTCACTCGCGTTCACGATTGCCTGGCCGGCCTCCCCCGGCGCCCTGGCGGCAGCGTGTCCGTCCATTGTTCGGTGGCGGTGAGTGAAATCGCGTGGCTCCAAAGGAGTGTGCATGCGTTCGCCGCGGGGTCCTCTTTCTTCTGGCATTCATGAGACCTCCTGAATTCTCTTGTTGAAGCTCAGGTTCACAACGTCCATTAACACTTCCCTGAAACACCTAACAACCTTTTAAGAAATATGAGATCAGTCTACTATGATTTGTTCTTGAACTTATTCTGACTCTTGGAAGTATTTAATACTCCTTCTTTTCCTTTCAGTCAAGGGCTAGTCCCATGTCCACCAAAAGGAATGTAACACCCAAGACATTATGAAAACTTGTCAAACAGGGTGGAGAGATGCATTTAAAGTTCAGAGCAAAGAACAGTTTGAAATAAAAAGCAAGGCTTCAGGAATAAGAACATTAAAAAAAGACATGTGTTCTGCTAATGTTGGTGGAATAATTTGGAACCGTATAGTGGTAATGGCTGTACAACATGACGGACGGAATCAATGCCACTGAATTATACACGTGAAAACTTTTGTTATATATAGTTTTGCCACAATTAAAAAAAAAGATACATATGTATAACAGGACATTAAATAAGATTGTTTTCCCTATTGTTCCAATTTCAGTTAAAGTCCCAAGACTGAGTATAGTAAGTGGAAGGTACCCTCATATTCTAAAGAGTGGAGCTAGATTGTCTCTTTCTTAGGAGGTGGTCTCAAACCTGTTCTACATCAGTCTGTCAACCACCTTTAGTCTATATTTGTAGAAAATTAGACTAATGAAAAAGGAAATATTGGTGGGTGGAGATTTCTTTGAAGAAATTTATAATACTGCTGTGCAATCTCTCTCTCCATGGGGCAGTGTGTAGTGTGAGAAGACTGAAGAGATGGGAAGAGAAAGATACTGAAAAGCATTCTGAGAGTAAAAAGAAAACTAGGAGAGTGCATTGTCATGGAAACCAAGGGGAGAGAGTGTTTCAAGAAAAAGGGAGTGGGCAGCTGTGTCAAGGGCTGCTGTGAGGTTAAGCTAAGGGACGAAAAGCAGTTAGTGTATTTAGCAATAATGGGGCATTGGCAGCCTTGATTAGAGCAATTTCCACTGAGAGGTAAGGGTGGAAGTGAGACTGCATAGGTGAAGTGCTAATGACAGAAAATGTAGACATTTCTTTGAATCAGGCTGTGAGAGGGGAGAGAAAGACGGGTAACTGGAGGTAAATGTTCAGTCCAGGGAGCAATTTAAAGATTCAAACATCATGGACAGGAGTGGGTAGAAAGGGAAATGCTGAAGGATCAGGACTGATAGAATCCCTGAGATGAAAGAAGGAAATACGTAAAATGTATTCACATTAGGACATCCTTCGGTAGCACGAACAGTTAAAATGCCCAACTGCTAACCAAAAGGTTGGTGGTTCAAATCCACCCAGAGGCACCTTGGAAGAAAAGCCTGGCTATCTACTTCCAAAAAAATCAGCCATTGAAAACCCCAAACAAAAATCAACCCCATTGAAAACACACATGGGGTCATCATGATCGACTCAATACCAACTGGTTTTGTTTTGTTTGGTTATTCACATTAGAGGGGAAAACAGACAACTCTTGAAAGATAAGAAGGAATAAAGTTACAGATACTGTGAAGTCTGGTAACTTGGAGACCAAAAGTTGAAGGATTTATTCATTTTTTACTTTAATTTCAATGTGATGTAAAAGGCAAAGTTATCTCCTGTGAATGAGGAGGCGGGGGGAGGGGGTGATGAGTTAGGTTTGAAAAAGAATAGAGTTTTATTTTTTTAAGTAAAACCCGCTGTGGAGAATGGAAGAAGTGAACTGACTAGACGAGCACAAAAATTGTAGACTGGTTGAGACTGGATAGAGACCATGAGGGTGAAATGACCCCAGATGCCTGGGTGTGTGGTGTTCAGCAGCTGCCAGGCTGTGGGTAGGCTGAGAGAAGGTGCAAAGATTGATGAGTATAGGGCAGGAATTTTCCCAGCCAAGTTACAAGGAGTTGGGAATACTGGCAAGACAGGGATTGAAGCACTGGGCCATGAGTTTTAGGCTAGACTGGAGTACCAGTGACTCAATAAATCCTTGTTAACAGAGAAATGAAAGAAAACTAGAAACCTAATCATTATCCTTCTTCCCACCAAATCTAATCACCAACCCCTATGGAGTTTGCATCCTAAATATCTCTCCATTCTATTTCTTTCCACTTCCACTTCACCACATGGTCACCAATATCGCTAAATCTCCTAACTCAAATCCCCACATCCACCATTGTTCAGAACAGTCAGAATTTTCTTCTTAAATACCTAAGCTCATGATGCTTTCCCCTGTTCAAAATGCTCCAGTGGTGTGTTAGGCAGGGTCTTAGCTAAACAGAAAGTCCTTCAACCATGGTGATTTATTTCCCTCATCCTACAGGCCCTCTAATCTGACATGGCCCAGTTAGTAAATGTCCCTCTGAAATATGGTTCAGATTCTAGACACTAAGACACCTAAACACACAAGAAAGCACTAGAGGAAATGCCTGTGAGAGAAAATGGGGGAGAGGGGAGCAGCCAGAGGAGGCTGGGAGAGCAGTCAGACCTCGATGCAAGTCTGAGCCCCAGTGAAGGAGACGGGAAGGAAGGTTGGCTGGGAAGTGTCCTGGACTGCCCTGCAGTCTAAGGAAAGCTTGGCAAAGCCAAAGGGAGTGCTCAGGCTCATGGCTTCCTGCAGAGGAGTCTTGTGTCTACCAGGAATAGGCCTGCCTTGAGAACCTAGTTGCATTCGTCATTGGCTGGCAGCAACCTATGCAAGCGCAGCCTCAGGGAAAACGTGGTCATAGATTTCAGGATGTGGCAGCTGAGGCCCTGGGATGATTGTGCTTTCTATAGTTGGGAGTTGAAGTCCATAGGTGGTGTAAACACTTAGCTTGCTCCACTGCTAACCAAAAGGTTGGAGATTCGAGTCCACTAAGAGGCACCTCAGAAGAAAAGGCTGGACATCTACTTCCAACAAGTCAGCCAGTGAAAACCTTACGGAGCATAATTCTACTCTGACATACATGGGGTTGTGTCTTAGGCTGGGTTCTCTAGAGAAGCAAAATCAGTAAAGCATATAAATATAGATAGAGATTTATATCAAAGAAACAGCTCACGGGATTGTCGAGACTGGAACGTCCCAAATCCATGGATTAGGATAGAGGCTTCACCCGCTTCACGGAACTGCAGGGGCTGGTGAACCCAAGATCAGCAGGTCAGAAAGCAGGGCTCTTGCTCACAGGATGTGAAGATCGACAAATCCCAGGATTGGCAGATAAGCTGATAGCTCAAGTCCCAAAAACCAGAGGTGAGACGAACAGGAGGCAGCCACAGGATCCAGAGCGACCAAAAAGCCAGAACATCTGCTTATATTCAGTTGCAGGCCACACCCCCAAAGAAAATCCCTTTCAACTGATTGGCTACTCACTGCAGATTCAGTCATGGGAATGATCACATAGAAACACTGAGAATCATGGCCCAGCCAAGATGACGCACAATCTTAACCACCACAGGTTGCATGAGTCAGAATCAACTTGATGGCAACTTGTTGGAGTTAGAGGTCTATTAAAAGGTTGCAGGTTCAAGTTCACCCATGTCCACCCAGAAGCGCTTCAGAAGAAAGGCCTGGCAATCTATTTCTAAAAAAATCAGCCATTGAAACCCCATGGAGCACAGTTCTACTCAGACACACATGGGGTTGCTATGAGTCAGGGTGAACTCAAGGGCAATGGGTTTAGCCAGTGAGGTAGGAGGAAAACTGGAACATGTGGTGTCCTGGAAGAGGGCGTGATCACTGTATTAAGTGTTATTAATAATTTAAGTATGACGAGGACTGAGAAATGACCACTGGATTTAAAATACAGAGGTCACTGATGACCTTCATAAGCATTTTTACTGATGTGATCAAATGAAAACAATCACCCTTGATGATCATATTCACTTATTCATTCATTCAACATTTTCTGGAGTGTCTACTACTTGACAAGCACTATTCTAGACACTTAGTATATACCAGACAGCCCCCTCCAAAAAAAATCAGTGTCCTTAAGGTTCTTTTACTAGGGAGAGACACACAATAAAAAATAAGCACAATAAATGAGTAAAAAGGTATTGTTGTTGCTGTTGGGTGCCGTCAAGTCGGTTCCAACTCATAGTGACCCTATGTACAACAGAAGAAAATACCACCCAGTCCTGTGCCATCGTCACAATCATTGCTATTTATATAAAAGGTGGTAAGTGCTATTTTAAAAATAGCATGGGAAGAAGGGGATCAGGCTGCAGGAAGGGTTGCAATTGAAATAGAGTGTTCAGGGTAAGCATCATAAAGAAGATGGCATTTACTTAATAGCTTTAAACAGATATCTGACTCCCTGACCCAATACTATACTCCAGGATTTTATTTTCTTCAGTGCCCTCAGTTTACAGCCCTCAGCAGGCATTAAGTAATCAACTATATCTGCAAGATCTGTATGCTAGACGCTTCCTGAAACGCTAACAATTAGTAGAATAAATAATCCAGGAGTAAAAACCAAGATTTGACTTCCGCTTATTTAGCTATTACGTTGATTAGCTATTACTGTGATCTATCACAACCACTGAACAAAGAACAATCATCTTGGATTAAGTCTGATAAAGGTTCATAAGGAATTACTGGCTCAAAAAGAAAGCCATTAATATAAGGTTGTTATGAATAGAGTGTATGCTTAGTTGTTTCTATGCTTAGTTGTTTATAGAAGAGGTTAAATTGAGCAGGGCTGTTATGAACTCCAGCTTTAGGAAGTTACTTTCAATTGACACAGACCTGAAATTGACCTTGGCGTTTCACATGATGCAGTCAAGGGCAAAGAGGCCCTTTATCATTCTGTTTCAGGGACATGACCATGTAGTTACTCACTTAAGGCTGTTGATGTATGAATGAACTACACACACTCCATGAATCTCCTGGGTACAACACCCTCCTAAGATAACGAAAAATAAGTAACTTAAAATCATTTCACACATTGTTTCTGACTTTAAATCATTTATTGAATTATATGACACAGTGTTATAGTCATCAAGAATTCATTCATTAAGGTTTTCACAGTGGAGAGGAAAGAGCTTTAGAGGAAAAGTCGAGTCCAGTGCTGTCCAACAGACTTTCTCCAGAGATGAAAATGTTTTATAATTGTCGTTGTCCAATATGGTAGCCACTAGCCAGATATGGAAGAGTCCTGGAGGTACAACAGTTAAGCACTAAGCTGCTAACTGAAACGTTGGTGGTTCGAACTCACTCAGTGGCTCTGCGGGAGAAAGACCTGGCAATCTGCTCCTGTGAAAAGCAAAAAAACCCCATTGCCATCAAGTCAATTCCGACTCATAGCAACTCTATAAGACAGAGTAGAACTGCCCCATATGGTTTCCAAGGCAGTAAATCTTTACAGAAGCAGACTGCCACATCTTTCTCCAGCGGAGCAAGCAGCTGGTGAGTTTGAACCACTGATCTATCAATTAGCAGCCAAGCACTTAACTACTGTGCCTAAAAAACCCTCTGAGGAAGTTTTACTGTGTCATATGAGTTATTATGACTATGAGTCAAAATCACCTCAAGGACATCTAACAAGAGCCACATGTGAAAATTTGAAATGTGGCTAGTGCAACTAAGGAACTGAATTTTTAACTTTTAAAAAAAATGCTAATTTAATTTAAACAGCCACATGTAGTGGCCACTGTACTGGATGGCACAGCTCTACAACCCCAATTCTAAGCAACCCTTGTGTCTGCTCCCTTTTCTATAGAGTAAGAGGATAGAAAAAGAGGATTTTAAGGTCTCTTCTATTTCTGACATTCTCTAATTCTTTAATCTTAACTACTTCCATAATCTTAAACACCATCTTTATTCTAAACATGTGAGAGATGAAGCAGTTTTACCAATGGCCCAGAATAGATGTCAATTCTTATGATCCATTTTTTTCTTTGCTTTTAATTATTTTGATAATTGATTTTCTCAAAAGAAATCACGAAGGAGCAGGCAGCAAAAATGTAAAACCAGGAAACCATATAAGTTATACAACGGTGTTAACAGGTAAAAACAAAGATTGTCTGAATTCTTCCACAACCAACTCACTTGTGTCTCTGACACACAGAGCTGCCAGTGCATTGACTTGTTCATTTAACAGACAGTTAATGGGCAAGGCCCTGTACTAGGCATTAAGAATACAAGGATGTTGAAGACATAGTCCCTGCCCTCGAGGAGAGCCATGTTGTTGTTGTTAGCTGCCAGGGAGTTGGCCACCAACTCATGGTGACCCCATGCACAACAGACCAAAACGCTGCCCTGTCCTGCGCCATATCCATTACCAGCTGGGGATTGGACCATTGTGATCCATAGTTTTAATTGGCTGATATTAGAAAGTAGAAAGCCAGGCCTTTCTTCCCAGCCCATCATAGTCTGGAATTTCCTCTGAAACCTGTTTAGCATCATAAAAACACACAAGCCTCCACTGACAGACAGGTGGTGGCTGCGCTTGACAGGCATTGACTGGGAATTGAACCTGGGTCTCCCGCCTGAGAGGTGAGAAGTCTACCACTGAACCACCAATGCAGAAAGCCATAATCAGAGTAATATTTATGAGGAATCCCATCACATGGCTCCAGAGAACAAATTTAGTAACTTCTAAGGACCACACATCTGAGCAACTACACACCCAACAAGATTTAAAAAAAAAAAAAAGTTGTCACTGAGTCGATTAAGACTTACAGCAACCCTACAGGATAGAGTAGAACTGCCCAATAGAGTTTCCAAGGCTATAATCTTTATGTAAGCAGACTGTTGCATCTTTCTCCCAAGGAGTAGCTGGTGAGTTCAAACCGTTACCTTTTGGTTAGCAACCAAGTGCTTTAACCACTGCACCACCAGGGCTCTTTCTAACAAAGTCATCCTTGCTAAATGCTGACACTTCCAATCCAATAAAGCTCCGTTTTTCATCTGGCTCTGCCTCCCTGCCCCCCGCCACACACCTTGCAAAGACACTATGTCTTTGAAGAGCTGAAAGCTTACTTCTTTGGCCCATATTAGAAATATGTCCTGGAAGTGAATATTTTTAAAAAGAGCACATCTCCACAGGCTGAGAACTCCATTTACTTCAAAACCTTTCTAATTTTCCTTCTTTGGAGTTCAGTAATAAATTTTGAAATCTTCAGTCTCATAATTAATATCTTGTTAATTAAAATGATGTGTAAATCAAAAAACCAAGTGCCAAAGTACCTGTTCCATCCTCAAAAAAGAAACAGCTCTGTAACAAGAAATTCGACTTGACTATTTTAAACTTTATTCTCTTTAGATAAAATCATCTCTTTGAATTTTAAAGCTTGGCAATTTTGAACAAGCTTTCTTACATAGTTTAGATGATTTGCTGGAGATACTTTCTTTAAACTTTCAACTAATACAAATCCAAATACGCAACATGAAAAGCATCAGCTTTAAATCATAAAGATTTTAGCAACTAAAAAAAACGCCTGTCACCTCCTTTGCAATGTTTTCACTCTGAAAGTTATAATAAAGCATTAGTACTTCTCACACTAAGCATTATATGCTTATATTAAAACCCCAATTTCAAAAGAATAAGAACTAGAGCCAGTCTCCCACCCACACAGAACACCAAATTAAAGACATCTGTAAAATTATTGAGATTCCAGTACAATTCTTTGAGGAGCTCTTGCTCCCCTGCACACAATGTGCTACACATGCATTAATAAAGCTGACAAAAATGTAAATGAGAGGCATGCCAGGAGTGAAGTTTCTCTTTCAGAATTTTTTCAGTTTAATAAAATTCTTCTGAATCTAAATATGCAAACCTTATTAGTCAAATGCTTTGTTAGAATTTCAATTCATTTTGTAAAAGGGATCTAGATTTAAAATTTCAGTGTTCAGACAGAAGATCACAGATGCACACAGCAATTCTCAGCAAGAACTATTTTAGGTGTATATACCTTGGGAGTCTGGTCACCTCTCATGGAATGCCACCACTTCCAAACTGGAATTCAGCAAAAGTTTTTAAAAGATGTTTGCAGCTATTGAAGATGATCAGCCTTCTGTAAAAACAATCCTTTTAGTTCCTACCCCTGCACTATTCATATAGCATGTCCTCAATAAATGCTGAATTGAATAATATTTTAGCATGTCAAACATGACATGTGGAAAGACTAATTTTAGCAAGACAGCCACAGCTGTTCAACACCAAAGATCAAAGGCATCTTTGATAGATGCTATTTTTTAAAAGGAGAAATAAATGGACCCATAACTGACTCGTTCACTTAAATAATAACTCCTCACATCTATTTCTCATTGACATGTTTATAAATTCTTTTAGTCTATTGGTTCATTAATTAAGGATTCTCACTATTAGGAAGTTTGTATTTGTATTCTCATAATGGAAAGCATGATGTAAATGATTAAGTGCTCTGCCTGCGTGTAAGAGCACAATTTAACCCTAGCCTTTCTGACTCTGAGGCCAGCATTGTTTCTGCCACTACACTGCCCCTACTTGGTTGAGTGAGTTACATGTTTGTGAGGGGCTAACGAATCTGAAGCACTTCATCAGCTGCACCTTACAACCTAGACCAGGTCAGTGGAGGTGAACACCAAAGCTAAAGGGCATTACCCCAGCCAGCACCAAGGGACCATAACCAGCTTCCATCACATTCCAAGAGAAGACATTTGCAAGTGATACTCACTGCACTAAGTCAGGAGCATGGATGCCATCTTTTATGAGCATACTTAAGATGAAAAAACAATTGCTATAACTGATGGGCAGCTGTTTCTGTTTTCACCATCAAGGGAAAGAAATGGGTAATTTCGCAGCTCAAGAAGAAATAAGTCTTTGAGCATAGGCCTTATCATAAAGCTAAACCCAAGTGGGTTAAAGCAAATGTGATCGTCACAAAATTTCTACGCCACCTTACTAAGCCAGATTTCATCTGTCTACTAGGGCTACAACATTCTCAAACCCCTACTAACCTCACTGCCTCATTGAGGCCTGGTCTTACCTCTCCATACACACCCATTGACTTGAGACACACAAAGCAAAGCTGCTCTCCAAAGAAGCTCCTTTACAAGTCTGCAATTCCTCTATTAGGATTAGAAAACTCTTCAAGTCATAAGTAGCCCCTTAGTAAGAAGCCCCCTGGGAAGGTTCCTCAGGGGTTACCAACTTGTAGGTGATGTGCAAGTAGCCTTTCACCCTACATGCTGAAGTGTTTGTTATACAGAAATTTTCCTCAACTGTAAAATAGCTGAATGAAGCAATTTCCAATGCCCTTCCTGCCTTAACATAAAAATGCTTTCTGAAGTAACATAAATGATCCTAATAAGGAACATTTCAAGCATTTACTATATTAGGCCAGGGGCAGGACTAAAAACTTTACTTACATTATTTCATTTAACCCTTACTAACACTCCCACCCCCAGGACGAGGTGGTGGTAGTGGGGTGGTGGTGGTGTTTGATGCCGTGGAGTCGGTTCCGACTCATAGCGACCCTATGTACAACAAAACCAAACACTGCCCGGTCTTGTACCATCCTCACAATCGTTGCTATGTTTGAGCCCACTGTTGCAGCCACTGTGCCAGTCTATCTCACTGAAGGTCTTCTTCTTTTTCAATCACCCTCTACTTTACCAAGTATGATGTCCTTCTACAGGGACAGGTCCCTCCTGATAACACGCCCAAAGTACGTGAGACCAAGTCTCACAATCCTTGTTTCTAAGGAGCATTATGGCTGTACTTCTTCCAAGACAGATTTGTTTGCTCTTCTGGCAGTCCATGGTATATTCAATATTCTTCACCAACACCATAATTCAAAGGCATCAATTCTTCTTCAGTCTTCCTTATTCATTGACCAGCTTTTGCATGCATATGAGACCATTGAAAATGCCATGGCTTGAGTCAGGGGAACCTTGGTCCTCAAAGTGACATCTTTGCTTTTTACCACTTTAAAGAGGTCTTTTGCAGCAGATCTGCCCAATGCAATGATCTTTTGACTGCTGCTTCCATGGGTGTTGATTGTGGATCCAAGTAAAATTAAATCCTTGACAACTTCAATCTTTTCTCTGTTTATCATGATGTTGCCTACTGGTCCAGTTGTGAGGATTTTTGTTTTAGGTTAAGGTGTAATCCATACTGAAGGCTGTAGTCTTTGATCTTTATCAGTAAGTGCTTCAAGTCCTCTTCACTTTCAGCAAGCAAGGTTGTGTCATCTGCGTATCACAGGTTGTTAATGAGTCTTCCTCCAATCCTAACGGCACGTTCTTCTTCATATAGTCCAGGCTACTTGGATTATTTGCTCAGCATACAGATTGAATAAGTATGGTGAAAGGGTACAACCCTGATGCACACATTTCATCAGGAACCAGGTAGAGACTCTTAATCTTTACAGATGAGGAAAGTGAGGATTGAGAGCTTGGGCAGAAAGATCTCTCTCCACCGACCTTTACTTAACCAACCCAGGAAATTAACTGACTCTAATTCATTTTGTAAAACTGCACTGTGAAAATGACCTCAGTCCTATGAATGCTGGTGGCTGGCAGCCTCCTATTAGGCAGGGTCTGCATTCGGTTTCCCCCAAAAAAGTCATATGCTTACCAAAAGTTAGTCATGTTTGTTCCCAAACTTGTTTGTGCCAGTTATACTTGTCACGGCAATGAGGTAATTTAATAAAATGAGTGCATGAATCAATGTTTCAGTCAGATGCTTTGCAAAGGTAAGGGAAATCATACACAGCACAAAAAAATATTGATGAATTAAATGAGAGAGAAAACAGTATTAGATTGGAGGACAGAAATCCTAAGTCTAGAAAGATTCTTTTCTTATACGGTTCCACATGTGTCTTTACATTCTTATTACATCTTAAAGAGAACGAAAATGGAAATAATCTTAGAGAATGCAGGCCTGTCCCTGGCCTAATGTAGTAAATGCTAGAAATGTTCCCTATGACCGTTGATCTCAGAAAGCATTTTTATGGAGATTTTGCAAGAAAGGCAATATGGATCTGAAATTGGAGGTATCATACACTAAAACAAAAAAAAAAAAAAACCTAATCTGGCAAATAAATATCTATTTCTGATTTAAATTTAAATAAAATGTTTACGGTATGCAAGTTGTTTCTTTGGAAGGATATTTTTTTCTGCTTTATAGAGGTATAATTGACAATGAACTACACATATTTAGTGTACAATTTAATACGTTTTGACAAATGTATATACCTGTGAAACCATCACCATAGTCAAGGTTATAAATATCTCAGTCTCCCCCCGAAAGTTCCTTCATGCCCCCCTGTAATCATTTTCTCTCACTCCTCTTCATTAATACCACTTCCCTCACCCCCAGACAGCCAATGATCTGCTGTCCTTACAGACTTCTTTGCATTTTCTTGAGTTTTTCCATAAACAGAATCATAAAGTATGTGCTTATTTTCCTCTATTGTCTTTCACACCAGTAAAACTATTTTGAGATTCATCCATTTTTGTTCTATGTATCAATTGTCTGTTCCTTTTTATTGCTGAGTAGTAATCCATTGTATAGATGTACCGTATTTTGTTTATGCATTATCCTGTTGATGGACATTCAGGTTGTTTCTAGTTTTGGGCTATTACAAATAAAGCTGCTGTAAACATTCATGAACAAGTTTTTATGTGGACACAGGCCTTCATTTCTTTTGCGGAAATACATAGGAGTGGAATGGCTGGGACATAGGTGTATGTTTAACTCTTTAAGAAACTGCCAAACTGTTTTCCACCAGCAGTATATCACACTTCCAGTGACTTCACATCTTTGTCAGCACTTGGTATTGTTTTTTATTTTACCCATCCCAATGGGTGTGTAATGGTACCTCATTGTAGTTTTAATTTGCATTTGCCTGATGACTAATGATAATGAGTATCTTATTATTTGTTCATATGCCATTTCTACATTTTTTTTGGTGAAGTGTCTCTTCAAATCTTTTGTACATCCCCATTCTTTATTGGGTAGTTTGTTTTCTCATTACTACATTTTTGAGAGTACTTTATATATTCTGGATGCAAGTCCTTTTTTCCAGTCTTTGGCTTGCCTTTTAATTGTCTTAATAATGTCCTTTGAAGAGTAGAAAGTTCTTAATTTTAATAAGATCCAATTTATCCATTTTTACATTTTACATTTAGATCTATGATGTATTTTGAGTATTTTTTTTTTTTTTAAATATTGTGTGAGGTATGGGCAAAACTACTACAAAAGACCTCTTTAAAGTGTTAAAAAGCAAAGATGTCACTTTGAAGATTAAGGTGTACCTGACTCAAGCCATGGTATTTTCAATCACCTCATATGCATATAGGAGCCCTGGTGGATCAGTGGTTAAGAGCTCGGCTGCTAACCAAAAGGTTAGCAGTTCAAATCCACCAGCCACTCCTTGGAAACTCTATCTGGCAGTTCTACTCGGTCCTATAGGGTCGCTATGAGTTGGAATCGACTCAATGGCAATGAGTTTTTGGGTTTTGGTCATGTGCATATGAAAGTTGGACAATGAATAACGAAGAGCGAAGAAGAATTGATGCCTTTGAATTATGGTGTTGGCAAAGAATATTGAATATACCATGGACTGCTAGAACAATGAACAGATTTGTCTTGGAAGAAGCATAGCGAGAATGCTCTTTAGAAGCAAGGATGGTGAAACTTCATCTCACATACTCTGGACATGTTACTAGGAGGGACCAGTCCTTGGAGAAGGACATCATGCTTCGTACAGTTTTAGCGAAAAAGAGGAAGACCCTCAAAGACATGGATTGACACAGTGGCTGCAATAATGGGCTCAATCACAGTAACAACTGTGAGGCTGGCACAGGACAGGGCAGTGTTTTGTTCTGTTGTACACAGGGTCGCTATGAGTTGGAAACCGACTCCACGGCCCCGAACAACAACAACAACATGGACCCAGGTTGATTTATTTGTGGGAGAGGGGGAAAGAGGGTAGCAGATGTGGGTATCCAATTGTTCCAGTATCATCTGTTGAAAACATTATTCTTTCTCCACTGAATTCTCTTTACACCTTTTTGAAAATCGACCATATTATGTATGTGAGTCTATTTTTGGACTATTTTCCATTGACTCACCTGTCCACCCTTATGCTAACTGTAAATATCATTCTTTTAAACTAACTTTTTTTGATTTACTGACCAACTCATGTCTGGTTTTGTCAGGGGTCTTTTACTATGCTTCGATGCAGTAAACATTGGATGCAACAGGAAAAGCAGGAGAGAGGACAAAGTAGAAGAGAGAGAGCTGAGCAGGAAGGGAAAAAATAAAGCAAAAGTATTGCACTAGGTAAAAGGAAAACGATTCGAAAACATGGAAAACATTAAAAAATGTTTGCCATCACCAAAGACCACTCCCCACTCAACATGACATTATCCTATGTTTTGAAAGATCATGTCTATAAATTACACAGCATTAGGTAATAATTCATTTGTGTTCTCATATTTTATTTATCAAAGGCATATGCTACTGCCAGTGTTTCTGAGCAGTATGAGATAACCAAGGTTGATATAACTCCTGCCAAAAATAAATTGACCTTTTAGATATCCTATGCAGTCTTGTGGTGGGTAACTTTATGAGCTCCATTAAGCTTCTTGAAATATTCACAATAGCCCCCGGGGCCTCCCACCATTCCACCCCATTCTGGTTTTAGATCCATGGGGTCTGGAAGCCAGAGGGAAACACTAGCCTAGGGGCTTCACCTGGCTTTACTTCCCTCATCAATCACCTGCTGTGTCACCAGAGCTTTAGAAAAAGATGTGATTTATGAGTGACAAAAATAACAAGAAAGTGTAAGGTACTGATTGCCAACCCAAGGTTTTGCAGTAATTTGGTTTATCACTAATTAGCTCAAGGAATGGCCCCAAAACCATGAAAAATTCTAATTCTCTCCAAGAAACATGTAACCAGCACTTTTTTCCCTAAGCCTGTGTAGAATTCAAATACTGATTAGGTTCAGCAACTCCAAAGAGTCTTTAATACCACAGCTATAGGCAGGATACTGAGACACTGAAACTGAAACACACCGAGACAGACTGTTTGAAAAGTGAGTTAAAAAGGAAAACCCTGCCCAATTTGGATAGATCAGTGCAATCAAATCTGACAGCTTGACATGCTTGAGTCTAAAAATATCTCCAAGTCAGACCCCAAAGTGAATATCATGATGGATTCTTAGTGTAGACTGTTAAAATGTCACTTTACACACAGACACAGTTCTCAAACGATCTATTTTAACAAAAGGGTACAGATGTTAACAAACTAATGCATGAAAAATGAGGTAAAAGGCACAATGGTCGATTTCAAGTACTATTTTTCCCTTTCAGATAAGTGTTCCTGCTTTTTTTCTAAAATTATGCGATGCTTGCAAATAGCTTGTCGCCCCTACACAGGAGGCCAGGCTAGGCCTCAAAAGTACTATTTTAGTGTGTGTGCTGCTGAAGCAAGGGCTACTATACCTTTTAAATCTGCCTTGTTAATCCATACCTAAAGTTATCCCTTAACTGAACACAAAGTGCCCATCCACCGACATATACAAAAAATGTTAGTAACCTCCTCATCCACTAAACGTACTAATAAGTAGAAAAATGAACTGAGATGTTGCTGCTTCATTGAGCTAGAAAACCAATGCAATGTGGCAGCACACACAGCAAACAAATTTTTGAAAAGTGGTCTAATTATATTCCTCATAAACTGAATCAGACTTATGTAATTTAATTCTAGAAACTTATTTGAGCCCAGGACAAAGAAAAACTAAATGCTTGGATATGTAGGAAAAATTATACAATCTGTTTTCTAAACTGGGAAGTGAGTCTATGTGTCATAGATTGCGTCCCTCCAAAATATCTGTCAGTTTGGCTGGGTCATGATTCCTAGTATTGTATGATTGTCTACCATTTTATCATCTGATGTGATTTGCCTGTGTGTTGTAAATCCTATCATTATGATGTTAATGAGATGGATTAGCAGCAGTTATATTGATGAGATCTACGAGATCAGACAGTGTCTTAACCAAATCTCTTTCGAGATATAAATGAGAAAAGTGAGTAGAGAGACATGGGGACCTCATACCACCAAGAAAGCAGTGCCAGGAGCTGGACCCGGGGTTCCTGCACAGAGAAGCTTCTAGTCCAGGGGAAGATTGATGACAAGGACCTTCTTCCAGAGCCAACAGAGACAGCCTTCCCCCGGAGCTGACGCCCTGAATTTGGACTTCTAGCCTACTAGACTGTGACAGAATAAACTTCTGTTTGTTAAAGCCATCCACGTGTGGTATTTATGTTATAACAGCACTAGATGACTAAGACACCATGTATGTCTATGGTTTTGTTATTCTTCATACCTATTTTATGTTATTTTTCACATACTCAATTAAAAACATTTTATAAATGATGCATTAACGAAGAAAGCTTTCAAAATCACTATTACAAATAAGTTTATTAAAGTAGTAGCTAGGTCAATAATGACATATAGTACTGAAAAAATCAATCAGGAGCCATAGCATTTGCTTGTGAGATATGACACAGGTAAAAAGCCTCATTTTGCTAGAGCAAATAAACTGTTTTCCAAATACAGGCAGTCCCGGTTTACGAATGTCTGACATAACTTGTACTTATGAACCAGACCCCGGAAAACCTATATTATATTAAAAATTTGAGGCACATTCAATGGTTCAGAATAACAAACAGGTGATACTTTGCAACACGCATCAAAACATCATTATTATTATTATTGCTGTATTACTAAAGATGTTTTAGTGTATCTGGAAGTGTTTCTTTAATGTTTTTATGTATAGAAAGGTACGCTATATATTATATACTAAGACAAACATTTGACTGACATTAGATACGAACTACATCTAACTGTTTCGTACAAATTCCACTTAAAGACAGACCTAGGAAATCTTTCATAATCTGGGGACTGCCTGTAATGTTTTTCAAATGGTTCCACAGCAGAGAAGAGGGGTGTATAGATCCAGAGGTTCTATGGTGAGGTCTCAATCTGCCAGCACCCTAAAATCATAAATTTTTCAGTCTACTTCCTAAGACATATTCTTGCTTATTTTCATATAGTTTAAGTTATATACCATGGACTAAAATTAGCTCTCAAGCAAGATACACTATGTTTATCCTGTGGCTTCAGAAACTCCTTGGATGGTTTAACCCCCGATCCCCAGTGTAAAAAGTATGAGGCTTTAGGCAGCACTATGAAAACGAAGTCCCCTGGCACCTTGCCTTTATTTTGCCTAGCTGTCCTCAGGTGAATAACGGTTCAACATGGATTGAGTTGTGTCCCCAAATATATCTGTCAGCTTGGCTGGGTCATGATTCCCAGTATTCTATGACTGTCTACCATTTTGTCATCTGATGTGATTTCCCTGTGTGTTGTAAATTCTATAACTATGATGTAGTGAGATGGATTAGTGGCAGTTATATTGATGAGATCTCCAAAATTAGATATAGTGTCTTAAGCCAATCTGTTTTGAAAGACAGAGACAACCACAGAGACATGGGGACCTCATACCAGCAAGAAAGCAGCACCGGGAGCTGAGTGCATCCTTTGGACCTGAGGTTCCTGCACTGAGATGCTCCCAGACCAAGGGAAGACTAATAACAAGGACCTTCCTCCAGAGCCAACAGAGAGAGACAGCCTTCCCCAGGAGCCGGCGCCCTGAATTCAGACTTCTAGTCTACTGGACTGTGAGAGAATAAACTTCTCTTTGTTAAAGCCATCCACTTGTGGTATTTCTGTTATAGCAGCTCTAGATGACTAAGACATGGCCCCTGTTCAGAGAACCCCATAGCCCTTTCCTGTGAGGCCATCTGTCCACCCCTGCACCCACAGACTCCTCTCACTTACTTCTTAGTGACTCTTTGCTCCATTGAGTCCAGACACTTTTTTGTTTTTATGTTACACTCCACTCATATCTGAAACAAATTAAATAGATATCTTCCTATTTACATATTTGGCAAAAATGTATGTGCCTTTAGCTGACATTTTCTTTCCTTTACAACGAATACAACTGCCATTCACCTAGGCCCCCTTAGCATCAGAAAGTGAAAAACAGATGATCTGAAGGCAATAGAAATCAGTAGACACAAAATCAAGACAACAAAAAAATAAAATTTAGGATCTAGGTAAGGCTTACACTAAAAGGTTTCTCCAATAACATGGGCTAGTAACAGAGATCTGTTCAGGTATCTGATGTCTAAATCTGAGGATAATTAACATGCTAAATAAAGGTGACTTTTACGAAACAGTAACAGAAAGCAGAAGGGAAAATTAAAGAAAATTCATGAATATTCCACCTCTAAGCCATGGTTAGCTGAGGATTTATCTAAATCCCATTTTGAGAACTATGTAAGGGAATCCACATTTAGTTTTCAGCTACTGATTATATGAACTTATCAGATTTAAGTGTTCTGGGCCTCTGTTTCTTTATCTATAAAATGAGTACGATGAATGGTAGTCAAAGCAATTTAACAAATGTTAAGTGAATACAATGAAAACTATAGCCCTTACTCTAAATTCTGGCATCTCTGTGACTTCTATGGCTAGAGCTTTGCCACTTTTAGAGTAATTGGGTTTACTAGGAATGTAATTAGATAGCTATAAACTTGATTTTGAAATATGATCTATATTTTTAATTAAATGTATCAGAACCACTTGGCATGGTGTCCATCACCAGGAAATGGTGCTATGGTGGCCAATTCCATTTAAGCACTGATAAAATGTCATCAGTCTTGTTCTGCTGAACTCCATGAGACAAAGCGTTTTATTTTTCTGTCTCTGAAGATTAGCAACACAAGATTGAGTTTATAGAGTACCACAATTCTCAAAGCTGCCACTAAAAGAATCTGCCTTAAAATATACTATTATTTCAAATATTACATCTGTACGGCACTTTATTGTCTCCAAAGGGATTTCACATTCTTTACAAAGATTTATCCCACGTAGGGCACAGAAGAACACAAGCTCAAGACATGCTTTTTTTTTCCTTCCAAAATTTAACACCTTACCAGAGAAACAGTCTGAGTGATTATCAATCTAACTGATGCCAAATTTAAGTCAAAACAATATAACCAAGATTTAAAGAAGTGCAAACTACTAAGAACAATGAAGAATTTTCTTCCATTAAACTTAATTCTTATCAATCACGACTTAACTTTGGTAAGAGCTTGGCTGCATACCAAAAGGTCAGCAGTTTGAATCCACCAGCCATCCCTTGGAAACCCTATGGGGCAATTCTACTCTGTCCTATGGGGTTACTATGAGTTGGAATAGACTCGACGGCAACAGTTTGGTTGTTTTTTGTTTTTTGTTTGCAGAAAGATTTGTACCTTCCTAACAATTGCAATGGAGTTTTCTTCACGTAAATTACACTGGTAGAAATCACAATATTCCAAATCCATAAAAATAAATAAAATAAAACTTACACCTCAGACGTCTGTAATAAATTAATGGTAAGGCAGGTTTTGAATCCACTAGCTGAGTATGAAAGATTCTTTCTTCACCTAAGTTTCCATATCTTATCCTGTATTCTAATATTTTTGTGGATTTCAATCTATTGGCTTAGAATGATATCTGAAACGAAGTGGATAAAGAGATTTGAAGGATAAACTATATCACAGTGCATAAAGTCAGCAAGAAGTTAAATTGCAAGTCAGTGTTCGCTTTGCTTATAATGAACAAGCATACAATCAAGTCCTTTTATTATAAAATGTAATTGTTACAGGTCTAGGAACCAAACAAAACATTTGTAGGACAGGATTATCTATTCAATAGAATCCCCTATAACCATAACAGTAATTTTGGACTATTCACATGGAATTAACTTTTTTATATAGAATGTGTCCTTTGTTGTAAAGAAGTTTACATGTAATACACCACTTTCAAATAGCACAAAAAGTTCACATTTATCAGCTTTAGAAGTGAGTTTGAAAGGGTTACCTGAATAGCGATAAGACACCTCAGAAAACACCTCTACTATCTTTCCTGACCACATAATCCCACTGATTAAAAAGCTTTGAATCCCAACAAAAAAGTGGCACATTAAAGAGAGGGGACCATGTTAGCTTCTGAAATTTTATTATTTTTAATACATACATTTCACAAACAGAAACCCTCTAACACCACACACAATTCCATAACCAAATGTTTCAATTTCATCAACATTCTTTAACTATTTACACAGTCTTCCCTCAACAAAAGTGCAATCCAAGACATCTTGACAAGAAATCTTTACTGACAAGAATATATTTTTGAGCTGGCTTTAATGGTGTTCGTCTTTCAATAACCTGGAATAATAATAAAGCCAACAGTACATGGAGATAAACTGGGCTAGACAATATCCTTCTATAGGAAGCACAACAGTGGACGGGAGCACTTTCTTTCGCCCCACCTCCTCCCCAATTTCCATCTAAAATTACTCAAGGGCTGTTACCCAGGGCTAAAAGAAAAGCAGACTGGAGTTACTGACCTGCACACAGGAGCAGAGACTGCAGTTTAAGCACTGGTCTTGCAGGACTAAACAAAAGATTTCAGCAAGTTAGTTTTGGTGCTTTATTATGTTAACACATCAGTATACCTGTTAGTTTTGAGGTTCAACACCTACTATTCTTTCTTGATGAAAGATATGAAAACGTCTTTAATTCAGAAAATGAATCTCTTTTAATAAAAACTAGAAATTAAAGGATGTCTGGGGAAAGCTCTTCCTTAATAAAGACGGGGTAACCAACTCCCCGATTTCATAGCACAAAGAGTATCTTTTAAGGTATAAACCCAGCACATCAACTGCTTCAGATGCAACCAGAATAGAGTGGAGAGCTGAGGCAGCCTGAGAGAAAATGGTCAGACATCAGGAATTGCCTTCTCAACAAACAATTTTAGTTAATTGAGCAGATAATTTTATTTGCTCAAGGTATATAACTCTTAAAAACAAATGATAAAAAAGAGCAAATGTTAGATGAAAAATCAATTTGAAATTATTAAGAGTGGTTCATATTATTGAACTAAACATCAGAAAAGCAGAAACTGGATCTCTTGGGTGACTAACACCCTTTAATATCCTAGTCACTACAAAAATAATAATCTTTTCTGACATATTCCAATTCCCATCAAGGTACTCAGAGCAAAGTATTTTGAGAAAGCTTGGGGAAAATACCAAAGTCAGCGGATTTCCAAAATAAGATTTATCTTCACAGTGTTGCAGACTCAGTTTTATTTTATTCTCAAGGCAGCCAAATTTTCCCTTTTAGACAAGAATGTAACACCTTAAAGGCAAAAGATATTCTCAAGTATGACACCTCTGCCCTCTTTTTACGTAACTGCAGCATCCACAGACTCCTGATTTTATCTTCAAAATAAAGGCCCCGAGAAAGTTTTACTGAATTACAGTGAAACCTTATCATACTTATTTTTCATGGAGCATAAAACAAGATAAGGAGAAAACATTAACTGCAGCAAACACTATACCCATATAGGTTTTAGACTGAGGAATTTGCTGAATGCAATCTTGCAGGAAAACTAAGCTTCAGAACAATATAAGTAAGTTTCACTATAAAAATTCAGCTCGATTAAAGAACAGCATTACAAATATGTTACGATTCATTTTAAATTCAGAAATAAAATCCAAATGGTATTCTAAAGACAAGGGAAACTTACCAATTTTATATTTGGATACATGAGAGAATCAATAAGGGAAGAACTAATTCACAATTACAGCTTTGTGCATTAAAGACAAATTTGCAAGGGCTCTGTCCTATATACCTCTTTTAGTTACATCAAACACTAGCAGACCAATAATGATGTTGTTTCTCACGGGCATTTTGAGCATTTCCCCCACTGTGAAATATTTTTCAGATCATCAAGCACCAAGCCAGATGCAGCAAACCAAGTGACAATCATCCAAACTGAGAGATGAAGAATATTAGTCAATGCATTGGTTTTTTAATGCTGTGCTGTTTCAAACAAAACATCAAATATTTCATGTAGTAGAACTGAAAGTCACAATAATGCCTAAAACACTTCTGCAAGGAAAAACTACACATTTCTCTGAGAAAAAGATGGTATAAGCCAAATGAGTAACAAAAATGTCTCAATTTGGTTATCCATAAAACATGATTATATTTTCAGCATTCTCTTAGCATGTATACATATCACACTTGAAACTATCAAGTACATTTTTGAGAAGTCATATTCCCGTTCCAATTCTATAAATGTATGGGATAAGAATCCAATTAAATCACCAGAAGGCTGAATTTTGGAAAGCCCAATGATCTAACTGATCAAGCCCTAATCTAGTAACATCTTTTTTCACCAATGGTAAGGTGTAACGGGGTTAATGTGTTCATCTGCTAACTGAAAGGTTGGAAGGTTGAGTCTCCTCAGAGGTGCCTCAAAAGAAAGTCCTGGCAATCTACTTCAAAAAAAATTAGCCACTGAAAATCCTATGGAGCACAGTTCTACTCTGACACACATGGGGTCATCATGAGGTGGAACTGACTGGTTAAGGTATAATGGGGATCTTTAGAATAATGTATTTTTTAAACATACTGTTATGCAGTACGGACCCTTGGTGGTGCAATGGTTAACAGCGTGGCTGCTAAGCAAAAGGTCGGCAGCTCGAATTTACCAGCTACTCCTTGGACACCCTATGGGGCAGTTCTACTCTGTCCTATAGGGTCACCATGAGTTGGAATTGATTCAGTGGCAATGGGTTACAGGTTATGCATTACTATCAGTGTTTTTCCAAAATGAAATACACTTAACAACAAGTATTAAAACTTATTTTCCTTATCATCCTCTCAGAAAATACTATTTCCTTTGCCTTCTTGTGTCAAATCTTTGATTTTGGAAACTCAGCATTAAATGGGTAAAAGGTGGCCATAAGCATTTTGAAGGAGATAATTAGCGGCAATGATTGGTTATGAAACTCACCAATTGGGTTTTGTGGCTGTGAGGTTTACCTGTGAGAAGAATCTGACATCAAATGGCACACTGACAGAGCAACGGTATAAACTGTTACCGCCCAAATCACGCTATTCATGCCATTCCCTTCAAGAGCTATTCTGACCAACCTCAAAGACACAATTCACATGACACATTTATGGATTTCTGTCCTCTCAAATCAGCGTGTATCATTTCTGAATTTTTTTAAGAAACCCTGCTATGGGTCAGCTTACCTAAAAATATCTGTCACATAAATAGCTTTCCTATGTCTTATAATTTGGATATTGTTTTGGGGATGGAAAACTGATGGTTAAATTACAACAGTGATGGATACAGCACTCAGGTCCACTTTCAAGCAATCTGTTAGTGAGGGTGAACTTCATGTCAATGTGCGCTGCAGAACACTAAGCCGAGATAGACTAATACACTCTCAGCTCTCCAGGGACAGACTTACATTCATTTGTCAAACTTTTCCCAGGGCCCAGGGAAGCTGTAAGTCAGTCTTTACACAGTTAACACTTTAGTGAGAGTTTCCTCCCAACTCCTACCATGCTTTTAGCTTGTAACCACATAATCCCTTTCCTAAATTCTCGTCACCCTCCCCACCGTCTTAAAGTTGCTTCAAAGACTCTTCATGATGGTGAACCACTACCCCAAACTCACAAGATTACCCATTCAGGCTCTGGTCATGACCACAGACAAACACTCAGGGATCAGAAAGCGCAAGGGGCAGCCCCCATTGTAGTGGCACACGTACACAAAGTAACTCTCCTCAAAATTAGAAAAGAAATTAATGTCACAGAATGTTTCCCTATAAAAGATATGTAACAAAGTAAGAATATCAATAAAATAGCTATTACTAAAGCAAAGCTTTCATCAATAAGCTTCAAGGACTTTGAAGGAGGAGAATGGCTTCACGAAATGGTAGTCCAGGTTCCCACAGTGTGGACACTGCTGGACGTTGCTGTACTCGGAGAAGTACTGCATCCCAATCCGCACGTCGATCACGGGCTTCCCGCAGTGCTTACAGTTCAGGCGAGCCTGGCGGAAACACAGACAGCGTAAGCCAAGACACCCTCTGCTTCTCCCCTTGTAAAAACCGTCCAAAGAAAAATGCGAGACTGTTAGATCTGGGAAACTGATCAAGAGTTTAGTAAAACAACCCTTTAGTAAAATCAAAAACCAAGTATACGAAGCATAAGATGGTTGTTGTTGTTAGCTACTACTGAGTCAGCTCCAACTCATGGTGACCTCATGTGTAACAGAACAAAACAATGCCCAGTCCTGCACCATCTTCACAATCCTTGATGTGCTCAAGTCCACTGTTGTGGCCACTATGCACTAAGTGTTTTCCAACCTAGGGGGCTCATCTTCCAGCACTATATCATGCGATATTCTGTTGTGATCCATAGAGTTTTCACTGGCTAATTTTTGGGAGTAGATCACCAGGCCTTTCTTCCTAGTCTGTCTTAGTCTGGAAGCTCTGCTGAAATCTGTCCAACATGGGTGACCCTGCTGGTATTTTAAATACCAGTGGCACAGCTTCCAGCCATCATAGCAACATGCAAGTCACCACAGTGTGACAAACTGACAGGTGATAGAAGCGTTAGTCTGATAGATTAACGACTCCTAATCTCCTAATCGACACATTGCGTTGGGCAAATCTGCTGCAAAAGATCTCTTTAAAGTGTTAAAAAGCAGAAATGTCACCTTGAAGACTAAGGTGCACCTCACCCAAGCCATGGTGTTTTCAATCATTTC
Organism: Trichechus manatus latirostris; assembly: GCF_000243295.1. Classification (NCBI taxonomy): domain Eukaryota; kingdom Metazoa; phylum Chordata; class Mammalia; order Sirenia; family Trichechidae; genus Trichechus; species Trichechus manatus. The sequence goes on from NW_004443938.1 coordinate 33,948,526, forward strand.
ACATGCATGCAAAAGCTGGACAACAAATAAGGAAGACCAAAGAAGAACTGATGCCTTTGAATTATGATGCTGGCAAAGAATATTGAATATACAATGGACTGCCAAAAGAATGAACAAATCTGTCTTGGAAGAAGTACACCAGAATGCTCCTTAGAAGCAAGGACAGCGAGACTTCATCTCACATACGCTGGACATGTTATCAGGAGGAATCAGTTCCTGGAGAAGGACATCATGCTTGATAAAGTAGAGGGTCAGCAAAAAAGAGGAAGATCCTCAATGAGATGGATTGACACAGTGGCTGCAACAATGGACTCAAACATAATGATTGTGAGGATGACACAGGACCAGGCAGTGTTTCTTTCTGTTGTACATAGGGTCACTATGAGTCAGAACTAACTTGACAGCACCTGACAAAAACAACAATCTCCTAATCAGGACTGGAAGAAGATTCATTAACAACCTGTGATATGCAAATGACACAACCTTGCTTGCTGAAAGTGAGGAGGACTTGAAGTACTTACTGATGAAGATCAAAGACCACAGTTTTTAGTATGGATTACATTGCAGCATAAAGAAAACAAAAATCCTTACAACTGGACCAATAAGCAACACCATGATAAACAGAAAAGATTGAAGTTGTCAAGGATTTCATTTTACTTGGGTTCACAATCAACACCCATGGAAGCAGCAGTCAAGAAATCAAATGACACACTGCATTGGGCAAATCTGCTGCAAAAGACCTCTTTTAAGTGTTAAAAAGCAAAAATGTCACTTTGAGGACTAAGGTGCATCTGACCCAAGCCATGGTATTTTCAATTGCCTCATATGCATGCGAAAGCTGAACAATGAGTAAGGAAGATCAAAGAATTGATGCCTTTGAATTACGGTGCTGGCAAAGAATACTGAATATACCACGGACTGTCAGAAGAAGGAACAAATCTATCTTGGAAGAAGTACCGCCAGAATGCTCCTTAGAAGTGAGTATGGCGAAACTTCATCTCACATATTTTGGACATGTTATCAGGAGGGACCAGCTCCTGGAAAAGGACATCATGCTTGGTAAAGCAGAGGATCAGTGAAGAGAGGAAGACCTCAACGAGATGGACTGACACAGTGGCTGCGACAATGGGCTCAATCATAGCAACAATTGTGAGGATGGCACAGGACCAGGCACTGTTTCGTTCTGTTGTACACAGGGCCAGTATGAGTCGGAACTGACTCGACAGCACCTAACGACAACAATTTCTCTCCTGATATGCAGCTCTGCTAGTAGTTGCACATACTAGTAAGAAGAAAATTCTAATCTAGTATTGCCCAAAGTTCTCCATCAAAGTTCCCCTAATAATAAGAAACCCGTTTGACCCTGGGCTTTAGGGAGTAGATGAAGCTGACTTCCCTCTCTAATCCTGCATGAAGCTCCTTTGAAGATTCTAGGTTTATTTTTTAAAATAATTTACATTTTTCATTTTACCCCATACCATATTTGTGTTTTCTTTGATGTAAAAATAAAATTTCCCTAAAATATTTCAGAAATATTAACAACCCAGGAAGAAGTGCCATGTTCATCCTGGGGTTTCTGGAACCCTCTTGCATGCTGTATCGTCATTCATGCCCAAGCCTCCATCTAACAGAACAATACTTGAGGCTTTCAGCAATAGGTCTGAGTGAAGACTGAGCAAATAGCCAGGATTTATAAATACAGCAGACTCTCAATTCAGATTCATTCTAAAAACAGAGAAGTATAATCTCATTTTGTCCCCATAAAATTCCTATGAGGTGGGTAATATTACCTGAATTTTAGATAATGTAACTGAGACACACAGCAATTAAGAAACATGTCCAAGATCACAAAGGTAGGAAGTAGAAGAGCTGAGATTTAAACCAAAGTAGTCTGGCTCTAGAGCCCACAGTCTTAGCCTCACCTAGACTACCTCTCTGTAACCTGAGACTAAACCCCCTTTTAACTGACTAATCTCGCTGAACAACATTAAAAGTCAGTCTCTGGGCATGCCCCTCTCTTTATCTACTCTCTTTAACCTGTTATTCCTTTCTAGTAATTAGTATTGCTTATTTTTTGGTTCAAAGTCTTATTGGAAGACTTCCCTTGACTCCTTAGCAGTGTATAATGTTTGTATCTTTACAGTGAATATAACTAATTGACTTTTTTTTTTTTTTTTTTTAAATAAAAACTGTGATCAAACGTATCTTCCATTTCAGTTAGGGGCCAGAAAATAAAGGCCTGGGCTTTAATTGTTTTAAGGAAGAAACACACAGTGAGTACCAATTTGCTGTGTGCGTGGCAGGATGCCATTCTACCTTTTTTTCCCTGAAGATTTAGAAATAATCCCACTGCCTTTCAGTGGGGCAGGAGAAAGAACATCAGATTCAGAATTAGGCTTTAGTTCTGGCTGTGACACAATCTGTATACTCGGTTAAAACATTCAAATTCTTTAGGCCACTATTATATGTGTAAAATAAGGAGGCAGGACTAGATCTCTTGGGCCGTTTCCAGCTCTAATACTGTGAGTTAGCAGGTCCAAACATTCTTTCACTTCCTTATTTCTTTGAAAGATAAACCTCTGTGGGGTGTGTGTGTGGAGAGAGGAGAGCCGCTCCTATTGTTTCTCTCATTTCGAAAGCTGGCATTAAGGCATGGTGACCATTATGAAATGCTCGAGTGCACAACTGAAAGACTGTAATATCTCAATTCCAAGGGAAGTTTAAAAATGGAAATGTGTTCAATGCATTAGAATAGTATAAAAGTAATCCATCTAATCTGGAATCAAAAGGACAAGCTAAGAATGACTGTTTAGATCCCTTATAACCGTATTTCTCTTCTGAGAAGCATTACTATAAACTACAGCTAAAATATCAACCGTGCCACATTTTTAATTCAAAATACATGTTTTATCTTCTGAATAAAGTGAATAATAAAGATATTCTCTTTTCAAAGGTCAAACTCTATGCAGAAGATACAAAACCATGTAGTAACAGTCGTTGTTGCAGTTGCTGTCAAGTTGATTCCAACTCACGGTGATCCCATGTGTGCAGAGCAGAAATGCTCCATAGGGTTTCCAAGGCCTGTGACTGCTGGGCCTTTCTTTCAAGACACTTCTGGGTGGGTTCTAATTGCCAACCTTGCAGCTGAATAGTTGAGCGCTTAACCGTTTGTGCCCCAGGGACTCCATGTAGTAGTCAATAAAGTGTTAATCAGCTATTTAAACTAAAAGCCAGATTTGGACACTGAAAAGCACAAGCAATTCTTCTAATACCCATGAGTATCAAGGAATTGTAACAAGTGCTTTTTTCCCTAAGCGCTCAGAAATAACCCAAGATATTTCCAAGGATTTAGTCTCCTACATTTCTATGGGCTTACATAATATGTTTTTATATGTTAGTGTTCTCCTCCTTCCCTGATGACAGCTAAATGTCAGCTGCTCTTGTGGCATCAGAAAATGCCTCCTGTTAGCAGTGCTTCAAGGATTACAAATGTTTCATGACAACCTTAAACACCTTGCAAGGCAGGTAGTCCCAGTGTAATTCATTGCATTATCCCACAGAAACACAAAAAGAAAATTCTGCCTACTAAACAAAATGAAACTTTCTACTTCCTTTTAAACAATTTCTTATTAGATTTTAAATGTAGATATCAAATTTCTTATTAGAAATTTAATATACAGCCATTATACAAAATATCAGAAAATGCAAGTAAGTAGAGGAAGACTAACCACTCACCATCCCACCATCCAGAGACCACCTCTGGTAAAAGGTTCACATATCCCTTCACCCTCCATGTCTTAAAAACGGAAGCATAATGCCAATTTCTAACCTGCTTTTTTCACTTAATATACTGGGAGTATTTTCTGTATATTTATATGTTATTCTCCAATAGCCCTTTTAATGACTACATACGAGTCCCTGGATGGTGCAAACGGTGAAGTGTTCACCTACTAACTAAAGGTTGGCAGTTTGAATCCACCTAGAGGCGCCTCAGAAGAAAGTCCTAGTGATCTACTTCCAAAAGATCACAGCCACTGAAAACCTTATGGAGCACAGTTCTACTCTGGAACACATGGAGTCACCTGAGTCGGAACTGATTCAACGGCTACAGGTTTTAGCATTCTACTAAATGGCTGCATTACAGTTTGTCAAATCAGCCAGCATTGCTTGACTTTCAGGAAACTGCTCACCATTCTCCTTCACATCCTGCAGCATCTTCTCCATATCCTCATGCTTCTCCCAAAGTAACAGTACAGCCTCTAACTGTCTCGATTCATGTGGATCAGACCCCTGCTATCACCCACAACTCCCTCTGGGTCATATACCAACCTCCCTAGGGTCAATACCAACCTGACAGCAGGGCGAAGCGGCCAGGATGTCATAGGTGTACATGGTGCCCAGCTGGTGCCAGCTGCCATCCCACCGGGACTTACATTTGATGCAGATGATCTTGTGCACCCCCTCCAGGCAGTCCACACACACTGCATACAGGTGCATGAGTCTCCCTGTGCATAGAAGACACAATACTGAGAGTGGCCATCATGGAAACCACAGTTTGTCTCTAAAGGGGATAGAAAATCTCCTCTCTATCAGTTACAAGCAAACATTTTGTCATTTGGGTAAGTATAAAAATCAAGATAGATATCTGCCACATATCCCCAAGTTAACCTTTTAGAATAATGATGAATTGCAACTGTCAACAGGACATATATTTTCAGTTCAAGGTTATTAAATACTTGCTTTAATTCACTTTTTGTAAAAGTGCTGCTAGGTCTATAATATGAACATACAAATTCAAATGACCAAGCCACATATGTTCAAAACCAGACTGTAATAACAAGGGACTTTCTACTCAGATGTCTATGTGCAGCATACGGAGTCTGAACCAGCAACATTGGTCTTTAGTCATGGGCTCTCACTCACCAACTAGAAGAACAGTAAGTATGGTAGAGAGAAGGTTCCACTAACAATCAGAGAACTAACCTCAGCAGGAAAGGGGAGGGACTTAGATTCTAAGCTCTATTCTGACAAGTCCCATCATAAAAAAGCCAAAAGTCTCTCTTGGTATCCACAGCCCAGAATTATACCAAAGCCAAAATTACTATGTTAACTGCCCTTGTCCCAGAAAATTGCTCAGCCACCACCACATCTAATTTAGGAACCAGAATTATATCTTACTTGTAAGTAGTTTTTAAAATAAGTTCAATGTCTTATTATTTACTGGGCTCTTAAAAGTCAGAAAGCAGCTCGACCCCATTCCTCCATTATTTATCAACATCTTAATACTTATAAAGGAAAGAGGTCACTTACATGGGAGAATCAGGGTCCAAATGGTCAGAGAAGAGTCAGAATGTCCAAACCAGACTGGGTGATGTGTAACAGCAACAATGTTGCTCTCTATTTGGGGACCAGAGAGCTGCACTGTACTGAGATCTAGCGTCAGGACCAGAAAGCTGCGCTGTATTGAGATCTAGTGTCAGGAGAACACACTCCTAAGTGGCTTGATTTAGGACGTGCTGCTCAGTGCCATCAATCAGACTACGGGTCTCCATTTGTCAGTGGTAAGGACTAGTCTGTCCTTTACCTGTTAGAAAGGGAAATGTGGTACTTACACGGCAACCTTTTCTTGCATTTGCTTACATGACTCTCTCCCCCTCCTTGAGGGAAGGAACCATGTCTCAGTCACCCCTGTAGCCTCAGTATCCAGCACAATGTCTGGAGTATCTAGCACAATGTCCGGAATGTGGAAAGCACTCTGTAAGCATATGTTGGATGAATGGATGGGGCATGTTAACAGCCACAGACATTACAACTTGGGGGCCTCAATGCCAAAAACAGAAAGAGTGACAAGAGCTTCTTGGCAATACTGCCCACCCCTGCTCTGGGGCACTCTGGGTCCAGTCTCCTCCTAGACTTACTCACTACAATTTTCAAACATTCAAAGAGACACAAGCTGCTGCTAGGAAGAGTGGGGGCAGAAGCAGCCACCGAGGTCAGGTGTTGACAGCAATGATCATGATGATGATGATGATGATGACAGGTACCTTTTACTAAATGCTTGCCAAGGGTCTGGCACTGTGCTACAAGCCCTACATGAATCACTTCACTTAACCCTCACAACCCTATGAAGTAGGTACTACTGTTATTCCTACTTCTGACAGGAGGAACTGAACTTAGAGAGTTTAAGTAACTTGTAAAAGTTCACAGGAACAGTAAGTGGCAAAGCAAAGACTAAAATCTATGTCTGTTTGACTCTTAGCTTCCAGGCAAACTCATCAGACTTCCCGCCCTAGACTTTCTAGATTTATTTCAGTTTCTATTATACCGTGTCATAAGTACAGAGAACTTAACATTTCCAAATGCTAGAGCTGTGTTGTGAGTTCATATACAAATGCAGATTCCAGACAGAACAATCACATGTGGTTCAAGGTGGTGAAACCCAATGAGAACTTCCTAATTAGATCAATCTTAATAAATTATTAAAACCAAACAAGAATACATTCTCAGAGGAAGAGTCAGAGAACTGAGGCTGGAGTTGAAGGGGAGGGCAGTTAAGGGTAAAAGGCAGAGCAAGGGAGCAACAATCCACACCATCCACCACTGAAAATACACGGTTATTTCAGCAACATATAATCAGCTGCGGACTGTGGAATCCTGTTTTACACTAGCTTGCCGTAAATAAAATTACATGGGACTGTTCCGAGATAATAGCAATAACAACAGAGACAAATGGTCAAGGCTTCAACTGTAGCACTGATGATCTCTCTGATACTGATAAAACACCTTGATCTTCAGGAGATTTTATAAATTAATAGTTAAACTTCTCAATACCCTTGTAGTGCAGTCCTAACACACCCCCAGTATATATATACCTCAAGACTATTTACTTTTCACCTCTTTCTCCATCCACTCCCTGACTGATAGGTGTCCTCAAGATTTTGGTCTTGGGCTCTGTCATATAATCTTCCTTTTCTTTCTTGTTCTATCTCCATTCAATACTCCTTGGCATTCATCCCAAAACCTTATTTCTAATAGTGCTCACTAGATGTCTCCACATGAAAGTCAGATCATCACTTGAAACCCAATACACCCACTCCTCACTTATCGAAATGATTAGGTTCCAAATACCAGGTTATTATGCAAAAATTGGCATTATGTGAAAATGGAGGATGACCACATCAGATCACAAAATTGAGGACGATGACATCACTACATTACTGCCAACTTACATCATTACATAACTGCCAAATTGCATCATTACATAACTGCCAAACCACTGAGAATCATGGCCCAGCCAAGTTGACACATAACATTAACCATCAAAGCTAGCGCTACTCTTGCCTCTCAACTCAGCATTCGTTACTGCCAGACATATGTCGTTAATATTCAAAATAGATAGTAGGTTTTTTACTGTTGTTGTAAATGTGAAATGTCAGATAATAAGACAGTCGATAAATGACGAGTAGGTATACACAAAAAATGCCTCCATCTTCTTTATCCTAAAATCAGATCCCTTTCCCAACTTTCTCTACTCCTGTTTTTGACAGTACCATCTATCTGCTCTAGAACCAAATGAGCCAGTGATGACTCTTCATCCTCCATAAAAGCTGTCCCCAAAGCCAGAATTTTCCTTTTAAAATAGTATTTGGCAGATACCCTGTCCTCTCAATTCCCACTATCACCATCCCAGCAGTCTTTTATCTCCTCACATCTGGACTAGGGTAGTAAGTTTCAACTCTGTCTCTAGACTCCACCCCTTTCAAGGTACTTTGATCCTCTGCTTTAAAAACAATTTTAATAGTTGCACAACTTGATGAGTGTAACTGATACCACTAAGTTGTACAGCAGAAAAAGGGCAAAATGGCAAATACTGTGTTATATATAATTTTATAACAACAGCAACCCCCTCCCCCAAAAAGAGAAGCTAAGTTGCTGATGCTCCTTAACTACATCCAAAGACTTCATGGGATTAGTTCCATTGGTCTGAAGGTTCAGGGTCCTGGCTTCATGGGGCTGTCCAATCAATTGGCTTAATACTGTTTTTAGAGTTACTGCTCCACTCCCTAGTTTGGTGAGTAGTGCCTGGAGTCTTAAAAGCTTGCCAGCAGCCATCCAAGATACAACAATTGGTCTCTATTTGCCTGGAGCAGCAGAGGAAGGAGATCCAGAAACCTGAGAAGAAACTGGACTGCAGGCATACCTGTCTCCATGAAAAACTACCTCTTTAGCCATAAGACCAGAACTGGATGGCACCTGGCTACTATTACTGAATGTTTCGATCAAGGACTCAATAGATGAAACCTGATTAAAAAGGGTACAAGTGTCGAACAGAATTTTTCAAATTCTTTCAGAGTCCAGGCTTACCGGATCTACCGAAACAGAAGGAACCCCCAAATCTACTGCTTTGAGAAAATCTTCAAACTATGAACTGAAATTATTCCCTGAAATCATGTCTAAACTAAAAAACTGTTTAGCTAAACTAGTGAACAATCTTCGCCATGAGAATTGCACTCTTTTAAAGAATTATCAATATGAGATCAAACTGTCAGTAGTAACTCTAAAACATACATGAGAAGTTTAGGGGGTAGTGAGTCTAAGTCAATGGTGGTGAAACAATATGGGTAGAGAGAGCAAAAATGGCGACATAATGTAAAGAATGTAATCAATGTTATTGAACTGTACATGTTGAAATTGATGAATGGGTGTGTGTTCTGCTGCATATATTTTCACCCAAATTAAAAGTTATACATAAACTTTTTTTAATCCTTCACTTCATAAAAGACAAGGAAAAAGCTCTTTATTACAGCTTGAAAGGCCCTCACAATCTGTCCTCTACCTATCCTACTCATTTTCCACTCTAACCAAGCAGTTCTTTCCAGTTGACTCACTGTCTCCTGATCCCAAATGGCCTTTCTGACCACCATTCTTTTACTCATGCTGCTATCTCTCCTCATCAACAAACATCTGACGTGACTTATCCCCTCTGCCTATCAACTCTACATTCTGCCTATCAAATCTGCCTCCTATGAATACTCCAGGCCAAAGTGGCCCCTTCCTCCTTGGAAATTACAGGATATACATAATATCCACGTGGTACTAGTTCCACATATAGTACTAATTCCTTAAGCCTGGTAGAGTTAGTTACATTTATATAAAAGTATTTTATACCCCAAGCCTATACATGAAAGGTGAAGACTGATCCTTTTCTTGCTATGAACTCTAGAATACCTAGCACATGAAATCTGTAAGTACTGTTTGATGGACAGATGGATTAAATGAAAATAATTTGTCCATCATGAATACAAAAAGAACACTACTCTCACATACCCTGAACTTACAGACCCATATTCATCTTCATAAATAATATTTTGAGTTTCAAGATAGTAAAGGTGTATCCACCCATTTTTTCTCTCTAAAACTACCTACCCCCTCCCCTGCCCCCAAGCAATATAAACAAGAAACAAAAACACAAACTCCATCTTCCATGAAGCTATCAGGAACCTGCAACCCTGAACCAAGATATATGAGGTCTGAAAGTGGATAGAATGGTAAACGGTTTAGCTCTGAAACTGGAGGATATGCACAGAGAAGAGTAGGGTGAGGGACTCAAAAGGGAAATAGTGAGGTGCTATAAATTACAAATAACCATAAATTCTATACAACTCTTCCTATCAAGAAGCAGAGACTATTTCATTGTCCCTGGAATCTAGATTAGCCTTGTGGCTCACTTTGATGAACAGAATGTGACAAAAGTGATGTTAGCAGTTCCAAGTTTAAGGCTCTAGAGACTTTGCAATTTCTACTTTCACCCTCCTGAATGCTGTCCTGAGACCGCCATGTGAAAAAGCCAGAGCTACCTTACTGGAGGATGAAAGACTACATGGAGCAGAGCTGAGCCATTCCAGCTGAGGCCCCTAGCCAACCAGTCTGCAAACTGCTAGACATGTGTAAGGTCATCCTAACCATTCAACCCCAGGTGTGATGGCCCAGATCAGAAGAATCACACGACCAACCCATAAAATTATGAGAAATCATAAATCACTGCTGTATTAAGCCACTAAATTTTAGAATGGTTTGCTTTACCACAAAAGCAGCTCCTTTCCCCTGCCCAGAATAATAAAACAAAAAATTGTACCATGAAACAAAAACAGAATATTAAAAAGAGCCCTTAGAAATAAAAAATGTGAGAACAGAAAACTCAAACTCAGTGAATATATTGGAAAATAAAGTCAAGGAAATTTTCAAAAGGCAGAATACAGATAAAGATATGAACAACAGAGCTAAAACTGTATGTTAAAGGATCCTCCAAAAAGAATCACACTAAAAGGTTCAATATCCGATTAACAGGAGTTCCAGAGTCGGGGGAAAAAGTAGAAATACAGAGCACGAAATTATCAAAGAAATAATACAAAAGAAAATTTCTCCAAACTGAAGAACATAAGTTTACAAAGTCAAAGAGCCAAGAGAGTACCCAGTACAATGAATAGCAGGAGGAAAAAAAAAAAAAGATATATCATGGTGAAACTTTAGGATAATTGGGGGGGAAAAAAGATACTAAAACTTTCCAAGGTAGGGAGAAGAAAGGGAATTAAAGAATCAGGAATAAGAATATTAGAATTCTCAACAGCAACACCAGAAGCCAGAAGACAGTAAAGAAATGCCTTCAAAATTCCAAAGGAATAATATTTGACTTGGAAGACTATACCCAGACAAATGGCAATCAAGTGTGAAGTTGTAATCAAGATATTCTCAGATTTTCAAAGTCTCAAAACATATATTCCCATGCACCCTTTCTCAGAAAGGCCCTGGGAGATGCTCTCAAGCAAGTTGAGAGAACAATCCAAGAAAAAAGAAAATATGGAATCCAGGAAACAATGAAGAAATTTCTAAAAAGACAACCATGTAGCATAGCAGGTCATGAGTGTACCAGGATAGGCAGGAGCAAGAAGATAAAAGGTGCCATGAGAGAAATTTCAGGGGGAAAAAAATTCATAAAATGTCTAACAGAGGCCCCCGCACACCCTTTTAACTCAATACTGAAGTCACTCCCGAGGTTTACCCTTCAGTGAAAGATTAGACAGGCCTATAAAACAATAACACACATAGGTTTATCATGTATATAAGACTAAACGGGCACACCAGCCCAGGCGCAAGGACAAGAAGGCAGGAGGGGACAGGAAAGCTGGACAAATGGAAACGAGGAACCCAAGGTTGAGAAGGGGAGAGTGTTGACAGGTTGGAGGGTTGGTAATCAATGTTACAAAACAGTATGTGTATTAATTGTTTAATGAGAAACTAATTCGCTATGTAAACTTTCACCAAAAGCACAATAAAAAAAAGAGAAAAAAATGTCTGGCAGGTATGCGGAAATGTTTTTTGAGAGATGGTCTGAAGAGCTGCCAAAGAGTGAAAACAATCAGCCAAAGTTTCAAAGAAGGCTAAGCAAATGAAAATGTGAAGCAATTATTAAATCCAATAAAAACAAAAGTTGTCCTAGAATGGAAATACAGTACTACTTACAGGAAATCCACCTATACTTCTTGGATCAGCACTAAATATTTATTCATAATATTAACAGCTTTAAAGATTTAACCAAGAATTGTGATATATTATACTGGGAGAAAGGGGGAAGATGTTATAAAAAAAAAAAAAAAAAAAAAAGCTTAAACAGTTATCCACCCTAAAAGTAAGTCAACAGATAATATCTAAAATTGGAGAAAGAAGACAGCAGTGTCTTAAACTATGATGGTAAAAATCTGAAAAATCAAGTACGATTTGAAAGTGTCTTTGGATTTGGAGACTTAGACAACGGGGTAGTAAGAAAATAGTGGGGATATGTTATTTTTACTACAGACGTTTTGTTAGCACTATTTAACTTTTAAGGTTATCAACATGCTATATATCAGCACCCCATATTTATGTAAGTTCAATAGTTTCATATGAATGGACAGATTTTTCAGTTATACTAACCAACACCTGTCATTCAATTTATGGCTGAAATGAACCCAAGTCCTTGCCTGTCATCCACAGGCATAGCAAGTAAACACTGAACCCCTGCCCTACCTCACTCCCTATACCATCAGGGTAATTTCTCAGTTTTTAGTAATTCCCCATTTTTCATTTGCTGCTATCAAAACATTCTCATTTTTTGTTAGTTCTGAAATTTATTCAACTAATCTAAAAACATGCTGGCTCTAACCCCTACTTTCCCTCCCACTCTGTTACGTTTACATGGATCAAAAGAATACATAGCTTCCCGTACACTTTAAGTTTCAAAGCCAACTATTTTATAGCAAGTGACATAATTGTGCAATTCCGTCTCTAAATACCCTCCCAATTATGAAAAACTATACACCAGCAATCCTATCTTCAAATTATGGCAAAACCTAAAATTATCCACTAAGATAACTGTGCATGGTACGATGACATCAGATTAAGGGAAAAAAAACAACCAGCACTGCCACCCCATCACTGGCTGATGCTGGAATATTCAAAGGTTACCCAGCACCTGCCTAGAACAAAGCAGCAGCAGCAGCTAAAATTAAGCCAGAACAAAGTAACTCCATCTTGTTTGCTTTTAGGCTTCTAACAAACAAAAAGCAGGCAAGGTGAATGAACACCTATACCTTGAAGGTGACAAGGCACGTCATATTCAATCTCATCGTGTCTCGATGGGCTTAGGAACAGAGTTCCGTCCACCAGGGGGAACTGTTCAAACACCGGGAGCGCTCGGTGGCACAGTGCACAGTTTACAACATTTCTATGGCTGGCACTGAGGGCCGCGAGGATGAACTTCCGTAGATCCTCGCCCTGGCCCACTTGGGCATCGTCTTCCATGCGCACGTGGAAAGTGTTCAGCTTATGCCTGGGGATGTGCGTGAGCAGCTCAGAGAGGTCGAGCCGCCGCAGGAACTGCACGGGAGCGTCAAAGTGCCCCGCCCTGTGAACCGATAACCCGGCTGGACTGTAATCAAAGTGGGCATTTCTGAACACGTGGCCCCCAGCCATGGCCTTTTTGTGAGGCTCAAGATGTATGGCATTCTTTAGGAATTCCCCAAGGTATCTCGAGGAGCGGGGACCGCTGAAGTGGGCAGGGGAGAGGATGGAGTAGCCGGTGGGTGGGGACTGGCCAGGGGAGGCGCAGGGGGAGCGGGCACCGTAGGCCACGGCACTGACTGCTTTTTCCTGGGAGTTCTGACGGTCCATGGAATGCCGTCGGGGGAGATCATGGTTCAGGCCTTTTTGGGGCTTGTTCTGCGGCCTGCACTTCTTCACCTCCTCCACGGCCTCAGCCAGGGGCTTCCCTGTGTTCTTTTCCAATCCAGATTTCTTCTTCTTCTCGTCCTGCATCCGCTTCACCTGGTACCAGTCTGTGTCCTTCTTTAAGTGGCCTTGTCCACAGCGGCAGGAGCAGAAGCGGAAGGCCAGGTCGTAGCCCTTCTTTGTCCACATGTTCTGGCGGCACTGCTTCTCATTCCAGCTGCGTGCCCGGCCGATGCAGTTGAACTGGACCAGGATGCTGCTCTCCCACTCATAGAAACACTGCAGGTGCATCCAGGTGCTGTAGGGACAGTGCTCGTTGTTACACACCACCTTCTGGTAGTCGTCCTTCTCCAGGTCAACCGGTCGCCCGAAGCTGCAGATCAGGGGTGTGGCACAAGGAGCTTCTGGGAAGGAACAAAAAAAAGAGAAAGAACTTCAGTATACAGAACACTAGGATTCCAGCTGATATCAGTTCAGAGATCAAGACTACCATCCCGCAGTAGCCCAATCAAGCCAAAGGTTCAATCTTTCCAGTGTCAAGAGTTCTACTGCTGGCTTTACCACCACAGGCAGGGCTAGAAAATATTTACCATTTTCTTCTGGTATGATGTTGTGCCAAGGGTATTTATTTTCTGATATTTTTTAAATGCTGAAAAACATACCAGTGAGCTTCAGAAAGTCCAAATCCTTCACAGTGCAATTAGCTCTGTGTCAGTACTTCCAACAGTATGCTATGAGGTTTTCCTAGGATGTGGGTGTAATGACAGGCAGTTCCAGGGTTCCTTGAAAAATGAGTCACTCCAGCAACTAGGAAATAAATGCTGAAGCTACTTAACCAACTAATTCTGGCGGTATCTCCGAAAGGGAGATACCACCACATTTGGTGGTATCTCCGAAAGGGAGATACCACCACATTTGGTGGTATCTCCGAAAGGGAGATACCACCACATTGGTGGTATCTCAAAGCTCTATATCATGGGGTTTAGGTTGTCCTAAATACATAAGAAGCTAGAAAATAGACCAGCCTCAGCTCTAATTTTCTTCTTCAGTTATTCCATACCTGATGGCAGGGATATTTATCAAATTAACTGTTGGTCTACACAGAATTACACTGCCAGGTTGTGAAGAAAAAAAGAGAAGTCTCCCAAAACTATCAAGACAGAAAGCAGCAACAATGAGATCTTTCTACCCTGTCTTAAACATATGTCCCACATGGGGTCCGAACAGCCAGGCAGATTCCCAGAAAGGAAAGAAAAGCATGGTCACACAAGGAGAACCTATTTCTTAAGAAGTAAATCTGGGTCCCTGTAACTTCTCAATGGCAACTGAATATCTGAGCTTAACCTAACTAACCCACTGCCGTCAAGCTGACTGATAGCGACCCTATAGGACAGAGTAGAACTACCCCCTAGGGTTTCCAAGGAGCAGCTGGTGGATTAAAACTGCCAATCTTTTGATTAGCAGCCAAGCTCTTAACCACTACGCCACCAGGGCTCCATTATCTGAGCTCAGGATTTATGAACAAACCTGTCAAACAGATATGTGTTATAACCCTTCCGTTAACTTTATTTTTTTTTCTGATGCCATGTGTTTTCAGTATTGGAATGCATGCTTACTAATTTAGTGTGTTTAAATTTTTTGGTTGGTAATATAGATTTTGAGAAATATGATCTGGCAATACAATCTGCCAATGAGGTGAGTGGCACCTTGGTGCCACCAAGCTGGGACATGACAGTATGCCACTGAGAACTAGGTAGATAATTTATTCCTGGCACCTTTCCATTAGGTTACATGGGAAACCTCTGGTTTTCCAACTATGACACAGAAAAACCAAAACAAACCAATCAGGGCTCCCTAACTATCACCCAGGAAAGCCACAATTATGCTTGCAAGCCTTATCTCACCAAATTCAAAAAAAAAAAGACAGAAGTTTATAAAAGTTTACAAAACTAAACACATTCAGGAAGCATCATCTAATAGAATACTCAACATACACAACAATGAGGCTCCAACTCTGGTAGGCTGAGCTTCACACTTTTCAAAAGGGACCTACCTTGACACTAAACGCTTTAGAATCTGAATAATGCCTTACCCCAAAGGTTCAGAGGCATAAAAAGTGGCTGGCATACCCTTTATGCCAAAAGTGATGGAAGGGTTAAGTACTAGCCCCACACAACTAGCTGTTTCACAGTGGACCAGTTATTTCATTTATTTAATCTTCAATTTCCTCAGTGGCAAAATGGACATAATTATAGTAGCTACCTTACAGAGATTTTTGTGAGGATTAAATAAGAAATGCTTGTAGAGTTTAGCACAGCACAATAATGTTGTTGCTGTTGTCCTTGTCACTAGTTGAAACTTTACAATACAGCTTAGAATATCTTCATTTGTAAAAGAACCTGTGTAATGAGGTGGTTGTGAGTCCAAACCAGAGATGGAAAAACTGATCTAGTCCAAGGACCAAAGGTGGGGCCAGAACCGTGAGACTGAAAGGCAGACAGTACAGCAACAGAACAAAGACAGGCAGAACGACGGAAGGAGATCCGAGGCAATGCCACAGACCCAAACGCGTGGTATCAGTTGTATGGGGCGTGGGTTGAGTGTGATCAACAGGCCTGGGATGAGAAGAGCACAAAGAGCAACACCACTAACCATCTTCCCCAGTTGGTGTCTTTTCTGCTTTTCTACAAATTTCAAAAAAACTGACCACTCCCCTTGAAGTTCCTCTTTCATTTCACTGCTATTTTATTATTATCATCCTCACTTTCCAGCTTTTTCTCCAGCTCCTCTTTTACCTCCCATTCCTGAAATAAGTACTCCTCAGGGCTGGATCCTTAGCACTTCCCTCTTTATTTCTCAAGGCACGAGCTAAAAATTAAATTTACTATCTCTTAATGGGGGCATTACTGACATCTGGACAATTCTTTGCGAGGTGGAACAGTCCAGTGCATTTTAGGAAGTTTAGCATCACTGGACCCTGGGCACTAAATATCTGTAGCTCCCTACCCACTCTACCAACCCCATTGTGGTAGCTCCAATTGTTCATATGTTTTCAAGCACCCCCTCACCCCATACTTTTAGAAAACAGTACTATCCCCAGTAGAGAACCATTTTCGCTTGATCAAGAAGGTTCTATATGCCACATTCAGGAGTTTGGACATTGTATGTTACAGATAAGCAGCTAAAGGAGAACTCTCAGCTATAGGCTCCCACAGTCAGAGTTGTTTCAAAAAGTTCACCCTAGCGGCAGTGGGGTGTGAGACCGGAGGCTACTGGGGGAGGAAGGAGGTGGAGGAAGCTGTAATCACACAGGTGAGAAATTATGAGTGACTGAGCTATTGAAGCAATGTAAGGTGACTCAGGGTTCCTTGGGGTAAATGCTGATGGACAGTGATAACAGCAAGGGCAGGTTAGAATGGAAGAAGACTGAGCTGGCCTTATTTTGGACCTGCTGAGTTGGAAGTATTTACCCAACACTGAGGTGGAAAAAGACACAACTGGAGCTCAAAGGAGCTAGAGCTACACCTACAACAAAAAGACAAATAACCCGATTAAAAAATGGGCAGAGGATTTAAATAAACATTTCCACAAAGAAGATATACAAATGGTCGATGAGCCAAGATACCAAGGTGGTCAGTCATTAAGGAAATGCAAATCAAAACCACAATTAAGTATTACTTCATATCTACTGTTATCAGAAAACCAGCACAAACAAGTGAGATAGGATGTGGTGAAACTGGAAAACCTCACACATTGCTGGTGGGAATACAAAATAGTCCAGCCACTATGGAAGAGTCTAGGGGTTCCTCAAACAGTTAAACATAGAATTATCATACGACCCAGCAATTCCACTCCTCAGTATATACCCAAAAGACTTGAAAGCAGGGACTCAAACATACATGGGTATATCAACGTTCACTGCAGTATTATTCACAATAGTCAAAGACAGAAACAACACAAGTGTTCATCAACAGATGAATAGATAAACAAAATGTACATGCATATGATGGGATATTATTAAGTCATAAACACAAAAGAAACTGATACATGATACGACCTGGATGAACTGTGAAAAAATTATGCTGAATAAGAAATGTCAGACACAAAAGGATAAATACTGTATGATCCCATGTACATGAAATATTTAGAATAGGCAAATGCACAGAGACCAAAGTAGATCAGTGGTTACCAGGGGCTGGATATCACTAATATCACACACTAGGGAATTTTTGCTGAAGAACATTCAAAAGCAGCTGCTTCAGTATATTGACAGGGAACTGCCAGAAATTCAGGCTGGATTCAGAGGAGGATGTGGAACGAGGGATATCATTGCTGATGTGAGATGGATCTTGGCTGAAAGCAGAGAATACCAAAAAGATGTTTACCTACGTTTCATTGACTGTGCAAAGGCATTCAACTGTGTAGATCATAACAAATTATAGACTAACATTGCAAAGAATGGGAATTCCAGAACACTTAATTATGCTCATGAGGAACCTGTACATAGACCAACAGGCAGTCATTTGAACAGAAAGAACAAGTGGATACCGCATTGCTTAAAATCAGGAAAGGTGTGAGTCAAGGTTGTATCCTTTCACCTTACTTACTCAATCTGTATGCTGAGCAAATAATCCAAGAAGCTGGACTATATGAAGAAGAACGCAGCATAAGGATTGGAGGAAGACTCATTAACAACCTGTGATATGCAGAAGATACGACCTTGCTTGCTGAAAATGAAGATGACTTGAAGCACTTATTGATGAAGATCAAAGACTACAGCCTTCAGTATGGATTACACTTCAACATAAAGAAAACAGAAATCTTCACAACTGAATCAACAAGCAACATCATGATAAACAGAGAAACTATTGAAGCTGTCATGGATTTCATTTTATTGGATCCACAGTCAACACCCATGGGGAGCAGCAGTCAAGAAATCAAATCACATATAGCATCAGGCAAATCTGCTGCAAAAGATCTCCTTAGAGTGTTAAAATGCAAAGACGTCACCCTGAGGATTAAGGTGTGCCTGACCCAAGCCATGGTTATCTTCAACTGCCTCATATACATGTGAAAGCTGGACAATGAATAAGGAAGACCAAAGAAGAACCCAAGCCTTTGAATTATGGTGCTGGTGAAGAATATTGACTATACCATGGACTGTCAAAAGAGCAAACAAATCTGTCTTGGAAGAAGTACAGCCAGAATCCTCCTTAGAAGCAAGGATGACAAGACTTCCTCTCACACACTTTGGATATGTTATCAGGAGGGACCAGTCCCTGGAGAAGGACATCATGCTTGTAAAGTAGAGGGTCAGCGAAAAAGAAGACCACCCTCAACAAGATGGATTGACACAGTGGCTGCAACAATGGGCTCAAGCATAACAATGATTGTGAGGATGGCACAGGACCAGGCAGTGTTTTGTTCTGTTGTACATAAGGTCACTATGAGTCAGAACTGACTTGACAGCACCTAACAACAATAACAACAGGGGCTGGAAGGAGGAGAGAATGGAAGTTATTGCTGAAGGAGTACAGAGTTTTTGTTTGGGGTGATGTAAACATTGCAAAAATATATAGTGGTAATAACGGTTATACAATATGGTGAATGTATTTAATGTCACTGAATTGTACATTTAAAACGGCAAAAAAAAAAAGAGCTAGAGCTGTGAATACAGGCGTGGAGTTACTTGCCCAGAGATGGAGGTTAAATCCTTGAGAATGACACAGACCAAGAGGTCTGTGAGTAGCGGGCAGAGACAAGGACTGGGAAAAGAATCCTGGTAAGCAACATTAAAAGGCTGGATGAGAAGAGTCCACCACAGAGACAGATAAGCAATGAACTGAGAATTCACTGGAAGACAAGTCAGGAAAGAATCATGTCAAGGGATTCAGGGGAGAGTTTTAAGAATGGAGGAGTGTTAAATGTGGCAGAGTGTCAGTGAAGATCAGCGTTTCTCAACCTCAGAACTACTGACATTTTGGGCTGGATGATTCTTCACTGTGGGGACCACCCTGTGCACTGTAAGATGTTCAGCAGCATCCCTAGCCTCTATCCACTAGATGCCAGTAGAATACTAGCTGGGGTATTTAGTTTGTCCTAAATACCATAGAGAAGCTAGAAACCAGACACTCGCCTCATCCCTAATTGTCATCCCTAATGGTAGGGTCATTATGAGTCAGAATCAACCTGACAGCATCAGGTTTGTGTTTTGTTTTTTTTGAATGGCAGAGAAAGGAGCTCTGGTGGTACAGTGGTTAAAGCGCTCAGCTGCTAACCAAAAGGTCAGCAGTTCAAACCCACCAGCCGCTCTGCGGGAGAAAGATGTGGCAGTCTGCTCCCATATAGGTTACAGCCTGGGAAACCCTATGATGCAGTCCTACTCTGTCTTATAAGGTCACTATGAGTAGGAATCGACTCAACAGCAACGGATGTGAATGGCAGAGATGTTAGTCTAGAGAATTACACCACCAGGTTGTGAAGACAAAAAAGAAAATTTTCTCAATGCTGTCGGGGGGGATCTTTTAACACCCCAAAATGTCTACAGACATTGTCAAATGTCTTCTGGGGGCAAAGTCACCCCCAGGTGAGAACCACTGGATAAGATAGAGAGTGAGATGTCCTCATCAGAATGAGCAGTGACATCTCAGTGAGGGCTGGTCCAGTGGGATGATGGGGCTCACGGTCAGAGCAGACAGTGATGAGTGAGTGGGAGGTGAAGAAGTAGAAACAGTGAGTAGAGGACTCGCCAGAAAACTCTTTCTGGAAGTGTAACTGTAGAGAGAAGGAAGGGAAGGGGCAGGGGACATCAACTGAGGGAATGAAGGCCAAAAACACTGACAGGGTGAAGAGATAGATTGTTGTTAGCTGCAGTAGAGTCGGGCCCTGACTCAAGACAGCCCCACACACAATGGGATCAGACCATTGTGATCCATAGAGTTTTCACCGGCTGATTTATGGAAGTAGACCACCAAGCCTTTCTTCCTAGTCTGTCTTAGTCTAGAAGAGCCACTGAAACCTGTTCAACATCACAGAAACATGCACTGACAGATGGGTAGCAGCAGTGCATGAGGTGCATTGGTGGGAATGGAACCCAGGTCCACAGGTCTCCCACAGGGAAGGCAAGAATTCTACCACTGAACTACCACAAGAGGGTACAAATTATGATTCCTTTACTCAAAAAGCTTGACAACCTCACCACTGCCCACTGAATTACAAGTACAATATTCCACAAATGACACAGCCTAGGTGATAGGACCCACATAGCCTGCAGAAGCATAAGTTATGGCTATGTTGTTGTTAGTTGTCTTTGAGTTGCCTCCAACTCAGGGAGACCTTATGTATAACAGAACAAAACATTGCTAGGTCCTGCACAATCTTCATGATCATTGGTATGTTTGGGTCCATTGTTGTAGCTATTGAGTAGTGCTTTCCAACCGAGGGGGCTCATCTTCCAGCACTATATCAGACAATAGTCTGTTGTGATCCATAGTTATGTCTATAATATGCTACCATTATCCGCTTCAGTGTGGGATCTCAGGGCTGCAGCAAAGTGGCCCTAAGCCAACCTTCCTGCTTCCATGTATCTGATCATCACTACCTGATCTCTGTAGCTTCCTTATCCACCCCCAGGGGTCCACAATCCTTTGTCTTCTTTTATCAAAATCCCATTCAGTGTACTGTAGCAATTTACAGTACAGACTATGCAACTCGGCTGTCTGAGTTGGAATCCCAAGAGTACGGATTCTGAGCTGTGTCCTCTTGGACAAGTTACTTCTCTTTGTGTCAGCTTCCTCACTTTAAAATGCAGATAATAACAGAATGTACCTCATCTGGTTGTTATAAGAATGAAACAAACCAATACGCCTGTAGCCCTTAAAACAGGGCCTAGCACATAGTAAACCTCCCTCTCTTCCTCCTCCTCTTTTAAAGCCCAGCTCTAAAAACACTGATTTCTCCAGGACTCCCAGTTTCCCCTCTATCCTGAGTCTCATCAGCATGGTCTGGTCTGAATCTCACTTAAAATCCTTTGGTGACCCACTTATTTTCTTCTTTGAATTTTTTCTTGATACCATGTGTTTTCACTAATGAAAGGTAAGCTGATTAAGGGACTAATTCAGAATTTTTGTTATGAATTATAGATTTTCATACCAATTATCTGTGATTACATATGTCCCAGCAGACCCCATTATATCCATTGACTGGGATCACAAATGTCCCCGCAGACACCAAAACACAGTAAGTCCTACTGATATGAGTCAATGAATGTGTGTTAAGAATAACTTACAGGAGTCTGACAGAGTAGCAGGGGTAGAAGTCTGGGACCACGCTTTCAGGGGACATCTAGGTCAAGTGGCATAACAAAGCTTATTAAGAAAATGTTCTGCATCCTACTTTGGTGAGTGGCATCTGGGGTCTTAAAAGCTTGCAAGCAGTCATCTAAGATACATCAATTGGTCCCAACTACCTAGAGTAAAGGAAAATGAAAAACACCAAAGACACAAGGAAAGTACTAGCCCAAGAGACAGAAAGGGCCACATAAACCAGAGACTTCATCAGCCTCTGACCACAAGAACTAGATGGTGCCCAGCTACCACCAATGACTGCCCTGACAGGGAACACAACAGAGAGTCACAGATGGAGCAGGTGAAAGGTGGGGTGCAGAACTCAAATTCTAGTAAGAAGACCAGACTTAATGGTCTGACTGAGACTGGAGGTACTCCAGAAACCATGGCCCCTGGATTCTCTATCAGCCCAGAACTGAAACAATTTCCAAGGCCAACTCTTCAGACGGAGATTGGATTGCATTGTGGGACATAAATTGATACTCATGAGGAGTGTGCCTCTTAGCTCAAGTAGATACAAGAGACTAAACGGGCAGCTTCTGTCTGGAGGTGAAATGGGAAGGCAGAGAGGGTTAGGAGCTGGTTGAATGGACATGGGGAAAAGGAGGAGTGTGCTGTCGCACTATGGGGAAAGCAATTAGAGTCACATAACAGTGTATGTATAAATTTTTGTATGGGGGGAAAAAAAGAATAACTTACAGGGGCCTAAGACTCTTGAAAAGTACCACTGCAATGCATTCTTCTTTATTGGAAAGACATTATTTACTGTTCAGAGGCTAGAAAAGAGGGGAACCAGTAACACTTGGAAACAATGAATGGCATAAAGGAGAAAATGACCACTATGACTGAATGAAGACTGGCAATAGCTTATTCTCGT
Organism: Trichechus manatus latirostris; assembly: GCF_000243295.1. Lineage (NCBI taxonomy): Eukaryota > Metazoa > Chordata > Mammalia > Sirenia > Trichechidae > Trichechus > Trichechus manatus. The sequence goes on from NW_004443938.1 coordinate 33,971,011, forward strand.
GATAAGTATATTCTCACAAGAACATAGTAACTGGGAAACATAGTGAGGAGGCTTATCTCACAGAAATAAAGGCAAACTTGTCAAAAATTTAGTAAATTCACACATCTGGGAGGCATCACCTAAGAATGTTCAACGTACACAAAAATGAGGTTCCCGACTCTGGATTTTTTAGTTTCACGCATTTCAAAAGGCTCCCATCTTGAGGCTAAACATGTTAAAATCCGGTTACCTCCTTCCCAAAGAACTCCAGAGGCATAAAAAGTGGTACAGATACTGTATGTCCCACGAGTCCCCCAAGGGTTAAGTCCCTTATCGTACTCCCCTTGGTGACAGCTCAGGAGAGGATGTTTCTCACTCATCTTTGTGTTCCTGGCACCACTGGCCCCAGGCCTTGCACAAACCGGGTAATGAATAAAGTTGCATCAAAAAGACAGCAGCACATCAAACCCACAGATGACAGGCGGAGCAGAAGGAAGAGGAGAGAGAGCTGTAGCCCCAGACAGAAAGACCTAAAAGTACTGCAGTGTACTGAAGTGAAGTGGAAAAGAAGAGTGGTTTGTAAACTCTGAGTAAATTAACTGCAGTCCCCTGTGCTGTGACCTTTCATGGCCTTTAAAATGTTAATTAGTCAATTAAAGTTCAGTTGCTTTTATCCTCAATCCTTCAGATGAATAGCCTTGAAGGGAATGTCTCTGGGATGTAATGTAAGTAACCAAAATGATATTAACCCAGGGCTAATGAAATCAAATTAAGGGATGACCTAACTATACTTTTACAGTCATATAAAATTAAAATTTTTTTAATGCTGAGACTAATTTGATGATATTTCTTTACGAACTACTTTCACATTAAAGAAAGGAAGACTAAAGGGGGAAGCAAGGATGGCAAGACTTTGTCTCACGTACTCTGGCTATATTATCAGGAGGGACCAGTCTCTGGAGAAGGACATCATGCTTGGAAAGGCAGAGGGTCAGCGAAAAAGAGGAAGACTCTCAAAGAGATAGACTGACACAGTGGCTGCAACAATGGGTTCAAGCATATCAACGACTGTGAGGAGGCGCAGGATCGGGCAGCATTTCGTTCTGTTGTACATGGGTCGCTATGAGTCAGAACTGACTCAACGGCACCTAAAAACAACGTATCTTTGCACAAAAGCTGAAAAAGTATCATTCAACCAATGTTGAGCACTTCCTATGCACCAGGTCTTTGGAGATGGAAAGACTGGTAAATCATGCTAAAAGCTCTACCAGAACGCGTGCATGGAACATGGTGGAGGCCCCATAGCTCTACCCACATCCCTGTCCCTGTAATGTCTGTAATCATCACAGCCGATCTCACCTGCTTTGCTACCTTCAAGAACTCTACAAGGAAGAGCCCCACATCTGCTTGCCAGCCCCACTTGTTTACATGTCAGCCACTTTGATGTGGTGGTGTGGCCAGGCTTCAAAGACAAATACTAAGCCAACAGGTTGTTTAGTATCAAGTAATAAGCGCAGCAGACACCTCACCCCATCACACACTCCAGCCTGAGGGAGTCTCGAAGAGAGGTAGGCAATTCATAACAGGATGAGCCTTGGGAATAGTCTGAGGACTTCTGACAACGCTTTACATCTCCCACAGCCTTCTGATGAAGCAGAGGGAAGCCAGCCTCTACCTCACAAATGTTTTTTCTTTCAAGGCTTGGCTCAAATTTATCTCCCCCTCTAACCTCACCTTTCTGTTATCCACACTGGAATGATGGCTGGGAATGATGAGGGAGTGCTATGGGTGTCACCTCTGCCACGGACTAATATTTGACACTGAGCAGTTTCTTCAGTTTCCTCATCTGCAAAACAAGGATAAAATGCTTCCCTACTCACCTCAAATGTACATGGAAGCACTTTGTAAATTTCCACTAAAATGTTCACTCTTTTATGCTGCTTCATAATTATTCTACCGTAACTGCATATCTGTGTATTTGACTCCCCAACTAGATGCAAACTGATCCATTTCCTACATTTTCTATCTAATGTTACAGACACACAGTAAGTGTTTAGATATTAAGTAAATATATAAATAATGCTAGGCCTCTTTTTCAACTCCCTAAGTCTTATAATTAACCAAAATATACAAGAAAAGATTTTATAATTCTTCAAAACAGCACTGGTGGCATTCAAAATCAGACCTACAACAATTTAGCAGTATTATAGAAGGCTATTTGATTGCTCTGTGAAAGTGGTATCTAAAATTACAAAACCCCTAGCTCTTTTAAGAACAGCAGTCCCATAAAGGTGTCAGTGTAATATAGATTCATCTGATACAACATATAGATTCATCTGCTACAACTAACCCTTTTAGGCAAGTGAGGGGAGAAGGAAACCCGCATTCAGTGGGGACTCATGTCACACACATCCCTTGGGATATCAGCATAAGCTGTGATAACTAACAACCCATACGGGAAAGCTTTTTTCAAAAACATGTATGTAAATCCCCCAATGCCTGTTTTTACAGCTTCATCATCCAATACTCAGTGCCCAGCTTCCATTTCTCCCTACCTAGGTGAAAATAAACAGGGGCCATCTCACTCTGGGCAAAAATCTCAAGTATTTTCAAGTCTGGACAATAGGTAACTAGGCTGAGGACACTTGGGCAAAGTTTGTCTTCTCTCCCTAGTCCTCTCATTGATATCCCTCCCCCTCCTTAACTATTAAAAGGGAAGAATCTGACAGCAGCCTTGTATGCTGGCTGCCTGACAGACTCAGACCCCTTCACAAACTCATTCACACTAGCTGAGAAGCACCACAGGCATGGCCATTTACAGCTTTTTAACTGCAAAAATTACATTTTCATCCCTCTTAAGATAGTTGCAAACCTCACAAGCAGGAGGGTGCTTCTGAGGGTCAGGGGAGACAAAGGATTTTCTGAACTCATAAAAGGCTTTCTAGGCAAAACCTAAGATAGGAACTCGGTCATATTTATCCTTGTAAACCCAGTACTTTCAAAATCATGTTGTTGTTAGGTACCATCAAGTGGATTTTGACTCACAGGGACCCCATGTTGACAGACTAGAACTACCGCATAGAGTTTTCTAGGCTGTAATCTTTACAGAAGCAGATTGCCAGGTCTTTCTCCCAAGGAGCTGCTGGTGGGTTCGAACCACCAAACTTTTGGTTAGCAGTTCAGCACAAACTATTGCACCACTAGGACTCCTTTTCAAAATCACACTAGGTATTTAGTAAGTGTTTTGTTGAAGGAAAGAATGCCCTGACCAGATTCAGTACTCTCCTGGTGACTGAGGGGCTAGAAGATGAAGAAAGGAGGAAGGGAAGGGGCAAACCCTTGGGGAGAGTCAGTTTAACTGGTTGAGATTGCTCCTAACCAGTTCTTCTACACATTAAGTTCCTCCAAGCCTTCTCTGCCAGGGCAGACCCTGGCCCTCGCCCTCACTTCCTCAAATTTAACATCATCTATTCTACCCTCCTTCTGCATCCAGCCGCCAAAAACAGATTTTACATTTTCTGAACACTTAATAAAATATTGCTGATTTTTTTCACACAGTAATTTTTCTTATCTGGAAATACATTCCCCTCTGGGCAAGAAGTTTCTGACAAGAGTGTCAGTCCTGTCTCCAGCTTCCTGAGAGAAGCCACAGAGTGTGGTGCTTGAGGAACAGACTTTGGAGCCAGCCTGCCTGGTTATGACTCTCAGGTCCACCACATATTAAAGACTTTTGGTAAGCCACTTAACCTCCTTGTGTCCGTTTCCTCACCTGTAAAATGGAGGAAATAATAGCACCTACCTCAAAAAGTTGCTATGAGGATTAAAGACGTTACCAAAGTCATTCAAACAGTACCTGGCACATAGTAAGCACCATTTAAATATAAGCAGTTATTATTATAGGCCATATTACTTCATATTAACCTGTAACCCGTTGCTATTGAGTCGATTCCAACTCATAGTGACCCTACAGGGCAGAGTAGAACTGCCCCGTAGGGTTTCCAATAAGTGGCTGGTAGATTCGAACTGCAGACCTTTTTGACTGGCAGCCTGAGCTCTTAACCACTGCGTTACCAGGGCTCCACCACTTTATATTATATGATGTAAGAATAAGGGACTTTGTACGTGTTTAGAGGTTGGCTACAACCAGGAGATAATCAGCTTCCTTTCCCCAAGTATAAATCAAGTGCAAGGTCTACCTGGATTCCACCAGAAGCTGGGCACTTTAGACAGTGTTAAATTAACCCCTTCTTATCTATCCCTTCACCACACACAGGTGCACACCCTCCTCTCACCTCCTGCCTCTCCTGGAGGTGATTGTCGTCCAGCCCCAAATCGCTCCAACATGCTCTATGCTTGGATGTGCTGCCTGCCTCTCTTAGCTAGGAATGCCTGCCCAGACCATCTCCTTCTTGACAGCACTAGGCATGGGTATTAAATCATCTCAGGTCAAGTGTCTTGCTTGCTCTTTGAACTTTTACTTTTGCCAATCATGACTTCTTTTGTGGACTTAAGCTCACTGAGGACAAGAAATGTACTTCTTGCCACACAACAAGCAATGCGGTGTGGCATATATAAAATAATTTCATTAAATATTTACTGACTAGTTTTAAGGAGGAAAGAAAAGGTGACCTTCAAGATTCACTTCTCCTCAATGTCAGAAATAGAAGTACCTTGTTTTATGTATTTTTCAACCTAAGCGATCTTAGCCAAGCCTAGGTAATGGGGACTCATAAAAGCTGGTTGCATTTTATGCATGCGATGCAGTCCTGAAAAACTTAATAATTCAGGACCAATTTTCCCATAGTCTGGGGGAATAGTGTGGGAAGTGCACTCCCTGAACACATAAATCGGCAGGCATTGTGCTGTAGTTTTGCTTTTCTGGTTCTTTTTAACTTTATTGGCATTATCGCTAATATTTCGGAGTTTATCTCATAAATTAATGGCAAGGCATAGCATAGTGTTTTATAATGCCTGATTTCTCTTTCAAAGTTACTGGTTTTCAGCACTGCTATTAGCATGCTTGGGTGACATTTTGAAAGATATAATAAAAATTTTAAATTATAGCAGTGGAGGTTAAAATAAAAGCACAAATGTCACCAAAATTCTCGAAGAAGCTCTATAAACAGAGTTCATATAAAATTGCCAAACGTTAGTACAAGATATTTCTGATTATAACAAAAGGTGGTACTGCTGGGTAACAAAGCAGTTTTGCAATTCAATTGGCCTGCCAGCTTTGAAAATGAGATGGTTTGACGCACAGTTTGGGGGAACGTGTCCCTTGAAGTTGTATACATAATGTGAGGCTTTTCTTAATATTATTTATGTCTCATTAGTTGAAATTTGCATAATTCAATCTGCATATAATGGGATCACACTGTACTAGAAAATTAATTAGCAGGCTGCCTTTTCTCTTGCTTGAAGGTTTGGACCTTGAGGATAGTGGATTACTGAAAACTATGCAGCATCCTAGCATCTACGTGTACGACAGGTACATACTCTGAAGGAAAGGTCCAGAACTCTTAGAACCAAATATCATAACCAAGTATCTCAATATCACAAGATGGGAACAGGACTCCAGATTAAGTATATGTATGCATGCATGCATGCATGTGTTTGGATGGATGGATGGACAGATGGATATGTGGAATGATGGATGTGTGCATATAAATAACTGTAGAGAAACTGTCCAGTTAGAAAACTATTCCATTTTTTAAGACTCCAGGGAAGACCTGATATCATCTCTTCATAGGAAATGGTCTTCTTCTAAAACACTATAGCATTTAATTTTGATTATCCTCATCAATGCTCTCCTTTGCCAGGACAAATATTCAAAATCTAGCCATAATCAAAACTCCTTAATCACATCTTATATATGTGATTTCCATTCACCACCTAAGTAATAACATGGTATCCCAAAATGTTGGACCTGTTTCTTCTCTCTTGGTGGACCCCAAAATGGTGTCTGGAGACCAAAGGCCATATTGGAGTTGGCCACCTCCCCTTACCTCTGCAATCCCAGTGACCTCATGATTTTACCTCTTCTCTAGTCTGTCCCAAAGGTAAAGCATATGGCTACACGTTTAACTGGCAACGGGTCATCTATAGACCAGGTACTTGTCAAAAGAATACAATCCATAACTCACTGCTGTTCAATATCTTCCAAAAGTTCAAGTGAGATAAAGTTTTTAAGATCTCCTAGATGACAGGATGTCTACACATTCCTCTAGATCAGAATTCCAATGGGGCAGTTTGGCCTGCAATGTGTCTTATTAAGCCAGCACAGCGTTTGTGTTATGAAATGTGAAACTGAAAGCCTTTTAGCTGTAGCATGCACTCTCCAGGCAGCCATGCCTTAATCCCTGGCCCATTCATATACTTATGTCATGAGCGAGGTCATACAGGCATGTGGGTGTGTAACTCCGGTGCTAGATAAAATCTATCCCTCAATTAAGCCAGATCATCAGTGAGCTGCATACCTGACCACATTGTTTCAGTCCCTGGACAGATTGCTTTTAATAACATAAGCAGGCCTGATAAATTTGTTTTATTTATGAAAAGATATTGTCATGGACATTGTTCAGTATTTTAAAATGTCTTATAAATAGCAAAGCAACTGGCTTGTTTTGATCTGATGGACACTGTAGAGCACACTATCTACTAGAAATGTGAAAGCCCAATTTGTGATCTAACCTCTTGTACATGACTCAAGACATGTATGAATTTTTCCTAATAGTATTTTCCCTATCACTAATATCCTCCCTTATTTATTTATCTTACAGTATTATATGTAGTTTTGAAAGCTGCTTGAAATTATTTTTGGAACAGGAGGGTATAAATAATCAAAACAAAAACTCATTAACCACCTCGTAATTTTCACATCTGTTTTGCCTAACATGCATTAAAGTCTGTACTCCACGGGTGTCAAGGTGGTCCCCTCCCTCCTCATCTTCCAACGTATGCTAGAGAAGGGTGGGAAGTGAGAGAGGAGCGGAGTGCTGATCCACTGACTCTGGGAACCCCGCAGGCTCAATACCATCCAGAAGCAGCCGCCCTCTTGACCATAGTCTGTGTTCCACTCCTTAGAGAAGTATTCAGAGGCACAAGCAGCAAAGAGCCCTCAGTTCCCAACGCCAGCTCACCCTACCCATTCCACATTTTTCCTCCACCTTCCCTCTCTCAGCTCCCTCAGCTACAGTTTGCTATTCATCCTTCCCTTATACCCTGGCCTCTGCCTGTTCCATCACTCCTGGTTTCTCTCTCAACTATTCTCTCAAGACATAGTTTTGGCTGGCTCCTGTCACTCAACCAACCCAACCTCCTCAGTCTTTTTTCCTCCATCTGTCCATGCACCTTTCCCCCCACCAAAATCTCCTCCCCCCTCCCCCACCTCACTGGTGAAACCCAAACACAGTGGAGTAGGCCCTGATTCCTTTCAACTCTGCCCTGCCTTGTCTTCTTCTAAGGGGTGCTCTCTCCTTGGCTCTAGCCCACAAAAAGTCTAGACTCTTCTGAGGGTCTGTCACCCTCGTGTGGGCCCAATCTTGTCTCCACTTGGCTTTTCTCAGCAACATCCCCTTCCCTTCCCCTTCTCCCTTTCTCCTCCCTCACCTATGCAACTTGGAATTCATTTCTGGCCAACATGAAAATGAGAGTCCCATATCTGCCTCAGAGAACTTACCTATGGGGAAAAGAGGAGAAAAAGGAAAGGAACTAAGAAATGACAAGTAATAAAGATGTGGTCGTGTAAGCCCAACTGACTCCTACATGACATCACCACTCACAATCACGGAGTCCAATTCAACCTTCTTAGGATGACTAACTAAAAATATCAATGTAACAATTTAACAATGAGGATAACAGATTATTATATTTATTTAGCCTTTATCAGTGGCATTAACTATCTTAATGTTAACTTGTTTTCGTAAGAAAAAGTCATATTCATTTGGTAAACTAATCACATATACGTGTATTCTTATGTAAATTAAAAGAAAAAATATAACAGGCACAGATTGAAATAAGGTATACACACACCCATGTATATAAGCTTATCTATACATAACTATAAACATACCCTTACCCATGTAATTGTATGCATGTGTACATGTGCACACATACACACGTCTAATCAAGTTGAAGTATTATTTCCACAACGGACAACAACAAAAATGTTCTTCAAAACCCTTTCATTTTACTTTCACTTGGTCTAGCAAAGAAAACCCAAAATACTATTTAACAGGAAAATTGATTGTTACAGTCTTATCTATTTTTTTGCAAACAGAAAGCTATGAAAACAAAAAGTAAAAAAGACAAGGGCCTTCAGTTTATTATAAACCCAAGCCAGTACTTGAAAGGGAGTTACAGTTCTGCTGATCAAGTTCTCTTAGCAGGTACATTTTAACCTCATGGTCCACTGTGAACCCCACTTATTTCTGGCTTTGTTTAAAAACGGCCAGCTCTGTCCAATGTGTGTTATTGCCATGTAGCTTTCCTTTGTGGGCTGGCTCTTTCTCATGTCACTCTTTGAATGTCAGCCAGTTCAGTGTTAGCCACTGCAGGAATCTGTCACCATTTTGAATTCTGACCACAGTGTCTAAGATACTAATCAATCCTTGCCTCCCTGCTTGGCATCAATGCAAATTCAATGAGAATCTTCTCCTTTGGTGTGAAACCGGATTTTGCAGCTTACCGCTCTAGTAGGTTTACTTCATCTTTTTTGTGTTAGAAAGTGAAGTAAATGATAGAAAAATATATATAAAAATTAATATTTGGAAACAAAAAAACAGTGGTAATACTCTGTGCACAGATGTGATGACATCAGCATTTCCAGTTTCCCCTTTTCTGCTTCTAGAATGAATCAGGAAGCATCAATACAGGACACAACAACTCTGAATTTCTTCCATCATAACAAATGATAATAAAAACAACAGAAGTTAGTCACCTGGAAATACTGTAGATCTGAGGTCAGATTTTTTTTATTAGCACGTGATAAGTAGACTTAATACCAATTTACTAGGTCTGACACACAAAATCCCTCTAAAACCAATACAATAAAGAATTCAAATACAGGATCATCTGGGTACCTGACTGTAGGTAACTAGAGGTATCAACATCTGCCAAAAGTATAATAGTTATATTCCCAAAATACTTTCAAAACTCAAACCCTAAATATAAACTTCATATAGAAAACCATTTCGAAGTGTTCTGGTCTCTGAATAAGTCAGTTTTCTTAGCAGAGAGCTTTCAAATTTCAAGGCTACTAATAACCAATCATTTGGGGCAGATGCATGATTTATTTTTGCAGCTATCATTTGATAAGGACCCTGTTCTAAGAGACGTAATAAAAGCCCCGGGATTCATGTTAGGGATAAACACTTATTACATAAGAAAGAAAATATTTAGGTCTCTGAAAATGAGCTGTCAATCAGTGTCAAGTTGATTCATTCAATGTTTCTGAACACCTGTTATGCGACCAGTGCTTAGTGTAGAAAATGCAAGAGGTAAGAGAGAGATGGTCTCCTGCCCTGATGGAGCCTATCGTCCACCACTGAAGGAGACAAGTAACTGTACAGATACAACAGCTATACCTCTAATAACTGCTAACATTTATCAAGCACTATTTGCCTGATACGGCGCTAAGCATCTGAAAACACATCATATCGTTTACCCCTCACCTATGACACAGGTGTTATCATCCCCATCTGTAAGGTAAGAAAACGGGAGCCTAGAAAGATTAACTGATTTGCCCAAGATCACAAACCAAAAAGTGGCAGAGCCAAGACTCAAGATTGTCTTTAACTCCAAAGCCTGCATTCCTGTCCACCATGCTGCCCTGTCACTGACAGAGCCAAATTCCTGTCAAAGGACTCATTAGTGGATGTTTGCAACTTGAAGCCATTGGCATTCCTTGGCAGTCTAGCGTAGTTACTACATTTGCTGTTTTCATTGGTTAGTTGTTAGAGGAGGGCATAGAAGCCAGGTTTAGCTCAGATTTGAGAAAGCCAGGGAAGGCTTCCCAGAGCAGGTGACAGGAGAAATAGAAGTGCATCAACTGAAGGGGAGACAGAAGGCATGGTGTGTGCAAATGCCTGGAGGTGAGGCAGGGATTCTACCTCAAGCCCCCTGCACCGCAATGAATTATATGTGGCTTATGAATACAGGAACATTATTTTAGTCACTTCTCAAATTGTAAATGTCACTTTACAAAACTCTCAGTGTGGTTTTACAAAACAAACTTTACAAGCTATACTTGAGGGATCCTAATTACTTATAATAAATTATTGTTAATTAAAAATATCTGACATAAGATGGACCTTGTATTTACACAGTCTGGTATAGCAGAAATAATAATACAAAATTAGTGATTATTTAAAGTAAGCTTATTGTTTCCATAGCCAACGACTAACTTAGCATCTAAATAAAAATTACTCTGAATTATAACTTATATATCTGTGTTTTAAGGATATGTTACACTAAGAAATCAAGTTTTCTTCTTAAGAACAGTAAGTACATTGCTACAGTACAATAAATATGGCTATCACTGTTCTTTCTAAATAGACTTTAAAAGGTCCAAATATATCTACGGATTTTTAAAGACCATCCCAGGTTTTATTTAAATGGCTTTAAATGTCTCTTTTGGAAAAGTGGAATATTCTCTTAAAAGAAAATAAGAACAACATTTTTGGCTCTATTCTTCTCTCTGTACTCTTTTACCCAGAGTTCCCAGCAACTGCTATACTCCTTCCTATGTGAAGACTAGAAAATCTCTACCTTAAGTTCTATCCAGAATTACACTTCCAATGCCTATGGGATGCCCACCCCTCCACCCTCGCCAAAACTCAAGATGCCTATCACAAATTCTGCTCCTCTCTTTAATTCATTGGATATGCTTTCCTTTAGTTCCTCAAACATATTTATAATAGCTGATTTAAAGTCCTTGTCGAATAAATTTGACATCTGAGCTTTCTCAAGGACAGTCTCTACTGACTGCTTTTTTCCTGGGTATAGGCCATACTTCTCTATTTCTTTGTGTGACTTATAATTTTTTGTTGGAAACTGGACATTTTAAATATTATACTGTGATAACTGAAAATCAGATTCACTTCCCATTGCAGAATTTTCTGTTGTTGCTGTTTGTTGTTATTGCTTTTTGTTTGTTTTGTGATTTTCCGAGACTAATTCTGTAAAGTCTGTATTTTTTGTCGTGAGCAGCCATTGAAGTCTCTGTTCAGTTAGCTTAGTGGTCACCTAATGACTGGACAGATTTCGTTAAATGCCTTAAAAGAATAAGTCTCTCACCCTTTGCCAAGGGCCTCTGTGTGTACTCTGGCATACACCTTCAACACACTTTGGTAGTTTGCAACTTTGCATTAGCCTTCACTTTCTGCTTACACAGACCCTCATGTCAGCCACAGAGACAATTAGGGTGTTACAGGTCTTTTCTGAGCATATACGAGGCCCTGTCCATGCATATAGTCTTCTAAAACCAAACCCATTACCACTGAGTCGATTCCAACTCATAGTGACCCTACAGGACAGAGTAGAACCACCTCATAGGGCTTCCAAGGAGCGGCTGGTGAATTCAAAGTACCGATCTTTTGGTTAACAGCCAAGCTCTTAACCACTGTGCCACCAGGGCTCCACATGGTTTTCTAGAGCCCCAATAATATGTTAAAGCTTTTCAAAGCCCACTATGGACATCTCATTCCCAATATTTTCTTTTTAAGTTTTTTGGCCTGGCTTGTTTGTCCCAACTAGTTATCACTGCCTCAGGCAGTTGCAATGTTAAACAACTGTCACTGGTTGTTTTTGACAAACACCCTAGGAATAGGACTTTTCCCAACGGACAACCTCTGCATCAGGTCAAATAAAGACAAACTCTATGAATGAAGATTTTCCAGGCTTCTAGACAGGTCAAATAGTGACAATTCTCTGGAGTTGGGGCTTTTAGGGCAGCTACAAGTATGTTCTTCCTTTTCCAGCTACCATGGAGATATAGAGAGGGGGTAAGAACACAGTAAGTTAAAACATCATGAAGCTTGCTGTTCTTACTGAAATTCAGCCATTTTTCTTGAATAAACATGTCTAAGATTATTGAAAATCTTTAGCTGATTTACAGAATCCTAAAAAAGTTGATGTTGATCATTTTTGTCAGTGTGCTCATTATTTTCATGGAGAAGCAGATTTCTACAGGTCCTTATTCTGCCATTCCAGAAGTGCTTCTTAACATAAACTTAAATTTATATACACATTTTGTTACAGAAAAATATGATAGAATGATCAACAAAAGTCTTTCAAGCAGGACAATACACTGTCTTAGGATTAAATTCTGGGTAAGAATGAAACGCAAATAAAGAAAAAAAAAGTATGCTTATGAAGAACTGAGTTTCAGTTTACGCTGATGGAAAAGTCGCACTGATAAAGGGAAGGGTTGCACAGCTGATTAATGCAACTGCTGTCAATAAGATGTACACGCGTAAAAAGTTGAATAGGCAAAAACTGTGTAACAGATACAGTTACAAAAAAAAGCAGCAGCTGCTCTGGCTGCTTATGTACAACCAAACACCTCATGGGATTTGTTTTCTTGGTTTGGAGGGTTTAGGGTCATGGTCACGGGAAATTCCAGTTGTTGACCTAGTAACATGTTTAGTGCTTCTGTTAAGTCTCTTAGTTTGCTGCATAGTGCCTGGGGTCTTGAAAGCTTGCAAGTGGTCATCCAAGGTACAACAACTGGTTTCCATTCACCTGGAGCAACAGAGGAAGAAGAAGAGTCAGGAAGAGGAGGGAGAAATGGAATGTCTAGCTAATTATTTCCATGAACATAAACAACTGCCTCCTTTGCCAGCTGACCAGAAAAACTTGAGAGTGCCCGGCTACCATTTCTGAAAGCTCTGATCAAAGATTCTATAGAAGAATCCTGATCAAAAGAAAGGAAATTCAGAACAGAATTTCAAATTCTCATGAACCCAGATTTTCTCAAGGAACGGAAGCTGGATGACCCTGAAATTATTGCCCTGAGATTAAGCCTTAAACCAAAAATATTCCCTGAAGTCATCTTAAAACCAAACAAGAGTTTAGCTTAGGACTAACGGACCACAACTACCACAGCCTCCACCAGACTGAGTCCAGCACAATCAGATGGTGCCCAGCTACCACCACTGACTGCTCTGACAGGATCACAATAGAGGATTCTGGCCAGAACTGGAGAAAAATGTAGAACAAAATTCTAACTCACAAAAAAAGACCAGACTTACTGGTCTGACGGAGACTGGTCCTCGGACGCTCTTTTAACTCAGTATTTAGGTCACTCCTAAGGTTCACCCTTCAGCCAAAGATGAGACAAGCCCATAAAACAAAACGAGACTAAATGAGCACACCAGCCCAGCGACAAGGAAGAGAAGGTAGGAAGGGACAGGAAAGTTGGTTAATGGGGAGCCCAAGGTCAAAAAGGGGACAACGCTGACATGTCATGGGGTTGGCAACCAATGTCACAAAACAATACGTGCATTGATTGTTTAATGAGAAACTAATTTGCTCTGTAAGCCTTCATCTAAAGCAGAGTTAAAAAAAAAAGTTTAGCTTAACTGGTAAAGAAATGTCTGCCCTGAGCAATGTGCTCTTTTAAGAATTATCTATACAGGATCAAACTTGACAACAGCAATTGGGAAGTTTAGATATGAATCTTAGGTGGCAGCAAGTCTATGTTAATGGGGGAAGAACAATGCAGAAAAGAGAAGTGAGAATGACTGTACAATTTGAAGAATGCAATCAATGTTACTGAATTAGTCCAGGCAACATGGTGCTATAGACAGAAGCACCACGCCATCCCTCCACAGCAAAGATCCGAAAAACTAAGTCAAACAGAATCACATGTCAATCCTGAAACCCTAAACATCAAATGAAGAGATAAAGAACTCAGCCAAGCACCGAATGGAATAAGAAACTGACCGAGAACAGAGAGCGAGAAGAGATACGCGCAGACGTCCCCTATCAGCTACCGCAGCACGCATCCACCATCTTGGACTCCTATCAGAGATCCACGAACAGGGGGTACGAGAAAGCAGCTTCACGGAGCTTCCAGCAGGAGACAGAACAACCGGTAACCAACGATATACGCTTTCCCACCCCCCAGCCTTTTTCACCCCCCACTCAGCCTCTTCTGCTTCCTGCAGCCACAGTCTCTTGGCCGGGAAGCACCGACTTCACCCGGTGTCGCTTGGATTCTACCTGCCTGCACTGGCTGGCTCCCTGAGTCATTTGTTGGCTGCTGGTGTTGCTTTTTTCCACTTCATTAGATTTCTTTCTTAACTCTCACCACCTCCCCCTCCTTTCTCTCAAATACCTTGCTCTGTGTGCCATCTTTGCTTCTCCCTGAAAGGCTGCAAAACACCGCTCGACTGTGAAACTGCTTCCCGGCCCGTGCCGCCACACTGGTGGGACACCCGGGGTTTTTTTTTGTTTGTTTGTTCTGGTTTGTTCTGCTTTGTTTGTTTTCTTTTTCTCAGCTTGGGAGCCCCTTCTAGCTGGGCAGTACCACATGGCTTGGGAGCTACTCCCTTACTCTGCACAGACGCATAGTGACATCCCTGGGGGCATTTCTTTCTTCTTGTTTTTTTCTTTTTTTCCTTTTTTGGGGTTTTGTTTTGTTTCTTTGTTTTGTTTTCTTCTCTCTTTTTCCTTTTTGTCTTTATCATTTCCAGTTTCTCAATTTTATTCATTTTTTTCTTTTACCCTTTTTTTTTCATTTTTGTTTTTATCCATTTCACAGTCTCTCATCTCTCCACTCCAATAGCAAGCTCCCTTAGCTCTCTTTTTTGTTTGTGTGTATGTTTTTGGCTCTTGTTCCGCTCTCCTCTCTCTCCTCTTTCCCATACCCATCTTAGCTCCACACATCACAGTCTCCCCCCTCCTTCTTGCCTACCTGCACCATGCACTGTACGTCACACTCCCAAGCAGCACAGACACAGCCTACCGGATCCTGCCCTGCACTGATTCCCCGTCTGCCCTGTCTGCCCTAGTAAATGCCACTAACAACCCATCCCAGCAACTCCCCTTCAGCTGGACCTGCACTGCTGTACCATACCTGACTGACTGACCCTGCCCATTGGAGAAGGAAGTGAAAAGTATCAGGCCCACAGATGAGCAAACAACAAAGAACACACAGCTCACCTGCTCAGACATAACCAAATAAAACAAAAAAGCAGAATGAAACAAACAAATCTACAATCAATAAACAAGGAAAATAACTACTGAATGCCCTGAAGACAGCAGACAATATCAAAACATATGCGAAAACAGGACAGAATGGTTCCAACAGGTGTCCAAAATAAAACACCAGATGACTTTCCAGTAGAAGAAAAGGTAAAAGAACTACCTGATAGGGAATTCAAATCTCCAATATTCAGAATTATCCAAGCAAAAAGCAGACATAAATGAGAAAAAAATAGACAAATACAGGGAAAAGGCAGACAAATTCATGGAAAATACAGACAAAAAAATGAAGAATTCCAGAAATTAATACAGGAACAAAATGCTAAAATAAATTCACAACTAGAAATCATACAAAAACAACAATAGAAATCCAAAAGATAAACAAGATTTCAGAAATGGACAGTGTCATGGAAGGGCTGAGGAGCAGGTTTGAAATGATGGAAGACAGGACCTGCAAAACTGAAGACAAATACTTGGATACAACTCTCAGGAAAAATCAGAAAAAAGAATGAAGAAACCCGGAGAATTATATGGGATACAATCAAAAGCAAAAATCCGCGAGTGATCAGGGTTCTAGAACAGGGGAGAAAACAGAAAACACAAAGAGGATCACTGAAGAACTGCTGACAGAAAACTTCCCCAGTATCACGAAAGATGAAAAGCTGACCATCCAAGACGCTCAACAAACCCCATATAGGACAGACCCCAAAAGAAAATCACCAAGGCATATCATAATCACACTCGCTAAAACCAAAGACAAAGAATCCTGAGAGCAGCTCAAGAAAATCAAAAAGTCACATACAGAGAAGAAACAATAAGACTAAGCTCGGATTATTTGGCAGGAACCATGCAGGTAAGAAGGCAATGGAATGACATATATAAAACCTTGAAAGAAGAAAACTGCCAGCCAAGAATAATATATCCTGCAAAACTCTCGTTCAAATATGATGGTGAAATTAGCTCATTTCCAGACAAACAGAAATTAAGGGAATATGTAAAAACCAAACCAAACTTACAAGAATTATGAAAGGGAGTCTTTCAGTCTGAGAATGAACAACACCAGACGACAGGCTGAATCTAGGACATAGGATTGTACTAGCCAGATAACAACCTAGGAAATGAACTCTTAAGGACTATCCAAAACCAAAAATAATTACAATAGGGAGCCAGAGAGGTTAATCTGTAAATGACAGTAGCATCAGAACAATAAAAGAGAGAATAAAGGGTGTAGGTATAGAACCTTCTAATGGAGAGGAAGGCAAGGCGATACCTAGTAATAACAGACTGGTTCAAACCTAGGAAGATACGGGTAAATTTCAAGGTAACCACAAAGCAAGTCAACAAACCTACTCATCAAATTAAAAAAGAAAAACAAAGCCTCAGTAAAATCAAAACCTACAAAAACAAAAGAAATGAAAAAAAAAAATCCACAAACAAAAGGAATTCTACACAGGAGAGTAAGAGGAACGAAGAAAATGTCAGCACCACAAAAAAAAGCACTACAAACTGACAGCAATAAACTCACACCTATCTATAATTATGCTGAAGGTAAATGGCCTAAATACACCCATAAAGAAATGGACAGTGACAGAATGGATAAAAAACAGGATCCATCAATACGCTGTCTACAAGAGACACACCTTAGAAACAAAGACATAAATTTATTAAAAATCAAAGGATGGAAAAAAATATATCAAGCTAACAACAACCAAAAAAGAGCAGGAGTGTCAATAATAATCTCAGATAAAACAGACTTCAGAACAAAATCCACCATAAAAGACAAAGAAGGACACTATATAATGATTAAGGGGACTATCCATCATAAAGACATAACCATAATAAACAACTACACACCCAATGACAGGGCTCCAAAATACATAAAACAAACTCTAACAACACTGAAAAGAGAAATTGACAGTTCCACAATAATATTAGGAGACTTCAACACAC